>NC_143396.1:164681495-164999130 GCF_052110815.1 Crocodylus siamensis | reverse complement strand
CAAATTGTAATAATAGGGAGTCTTCTTTTGGGGAGATTCAAGGCAGTTGTTTTTATCTGTGTGATGATGTTTTTTGTTAATTTATTTGCTTAGGCCTTTTGTTTTGCATGAGCCCTTAGTTGGTGTAAATCATCATAGCTCCATTGACTTTATTTGTAACAGGGTAACTATTGGGGCTGGTCACCATGCTGGTCACCATGCCCACCTCCCTGTCTGGCCATTCTGTTTCCCTACACTCTCCTGCCATGCCTTGATATAAAAAGTAAGTTGTTTTGTTTAGAGCAGGAGGCTGCCCATTTTAAAGCCTGATGCCAGGGGGTATTACACAGCTCCAAACCTTCCCTTATACCTCCCCTTATCCCAGGCCCCGGAGATGGCATCCAAATTTTCCACTACTCCCTCAGCCCCTTTCTGGGCCCGCTCTGGTGTCTGGCCCAACTAGGCTTCAGGTGTCCTCGGACGTGCCTGGGCCTTTAACTCACACCCCTCATTGGGGCCTCTGCTCCAGCTATACTGATCAACTTCTATGCAGCCCTCCAGACCATCTTCAGGCCCTACTCTGCATTGCTGCCCGGTGTGGCTAGTTCAGCCAGCACCTGTGCAGCCCTTCAGACCATCCTAGGCCCTACTCTACACAGCTGCTGGCTGCCGCTACTCTGATCGACTTATATGCATCCCTTCAGACCCTTGTCAGGTCCTACTCTGCACAGCTGCTGGGTCCCTACAACTCTGCCCCCTCACTGGGGCCTCTGTGCCTCAAGCATCTGCTGACTTACGTGGGTCCCCTTAACTCAGCCTATGGCTGTTCAGGCCTCAGGCATCTGTCAACATGCCTGGACCCTTCTGGGCATTATACTTCCTTGGAACTCAGGTAACTGTTGACTTACCTGGACTCTTGCCTCAGGCCCCACTAAGTGGGCTTGGGCTCCTGTGCTTTTGTGTCAGGGTGTGCTCCCTTAGCCTTTCCCCTCCACAGGGTAACCCACAAGGCAGTGAGGGCTAAGGCTGTGTGGTGCCCCATACTCGCCTTTCACTGGGGAGGCACAGGTGTGGCTTTTCCTGGAAGCTGCCCTGCCAGAAGCAGCCCCACCACAACATCCAACTGCAGCAGGGTGTAGTTTTAGGTCATTCCCCAGGACCAGGAACTTCCTGCCATCCCCACAGTTCTTGCCCTGTCCTCTGGGTATTCCTGAGCAGGAGCTCCAACTGGGCAACGTTCTGCCTCTAGCTGCTTACAGCAACTGCTGCTGGCTTTACTGCTCAAGCCCGCTCTTATTGCTAGTAGCTGAGCCCTCTTCCCCAATCAGGCAGTCTCCCGCTAGCCATATGACTGCTGATTGGGGAGCACAGCCACCTGCAGGTTGCCTCTGCTGCCTACTCAGGCCCTTCTAGTGGCAGGCACCACAGGTGTCCTGCTGCAAGCAGGCACCCAAAGGTGCCCTGCCACAGTAATGATGCTACATGTCATTGTTGCATATCTGGCACTTTATTGATAAATATATGTATTTGTGTCTCAGTTATTAATTTCTGGAGCCATTTTTAATGACACAACGAAATTGGATCACCTTTTCTATTCAGACTGCACTCTCAACAAATGCTCACATGTATGATTTTCCAGGGAAGAATTAGAAAGACAAACCAAAGAGACACTGAAACTCCAAGAAGAAGCAACCAAATTCACCATGGAATCAATTACACATGCTCAGACTCATGAGGAGACTTCATCAAGTGGCAGCATTTCCACTGGGGGCAAGTATTAAGCAGATTTCAACACAGTAAGAATTCAGAAGTATATCACTATTAATATTAAGCTGTCTTGTGGTGCAAAGCATAGACATAGCATGCAGTTGTTAAAAAGGTGCTCAAGGGTTGAAATTTTACACGAAGATTTAATTTTTAGGTAAATATCCTCCAATGGTTTCAAAACTGGCACCTCAAATTCTGAACAGCATTCCATTTTTGTTTTTCCCTCTGAATTAACAAAGCAGTGGTTTGGCTTGTATATGGGCAAAGGTAGAGTCTTCCAATTCTAGACTGCTGGAAGACTGGATCCACAAGAGCATAAATCAAAATCAGACTGCTGCTGATTCCTTATTAAGGCAATAACGGATGCTTTATTTTACCCATGGATGATCCAGTCATGCTACTACCACTGTTTAGAGGGTAGGTGATCACCTCCCATGGTTCACTGTAGCATGGGATGGCCATCCAGGGAGCTAAGGACTATGGCTGCAGAGCCTGACCCACCACCTCCCTGAATGTTGTGCAGTTATTTATGTGACCACAAGATGAGAGAAACCAGGGCTTGAAACAATACTATTCTGATCTTCCAGCTTCTCCCACACACATCATACTGGCATAAAGAACTAAACAGAGGAGAGGGCAAGAATAGTTTGTCCTTAGAACAAGGAAACTTTTAATATCTATTACCTTAATACCTTCCAATGACCGGGAAGATGGGATGGAATGCACCCTCAGCAAGTTTGCAAATGACACCAAGCTGGGGGGGTGGGGGGCGGTAATATATATATACACTGGAGGGTAGGTCTAGGATTCAGAGAGACCTTTGAATTGGAGGATTGAACCAAAGGAAATCTCATGAGGTTCACTAAGGGTAAACGCAAAGACTTGCACTTAGGATGGAACAGTCCTGTGCACTGGTACAGAATTGACTGGCTAAACAGCAGCTCTGCAGAAAAGGAGCTGGGGGTTATAGTGGATAATAAGCTGAATACGAGCCAACAGTGTACCATTGTTGTGAAGAAGGCTAACGACATTGTGGCCAGGCACCTTGGTGCCTGCCACTTTAAGAGGCTTAAGCAGGCTGTGGAGCAGCTGGCAGGTGCCATGCAGCCTAACAAGTCAGTCACATGACTGTGGGAGGGCTCCTTGATTAGAGGATGGGGATGAGCAACCTCATTATAAACCCAGGCCCTCAGGGCTGAGCTGGCAGTTGTTGGGGGGAGCCAGAGAGAGAACGTTGCCAGCTGGAGCTGCTGCTCCAAGAACACCTGGTGGTTCAGGGTAGGAACTGTGGGGATGGAGGAGGTTCCTGGTCATGGGGAATGACTTAAAATTACACCCTGCTAGGGATGGATGGTGTGGTGGGGCTGCCTGTGGCGGGGTGGTCCCCAAGAAATGCCACACCAGTTGCCTCCCTAATGAAAGGTGAATATGGGGTGCCTTATAGCCTCATCCCCCACAACCTGTGGGTAACCCTGTAGCAGGGACAGGTTTGGGGCCCAGGTAGGTCAGCAGACTCCTGAGGCCTAAGGGGCATAAGCCCCAGAAGCCCCAGTGAGGAGGTGGAGTAGTGGCCTCAGGGGGGGTCAGAACAGTAAGGGTTGGTGTGGTCCTAGTAGGGGGACACGTGTGGGAGCAGCTGAGAGGTAGGCTGCGTAGAATGGGGTCTGTATGGGGGCCTGAAGGGCTGCACAGGGACTGTGTAAAGTAGTGTCTGTGTGAGGGGCCTGAAGGACTGTGCATAGGCCAGTCCCAGTAGTTTGATAATGTGAGCCCCAGTGAGGAGGCAGAGTAGTTATCCCAGCAAGGGGTTAACGTAAGGCCCTACTGAGGGGTCATGAGTTGAGGCCCCAGTGAGCAGGGCATATGGCCAAGATAAGTTTCCAGACACCTGAGGCCAAGTTTAGGCCAAAGGCTGAGTGTGGCCCAGTTCATAGAGGGCATGAAAATGGTTCAGGGGCTAGAGCACATGACTTATGAGCAAAGGCTGAAGGCACTGTACTTATTTAATCTGGAGAAGAGAGGGCTGGGGGGGATATAATTACAGCCTTCAGTTACTTGAAGGGTGGATCCAATGAGGATGGAGCTAGACTGTTCTCAGTGGTGGCAGATAACAGAACAAGGAGCAATTGTCTCAAGTTGCAGCAAGGGAAGTTTAGGTTAGATATTAGGAAGAACTTTCTCAGTAGGAAAGTAGTAAAACACTGGAACAGGTTACCTAGAGGGGTGGTGGAATCTCCATTCTTGGAGGTTTTTAAGACTTGGCTAGACAAAGTCGTGACTGGGATGACACAATTTGGGGATGGTCCTGCTTTGATCAGGGGGTTGGACTAGGTGGCCTCTTGAGGTCCTTTCCAACCCTAATTTTCTATGATTCTGTAATTGATTTTCCGTTGTCTTGAAGAGGGTTGTACATAGATCTGCACCATTACTTCATTTATTCTCTGTAAAGAGTCCAGTCTTAACATTCAGTATGTTCTCCTTTTAGGTGCTATTAGCCCATTCATCATCAATCAGAACATGTTGACTTCTACCATTCACAGTGCAATGATGGAAACTTCTGCCTGTAGCACTGGCAGCAGCCCCCCCAAAACAGTCTTGTTTTCTAAATATGAAGTGGACATAGATACCCAGAGAAAGAGTGCTGGTTATCTGGGAAAAGAGCACATTGAAAGCATCTTGGAAGAATATTCACAGCAAGTTCGAGATTTGCAGAAGAGGCTAAAGGAAGTGAGTTGCAAATTTTGCACTAGAGTCATATTTACAGTTAAGCTGTGCCAATTCTATATGGGCTGGATTCTTGGACTTCCTGAAGCAGTGTTTCCCATGAGTCAGATCTGGCCTGCAGAGCCATGTCATCTGGCTGGCAGGGATCCCTACTGAGTTTGGAAGTTTAGCAATAGAGGAATGGTGGCAGTGTCAATTTCTGCTACTGTACTCCCAAATTTCCAGACCCATGTGGAGCTCTGTAGGCTAGATAACTTGTTCCTTCTCTTGTGTGCAGGGTTGCTCCAGGGCCAGATTCAGGCTCACAGGGTCAGGCCAGCACCCAGGCAGATCCAGGCATGCATGGTTTGGGACAACTCATAGCCAGATCTGAACTTGTGTGGCCAAGGTGGTGCATGGCTGGATCCAGTGCTCAGGATCAGTCCAGTATGGAGAATTACACCTGCAAACTGATTCCATGTACACAGGATCTGGGCACAGACTGACTCCATTCAACTCTTCTGGTCTATGGGGTTGAAAGGTTGGGCACCACTGGCCTAAAGGATGGTCTCATAAGCACAGTTTAGAACAATTTTATGGCTTTCAAAATAACATTTGACAGACCAGAATAGCCTGAGGGCAGTGGCACTCTTGCCAAGGCTCCTTAATCTGTGTCTTCATCACACCTTCCAAACTTTAGCATAGAGGAACAAGGTATTTCCTCAGAAACATTAACATTGACTCTAATAATGAGTTACCATGTTGTTCTTAGTTGGATTTCATTTTGACCAAATATTTAATAACCTTTTTTGTTTTTGTTTTTTTCAGACTACTGAGCTGCATGAGCAACAAAGGTTCAATTTAAAACAGACCATTATAGATTTGCAGACCAAATTAAAGGAAGTGCAAATGGAGAGAGAAACCTTGATGGATATTAGGTGTGTACCCTTAAAGAGTCCATACAAAATCCCTGTGTGGGCTTTGGGAGGCAGAGCAAGACTCAGAAGGTGGAATCAGCTTCCAAGAGCAAAGAGGCTTCTCCTGGAGAAAGAAAGACTCTGCCCTATGGGTTCTGGCAACACACCAGACCCCCCCCTCCAAATTGCATAAATAATAATTATTAAAATAATATACTATATTAGGTTGAGTAAAAATTAATATGATGTATCACGTAACTTAAAACATTTCTTGGGTTCCTGAAATACAGGCGAAGAGAATCTCAGAGCCGGGAAGATATAAAAATACAGCTTCAGAGTACCATTCAGGAGTTAGAAACAGCTAATCATCTTCAGGAGGAGATGTTGAGGGAGGCCAACAGCCAAACTGAGCATCTGAAAACGATGGTGCATGTTCATGAGGAAGTTCTCCAGGAACTGCGGGGCATCCTAGTGGATTATGAAGACAGCACAAGCAAGAAGGTGTATGAGCATGAGAATATCGCTAATCTCCACATCCGCAACCTGGGCACAGCTTTTAGTAAAGTCCTACGAGATCTGGATTCAGAGGTCTCGTACTTCAAAGGGAGGAATTTCTCAGTAAGTGGAAATAATGCTGTTTTTTCTTCTACTTAAGTTTGGTGCTTCCAAGTCACTATTTGCCATTTATGGTACTCTGCAAACAAAAGCCATGCCTCAAAGCCTGGCCCAGGTAACCATACTGTTCACTATCCATCTATGCATTGGGAAGGAAGGAGAATTTTCCCTAGAGCTAGAACAGCTGTGAGAACAGCCCATACAGGTTGTATCAAAGTGCTCCATTAACCCAGTGCATGCCAACCCCAACCTGGAGTGGTCCATCCAGATGTAACTCTGGGGAGCCCTGTAGAATCTATTTTTGCTCAGTATATCTAGGCGCTTTTGTATATAAAGATAAAACAAGCCTGAAATTCTAGTAGTGCTGCTCATTTTTCTTCTAAATATATTCAACAGCTACCAGATTACAGCTGTTACATCCATTTGGTAGTATCTTGGTGTGGCAGAGCAATTTACTCCTTTATGGTTTGAGGACCTAAGGCAAGGTGGCTCTGTTCAGTTTGCAGGCCAAGCTAAGAGGTGACCAAATATTCCCTATAAAGGACTGAGGTAGAAGCTACAAAAAGTGGCAGGAGAAGGTGGGTTCTTGCAATAGACTGAGATAGAGGGATCCATGGAAAGGAACATTTGGGAGAGGTGGGTCTTGGTGGGCAAAGGAGTTTTTTTGCTCAACTTTTAGCCCAAGTTTTATGTTAAAGAAAAAACTTGCCTCAAAAGATAAAAACTATTACCCACAAAATCCTGTTTCCTCAAAGGAACTCTGAGCTTGTTAATGTAACGAGTCTTTACTGGGCTGGAGAAAGAAGCTAGTTCCCTCCTGTGCAGGCAAGAAGCAGCTTACATATCAATGTAAGAACTTAAACATGATATTATTATATTATTCATGGCTGGCATCAATCACTAGGGCCTGGTTTAAATTGTGATTTAGCATTTTTCATGAAATTAAGGGATTCTCACGAAAAATGTGATTTGTGTGGGCACCTGCCTGAGCCTCATGGACTAAGTTGGCACTGGGTAGCGGAGGGGCTGTTTGAAAGGAAGCTCAGGGGCTCAAGCCCCCTGAGGCTCAGGCAGGTGCATGCTGCTAGACACCTACATGGGGGAACCCAGTGTGGGCAGATCCCCCCACCTCACAGCCTGCTTCCTGGGAGCTGTGGGGGTACCTGCACCACTGTCCGGTGCCCAGTTCCCACCACTCCCCATGCTGACGTGCAGCTTGCCCTCCACCTGCTGCATACTGCTGCAGTTCTGCTTGCTGCTTTCTTTTGAGGGGTCCTGCTCCACCACCATATAAGCACACAAGCCTCCATGGCTCACCAAAAGCATCCGGGAATGTCTCCTTGCTAAAAAGGAGGCTTACACCCAGTGGAAAGAAGGGGTCATCACCAGGGAGGACTATTCTGTAGTTGCTCGTGGATGTAGGGGGGTAGTTAGGAAGGCCAAGGCAGAGATGGAACTGGGACTAGCTTCCCAGATTAAGGACAATAAGAAGTACTTTTTTAAATACATAGGGGGTAAAAAGAAGGTCCCGGGTAATGTCCCTTGCAGGACGCGTTGGGAAATTTGGTCGTCACACCAGACGGCAAAGCTAACATGTTTAACGATTTCTTTGCCTCCGTCTTCCTAAGTAGGGACCAGAACAGCCACCTCCCTGCTGGGCCCCCCTCAGGCCCCGAGGTAGGCACACCTGGGCCACAGGTTAGCGAGGATTTAGTTAGGGAGCTTCTGGAGGGGTTGGACGTATTCAAGTCAGCCAGTCTGGATGATCTCCACCCTAGAGTTCTAAAGGAACCGGCCAAGGTCATTGCAAGTCCCCTGGCATGGCTTTACGAGCGCTCGTGGTGCTCTGGTGAAGTACCAGAGGACTGGAAGAGGGCCAACATGGTTCCCATCTTCAAAAAAGGCAGGAAGGAGGACCCGGGAAACTATAGGCCGGTTAGTCTTACCTCGATCCTAGGCAAGCTGTTTGAGAAAATTATGCTGGCACACATCCAGGAGGGGCCAGCAGGGGACTGCATGCTTAGGAGCAACCAACACGGGTTCATCAGTGGCAGGTCCTGTCAGACCAACCTGGTGGCCTTTTACGATCAGATCACCAGATCATTAGATGCAGGGGTAGCAGTGGACATCGTCTTCCTGAACTTCCGGAAGGCTTTCGACACTGTCTCTCACCCCGTTCTCATTAAGAAACCGGGGGACTGTGGTGTAGACACCCACACAATCAAATGGGTCGCCAACTGGCTGGAGGGCCACACCCAGAGGGTGGTGAGGGATGGGTCCTTCTCAGCATGGAAGGACGTGGGCAGTGGGGTTCCACAGGGCTCGGTCCTCGGGCCCGCACTGTTCAACATCTTCAGTGATTTGGACGAGGGGGTAAAAAGCACCCTGTTCAAATTTGCTGATGACACTAAGATGTGGGGGGACGTGGGCACACTGGAAGGATGCAACAGGCTACAATCAGACCTAGACAGGTTACAAGGGTGGGCGGATGAGAATAGGATGGGTTTCAACACAAGACAAGTGCAAGGTGATGCACCTCAGGAGGAACAACCGGCACCATACCTACAGGTTAGGGAACTCCCCTCTTGTCAGCACGGAGGCGGAAAAGGATCTGGGGGTCATCATTGACTCCAAGATGAACATGGGCTGGCAGTGTGGGGAGACAGTCAGGAAGGCCAACTGCACCTTGTCATGCATCCACAGATGCATCTCGAGCAGGTCCAAGGAGGTGATCCTCCCCCTCTGTGCAGCACTGGTCAAGCCGCAGCTGGAGTACTGCGTCCAGTTCTGGGCGTCACACTTCAAGAGGGATGTAGACAGCATGGAGAGGGTCCAGAGGAGGGCCACTCGTATGATCATGGGACAACAGGGCAGGCCCTATGAGGAGAGGCTACGGGACCTGAACCTGTTCAGCCTCCAAAAGAGAAAGCTGAGCGGGGATCTTGTGGCCTGTTATAAACTAGTCAGGGGGGATCAGCAGGCATTGGGGGAGTCACTGTTCCCCCGAGCACCGCCAGGAGTAACCAGGAATAACGGTCACAAGCCGGCAGAGGGTAGGTTTAGGTTAGATATCAGGAGGCGCTACTTCACGGTCAGGGCGGCTAGGGCCTGGAACCAACTTCTAAGAGAAGTGGTGCTGGCTCCTACCCTGGGGGTTTTTAAGAGGAGGTTAGATGAACATCTTGCTGGGGTTGTTTGACCCCGGTGTTCTTTCCTGCCATGGCAGGGGGTCGGACTAGATGATCTGCTCAGGACCCTTCTGACCCTAGAAACTATGAAGCTATGAAACCATCACTGCTGCCATTGTTGGAGGCAGGCAGAGAGACGCAGCACTGGAGCTGCCTCTGACACCCCCTCAAGGCAAGGAGGTGCACCTCTGATACCCCCTCAAGGCCAGGGGTGCCAGACACACTGCCAGATGAGTCCCCGTCCCCTCCCTGCCCCCGGGAGCCAGGTGGGTCCCCAGGTGGATTGCAGGCTTTATTTTCTGCCTCCCCCTCACTCCACACTCCCACAGGGCACTTCTGATCCCTGCCCCCAGCCTGGTACTGAGGGCTAGGCTCAGCCAGCCAGATGACCCTAAACCTACTCCCTCAGCCAATCAGGCTCTGTGGGTGGGGTGCCACAATCCTGGCATGAAATAGGCGGCCCCTACCACAATTGCGTTATGATATTTGTGAGCTGGGCCGTGATTTAAGCTGGGCCCTATCTGCTGCCAAGCACACTGGGAGCCTGCCGTGCTTCTGTGGGACACTCCATGCGCCTCACCATCGCAGCACTCACGAGCCGCCTGCTACCTAGAGGTATGTAGAAAAAACATTTGAAGCTGTGTCCATGTCCTAGTCACTGAATCTATCCAAATCTCTCCGAATCAATTCGGAGAGTTCTGATTGGAGGGTTCTGATGCTAGTAAAGCGACCAAAGCGCTGGCTTGCATCCATAGATGCTTCTCAAGCAAATCCCAGGACGTCATTCTCCCCTTGTACTTGGCCTTGGTGAGGCCGCAGCTGGAGTACTGTGTCCAGTTTTGGGCTCCACAATTCAAAAAGGATGTGAAGAAGCTTGAGAGAGTCCAGAGGAGAGCCACGCGCATGATCAGAGGTCAGGAAAACAGACCTTACAATGACAGGCTGAGAGCCATGGGGCTCTTTAGCCTGGAAAAGTGCAGGCTCAGGGGCGATCTGGTGGCCACCTATAGGTTTATCAGGGGTGACCACCAGTATGTGGGGGAACATTTGTTCACCAGAACGCCCCAAGGAATGACGAGGTCGAGTGATCATAAACTAGTACAAGACCGTTTCAAGCTGGACATAAGGAAGAATTTCTTTACTGTCCGAGCCCCCAAGGTCTGGAACAGCCTGCCATCGGAGGTGGTTCAAGCACCTACATTGAACACCTTCAAGAGCAAATTGGATGCTTATCTGGCTAGGATCCTATGACCCCAGCTGACTTCCTGTCCTTTGGGTGGGGGGCTGGACTCGATCTTCCGAGGTCCCTTCCAGCCCTAATGTCTATGAAATCTATGATTCAATTCAGAGAGATTAGAGGGTCCTGTGATTCGATCTGGATTTGGAGATTCAGCCTCTGAATCAGGCCAAATCTTCACTGAATCGAATCAGGGACTGAAACTTCGCACAGCCCTAGTGGCTAGGAGTGATTACTTACTGGATACCACTGAACTTTGCTCCCAACAGATGGAAGAACAACTTGAATCCCTGAAAAAAGAATCACTGGCCAAAACAGAACTTCTGCTTCAGCAGCATCAAAATAGGTACCTTTCTCCATTTACTTACTAGACCTGATCAGACCACTGGGCATTCGTACTTCAAAAGGATGATTTTTTTTTTGGTACCAGATGCTGCTATTACAGTGGGCACAAGGGGCAAGAAGAATTGCTGGTGTTTTAGGTCTCAACTGCCTCCATTCTAGCTTTTTAATGTCTCATAACTTAGTGATATTTTTACTTCTTAAACTGATCATTTTCAGTCACTGCCTGGAGAATAATCTTATAGAAGAGTTTGAGTAGAAATGGTTCCAGTGTGTAAGAGGGGGAGGATTTTCTGACTAGGTTTTTTACCATGTTCCTTCCTAATATTCCCTTTATATAGGTTTATTTTTACTGACTGGTACTAAAATATTTAAATAATTCTTGTGAGATGAACACGGGCCATGGTGCCAAAGCAGTTCATGCATATTTTTATGGCAGCAGAAGTGAGTTCAAGCCTCCCTCTGGGGTCTCACCAGTGACAAGCCCCAGTCAATCCAGCTGCAGATGGGTATCTGACTGTGCTACAAGCCATGTCACTCCCTTCTGTGCCATTGGCTGCAGAAACTTGTGTTCCTTAATCATGCTGGCCTAATAGGCTGCTTAGGCTTGAATAAACCTTTTACCTTTGTGTGGATGGCAACACCACACAAAAATAAGGACAGTGAAATATGTCTTAATTATAACTGCAAAAAGTTTTGAAAGTGCCTTTTGCTTTTTTCCAAGCAAAACTCTTCCCATGATTGTAATTAAACTGAGGGACTGATGTCACTACAGAGGCTGTAATACAGTTTGCAGAGGGCCTGGTAGTGCTTTAATGTAAATAACAAGGAGTGAACAATTTGACTTTTATTTGCCGACTCCTATTATCCTGGGCCTGCCCAACAGTACTTTCTTGTCTATTTCATTCGAAACAGTGGCCTTATACTCTAATGTTGTCAACTGAATTCAGTTATGCTGAACTGATAGCAAAATAGAAGCACATTTTATAAAATTCATAGCAAATCATCAAAATGTTTAAATTTGTATCCTCAGTTCATGCAGTGGGGAACTTGGTTCCTGCCTTGAACACAATTTTAATCAGTATTTTTTCTTAAAACAGGATTGAGGAACTAATAAATGAGCATGAACAGGAGATGGCAGCACTGACTGATAAAGCTAATCATGCACGCAGCCATGCAAGTAGTATCCAAACCCATATGGAAATCATCCAGTATGTTCCTCAGTTATATTGTAGACAACATTAAAAGTAACCTTGATTATCTCCACTGTTGCACTTCACCCTTCCTCTAGTGTCTTGTTTTGTTTCAGATTTAGTCAGCCTTATGGAAATTGTGGGAGGAGGTGGCTAGAAAGGTTGCTAAATAGACAAGAATGAACATAGTCTTGTGATTAACACAAAATTCTGAGAATTGGGAGACACAAAGACTTGACTCTCTTCTTGCTTAGCAGAGTGTAAATGAAGCAGGGTAACTCATGAATTTATAGTGAAGTCAAACTGGTATGAAATGAGAATCAGGTCCTGGGCTCTTTTTCCAACTACCATAAACTTCTTTGCAGAACATTGAACAAATGTCCGAGATCTTCATTTTGAGCAGCTACTGCATGGAGTAAAGTGAAGGAATAGGCAAAAATCTTTCCTTCATATGTTGCTGTACTGGAATACTTACATAGTATATTCTCTGTTCTCCTTAGAGCAGAGATGGCCAACCTATGGCACAAGTGTCATGAGTAGCCTCTATGTGTAGCACATGGCAGATGAGAAACTGGGCAGGCAGCACAGTTGAAAGAGTCAGGGAGCAGAAAGCAGAGAAGCAGATCAGGCAGGGAGAACAGGGCTGGGAGCAGAAAGCAAAGCAGCAGATCAGGCAGGAGTAGGGGATTAGAGTAGTAGTCAGTGGGTGCATCTCCTTGTGAATTTAATGTGAAGTAATAAACTCCTGAGTTGAATGTGTGCCCAGGAGCAATAAACTCTTGAGCAGTAAACTCCAGCATTTATTGCTGTTCATACGTGTGCCTGGCATTGCAGCAGGCTGAGCCGAATTGGGGCATCCCCAGCTGGCAGGGGGCCGCGGGGGTCAGCCTGCCAGATCAGCGCTGCTTCCCCCGGCTCAGTGTGCTGCAGAGAGGCTGTCTGGGGCATGAGGGTGCTAGGCGGCATGCAGCCCCCCCCACACTGAAGCATCCTTGTGCCCCAGGTACCTGGGGCAGCATCTACATGTGTGCTGTTGTGGAGTTTTTAACTCCACAGCTGTATTTACAAGTATTATTCTGCTGTGGAGTAAATTAGTTTACTCCATCCTAATAGGGGTGCATGTGTAGATGCTGTGTAGCTGATTAGTCTACTGCACAGTAAATGTCTTGTATATATGTGCCCAATGAAGGTATGGGGCTTAACTTGTGGCATGCCTGCCAAAAAGTTGGCTCCTACTTCCTTTGGGATTTAGGCACTGCTTCTGTACTCCGCAGTTTCAAGAAGCAGGGCTCCAAAAAAACCAGAAGAGGTGGGAGCATGGGCCTTCTCCTTTCTACACCCACCTAAAGACTGGGAAAAGTATGCTGCAAAAGCTCATTCACTGGTGTAAAAAGAGTACCTCCCCATGTGCAGGAACAGCACCTGGGAGATTGTGCCTCGATTTCTGGCAATCTTCTAAGACCTCATCCAGATATGGTGCATTTCCACAAATCCCCTAATCAGGGATTACTACGTAAAGTAGCACTTAATCATTCAGTGTGTTGTAGTTTCCTTATCTGTAACACAGGGTTAAGAGTAGAATGGTCAAAAAATAGAGTGGTCAATAAAGTTCAGTGACCATAGTGTACTGTCAGGTAGTATCTGGATATGTGTCAAGCTTTAGTAACTCTTACATTTTTTCGTATTTTCAATGTTTTTCTCAGAGAGCAAACAAGAAACCAGAATTCAATGTACATGCGTCAGGTCAGTCAGCTGGAATCTACTGTTTCTCAGCTAGGTTCTGAATTACGGGAAGCTAAAAGGATGTATGAAGACAAGGTGTGTATGTACACAGCTCCTTAGGCGCCCTGGACAGTTTGTTTTTTAACTATTCAATTACATACTGTATTTAAGAACAAGTAGTATTGTTCTCTGACAAGAAATAATTGCAGAAAGCACAGGTTAAAAATAGTGCAAATTATGCCTTTTGGAAATAAGTGCAAAGAACTGTTAAGTACCAGCCCCATGGTTATTAAGTATGTAGATTAAAGGCATTAAGCTACTTCAGAAACCATGGAACATATTCAGAAAACATAAGCAAATAAAAAGGGCTGTTTGCATTAGCTGTAGCATCCACAAGTGCTCTCCACTGAAGTTGTCTTGGAAAATGAAAGAGGTACTTAACCTGCCAAAGTATGTTGAGAGGGAGTGTTTATTTTTACCCATTAACTGTGTAGTTCTATATACTGTTTCTGAAGCTCCCTGTAATTCTGATTGTCTCTATGATTGCTTTCTCCTCTAGTTAAAGCTCTTTGAATCCCCAATTACAGTAAAATTATTTGACAAAGTAAAAAATTTGCCTCATTTCCTCAAAAATCCTTTATTATGTTTACCTTTCCCCTTCTCATGCCTGCCTTCACATTGTTGGGATTTTCCTCACTCCATTAATATTCTGTTTACTATCTATTGAATATCCCTTATTTCAAGGACATTCAGTTTCCTAATCAATATCACCTGTGATCCCATAAGATAGCTGAGTACAAAAGCATTTGGCTGCCTGGAAAAATAATTTTAGTAGTTAAGCATTTTAAACTGTGTTCAACCTGGAAAGAGTGGTGGGCAGATTTTTGGTGGTATTTAGGTGCCACCAAAGAAATTTACTTGTACAGGTTACTAACTTAACTCAGTGTGATTTCTTATTCTCACCCAGGAAATATTGTAGGCAGGAAAGACAGAGTTTGCTACCATTTAAAGGACCAAACACTTTCTTAATTCCAGCAAAAGTTTAGTAGTGCTCTGAAAATTCCCAATACAAAGTACATGTAGCAAATCACCTTCATGTCACATGACTTTTTTGCAGGCAACACAACGTGGAATTACTTCAGAGGGAATTTTGTTCTCCCTCTATTCACTTTTTTTGTCTCTTTCCAGAGATCCCTCTCTCAAAAAATACACATTCACTGCCCTCTCAAAAATGGGAACAGGGAGTTACTTTGAGTGTGTATCAGAAAGGTGTTGGCTCCCATTACAGTTTCCTAAATATGTGAGATCTAAGAAAATTGAACATAGGATCACAGCAAAGGTACGGTTGGAAGGACCTTGTGGGTGCAGACAGAAGTTACATTTGTTGCATGATTGGCCCCCTGAAACTGTTCTCCAGCCATGCTATGACACGTGTGCATGGCTGCAGAGTGCTTTAAAAGTGGCCAAATCACACAACAAATTAACCGTTATCAAATGAGGGATCAGATGAAGGTGCTCCACTTTGGAGCACCTTAGGAAAGTGGTTCTCAACCTTTTTTTTGTACCAGGACCCATTTGTAAACATCACTGGCCAGTCCCGACCCAGTAAATAGTTTAAGTAGAAAACAGGTCCCTGGCCCGCAACTCCCATGGCCATTCTCCTTTCGGCCCCAACCTGCAGCCCCCCCCACACGCTCAGCCCTGCTCGTGCCCCTCACTCCTGACCTGCTGCTCCCCACCCCCAGGTCCCAGCCCCCAATGTGTGGGGCGGGCGGGGGTGTGTGGGGCATGGGGGGGCATGTGCCCCCCCATATTTATGTACCCACAGTGGACACAGGGCTGCAGCCTGGCTGGACTGGCATGGGCAGGAGCTATCTCCATGGCCCGTTGGGTGGGACCCAGCTCAGGAGGGAGGAGTGGGGTGGCGAGACTTGTTGCTACCGCCACTATCAAGACCACTGTCAAGACCCCTGCACCAGCCGCACTGCCAGCAGCATGAGGAATAATGGATGGAGAAGGGCCGTGCTGCCCTTACCTCCTCCTGCCACTAGGTGTTCACAGACTGGGATGTGGCTCTACCCTGCCACCTCAGGCTACCCATGCTGCTTGCCACCTCCCCTCCCCTCCAGGGTACAGCCATAGCCTGATGGGAGTGGCAGTGATGGCCAGGCCAAGGTGGTGGGGTAGAGCTACGGCCCAGTGCATGAATGGCTGGTGGCAGGAGGAGATGAGAGCAATGTGGCACCCCCTGTCTGTTGCTCCTCATGCTACTTGCAGCACAGTGGTGTGGGAGTCCTGGTGGCAGCGGCGACAGCAGTGAGTCTTACTGTCTAACTCTGCCATCCTGTGCCAGGTCCTGCCTGCTGACCCATGGAAATGGTTCCTGCCTGTGTCTGTGCTGGTCCAGGCAGGCTGTAGCCCCATGCCAGCTGTTGGTGCACTAATGGGGGGGGCATGTATCCCCCCATGCATTTCCTGTGCCCCCTGCCCCCTGTCTGTGCTTCCCCACCTCATAGACCTACCTCTGGGGAGCTGCTTTCCATGCTGCCCGGCTGTCATGTGCATGTGTGCATGCACACACGTATGTGGTGCCCTCTGCCTGATCAGTGTCCACTCACTCCACCCCAGCCCCTTGCAGGCTGGAACTCTGCCAGCCCGCAAGGGAAAGCCCATTGTTTCTCATGTTTTTCTTCTTTAAAGGAGAAAAATCTGTTTTTCCATGGCAAACAGAAAACCTGGATCCCTGTTTATTACTATGCACAGCTCTAACATACAGTAAAGCACGAACAGCATCTGTTTTTTTCAAAAATGTATGCAAAATATGATCTATTTTAAAGTTTGTTCATAACCCTTTCATATATTCTTCTGACCCACTTTTGGGTCATGGCCCACGGGTTTAGAAATGCTGCCTTAGGGACTTCTGTTCCCTAAGGTCAATCCGTCACATGATTGGGGTTGGGCTGATACAATCCATCCCTGCCCCCAATGCTGTCTGCAGGAAGGGAGCAGGGAGAGAGGAGGCAGAGTGAGCTGTGGGCTGGGGTTTGCCTAGCCTGGGCTGGGGGGAGGGGTGGATTAGAGGCCCCCCCCCGGAGGCTTCCCCCTCCCCCCAGCCTCTACCCCTCCAGCTGAGGCCGAGCAAACCCCAGCCCACAGCTAACTCTCCATCCCTTCTCCCCTCTCTTTTTCTGCAGACAGTACCAGAGCTGGGGTGGGGTGGGGGGAGGGACTAGGGGAGAGAGGCTACAGGTAGGATCCTTGGCTGGATTGGCTTCAAAGTGGAGCTCGATCCCTCCCCACTGACCCAACAGGTGAACATCTGTTGGGTTAGGGGCGGCTGCTGTAACTCAGGGAGCTTTATTTAGAAGTGGGGGCCAGCACGTCTATCAGCGCCACATTTGATCTTCTAGTCAAGCTCCCTGCTAAAGGTAGGATCCATTCCTGACTAAACTATTTCAATCAAGTGTCTGTGTAATTTGCTTTTGAAAATTTCCAGGGGTGGAGATTTCACAACCTGTCTAGTGAGCTTGTTCCAACGGCTGACCAGCCTCATAGTCAGAAACTTGATCCTAATATCCAAGCTAAATTTCTGCTGCTGCTGTCTGAGACCATTGCTTCTAGTCCTGTTTCCTACAGCCAAAGGAGTGGTTATCTCCATTCCTCTCTATAGTCACCCTTCAGATATTTGAAGACTGTTATCAAAACTTTCCTCCATCTTCTCTTCTCCAGACTAAATAACCCCAGTTCTTTTAGCTTTTCCTTATTAGTCATTAATGAATCATTAATGCATTAAAAAGCCAGTTTCTGTGTCCTGACAGTAGCTTCTATAGTAGTGGTTCTCAGCCAGGGTCTGGGTCACTGCCAGATCCTTTGAAGGGTGCCATGAGGTCTGAGAAGATGAACAGATAAGTTATACAGATAAGCTAGGCCCAGGCTTGTCCCTGCTTGGATGATCCCCCACCCCTACTGCCCACTCCTTTGTAAGGAGGTAAACTCTATAATATAAAAATTAGGTTTTGAAACTGAGTGCCATTCAATTCACAGAAGTTATGGAGGGAGGCTTCTAGTCCAGTGAGAGGTGCCTCAAGTCCAAAAATATTAAGAACAGTTGTGCTGTAGTATAAGGTTTTCTTTGACTTCACAAAATTGGTTTGAGGATATCTCTAGACGTATACATGCTTCACGATATATGGCTGTCTGTACCATAAAAGAATTGAGTTTCTGCACAAGTGAAGGCCACTATCCATACTGACCACTCAGGGACTAAGGATCACCCTGATATCACAGCTGTGCTGGAATGTTGTTGTCAGGGAATAACTGTGGTCAACAGAGGACTTCTGTATAGATGAATCTTGCTTCTTATGATTCCCCCAAGATTCACTGAGTTATGGCTCAGTCACCTGTAGGAGCCCTGCCTTTTTATTAGGATAATTTTAGAGGAAACTGAGAGAAACTCTGTAGAGAGATTTCCCTAGACCAGCATTAGATACCTTATTAATCAGTGTTTTGTGTCCTTTTTTCTATCCAATTTCTATTTCCTTATTGTCTTCCCTAGGCCTGTGCCCTTTTGTTTTGTAGGGCACAGCTACATGTGCATTTAAGTATGATTACATTTAATGAGCATTAAGCAATTTTTGGCAGGTGTCTACATGCGCAGGGACTTGGCACTAAAGTTAGTACACTTGGCAAATGCCCTGGCAAGTGCCCCTAGTGGCTGGGCAAACCCAGCATTAAAGTTACGTTAATGCGCTTTAACTAATCATGCCTAAATTTGCCATTTTAATGTGCATTAAGCATGCGCACATGTAGATGCGTGTCTGTGATGCACAATACATTAGACTAATGCGTATTAATGCATCTCATGTAGACATACCCATAGACAATCTGGCTGTGGTTCTGCTATTTCATTATTATTAGAGGAAAATTTGCCTTTTTCCCCCTTAGAGGAAGATTTAGAAGAGCTTGCTGCCTACTGTCTTTAAAATTAGACAAACTGACTCATGCAATAACATTTGATTTCTGGATTCAAATCCAGCTACAGTTACAAGTCATGCTGACTTTGGCAGCCTTCTCCTACTTACTAGTAGAAATAGGTCACATAACAGAACTGCCACCCAATTTGATATTCTCTGTTCAAGAAAGTCTTGGGAATGAAATGGCAGGGTACTGGAAGGTAAACTTCAAGTGGCATAACACAGATGTACTGGGAATTTGAAGCCAGGCCAGCTTGGACTCTGGTTCCACTTATTATTTGCTTAGTCTTACATGTGTCAAAATCCAGTCCAACCTGTTTTCAAAAAAACCCTTTCATAGTACTGCAGATTTCAGGCCATGTACGCTGTGTTGTATATGCCAGTTACCTTTTGCTGTTATACTCAAGTTGCTGGTAGGGGTACTGTTCACCATGAATTTTTGCATATAGATTATTTTTAGCATAAAAAAATTACTTTTGGCATAAACAGAGTAGCACATGATCTTGGAAGATGCCACCCATGTATCTGTGGAATTCAGTCTTTGGACACTTGTCCCTTTCCAAATAGTTAACAACAACAGATTAAAAAATGGAAACCCAGAATCTAATGAACAATACTTCTGCAAGAAATTAGTAATATTCTGAGAGCATTGCTTTTGGATTCTCACAAAAGGAGCTGCTCTTTTGTCGATGCATACCAATCTTTACTTTCAAAGAGACAGTACATTACACTAAATCAGTGAGACAAACTCTGTAGTGAAAGACAAGCTGGCATTTGGAGAGCATCTAATTTCAGGTTGGTATGTGGAGTTATTCCCATGGATGAGTGGGAGGTTATCTAAATGAAGCTTTTATAACTACATATACTCAAGCACTGCTTTCCAACCTCCCCGGTAGGAAAATATTTTAGTAACTAATACTTTTAGACATGCATGGTTGAAAAGTGTCTTCAGCACTTCTGAGAATCATGTTACTTATTGCAGTTCCTGAATATGAATTTATGTAGTTAAGGGTAGGCACCCACACTTGAAAATGTTGGTCTTAGTATTTTTTATGATTAAATACCATTGTAGACTAATCTACTGTTTCTTTTATAGGTCCCCTATAATGCCACTGTCGCAAGCTGTGCCATTTTAGAGAAATATAATAATTTCCATTTGGAGCTAAAATATTTGTACATGTAGATTTCATAGGGCACATCTATGCATACAATTAATTTGCAGAAAATTCAAGCTCATTAATGTGCTTCTGGGTGCATGTCCATGTGCGCCCCTATCAGGAAGCAAATTGCCCCTGACAGGAGCAGCCCAGTCTAGGGCTTCTCTTGTCCAGCTTTGCTCCCCTGCAACAGCCAGGAGGAATTTCAGGCTCCCCCAGGTGCCAGCCCTGAGGGCTGGTAGTGGGGTTGGGGGCTGGTCCTGATCTCTGCTAGATGGAGAGAGCCATGTGGGGATTGAGACCCATCCCAATCCTAATGTGACTGGGAGACAGCTGCCCCTGCAGCTGGCACAGCTCCCCCCTCATTGGGGCCAAGCCAGGCAGCAGCGGACACCCTGCTGCCTGGGCTGCCTGAGAGCGACTTGTTCCTGGTCAGCATTTACATGTATCTAGTATCTGTATGTGTGGGTACTGGCAAATGGCACATTAGACTAATTTAATGCACAGTAAGTCCCATGCACATATAGACGGCAATGCTTTACTGCACATTAGATTAGTCTAACATGCAGTAAAGTGTTTCATGTAGATGCACCTGTAATGTAATAACAGTGAAGGAATGCAGATCCCTTGTGTGTTACTGGCTTTATCAACCACTGTGTCAGACATACAGAACCTTGCATTCCAACCATAACATGTTTGAAGGATTTAAGTTTGTCTTTAAGAATAATGAGCATGTGACTAGATGTACATGCATTTTTAGGGATGTTTGCTGATATAGGATAAGATGCTGTATTTTGCTACCCATGTGGGCATAGCAGTCACTCTCCTTGTGTTTGAGAGGCTTTCTCCACCCTCTAGGCTAAATCTTGGTTTAGATTATCCTAGGTGGATCTGCATGTGGAGAGGTGTTTCAAGGAACAGATCTGTCCTCTGCTGAAGAGGTCAGCCTTTTGCGGAGTGGGAGGCACCTCTCCCCATGCCTAGGCTTCACAGAGGGCTTCCTTCCAGCTTGGGCTCTCAGACATGGGTTGAGGGAAGCATATAATTTCCTCCGTGAGTTCTCAGAGATTAACCAGAGTAGGTAGTTTGACGTGTCTCATGGAGCCTCTCCATAGAGAACCAGGGGCATTTGGATGAAGAGGGGCTGTCAGAGTGAATCTACTAGAACTGCATTTCTGGTGCACAGGAGAATACCAGCCAGTGCACAGAGTCCTTGCCTTCTGCATATCCACTGGAATCTCTGGGCCTTAGAACCCAAACTACAGCTGATGAACAGGGAGAGCCAGTCCAAGCTGTACAGTGGTTTGGGGAAAGACATCACAAAGAGAACCTTAGTGAGCTTTCTTCCACAATAAACTTCTGCTTGATACTGGCATCATTGGCATTATATATAATTGCAGAATCATAGGACATTAGGGTTGGAAGGGACCTCAGGAGGCCATTTAGTTCAACTCTGCTTAAAGAAAGACCATCCCCAACTAGATCATTCCACCCAAGGCTTTGTTTTGCTGAGTCTTAAAACCAGTCAAGGATGGAGAGTAACCTCTCTGGGTAACCTGTTCCAGTGTTTTACTGTCCTCTGGGCATGTCTACATGTGCTAGTAATTGGAATTAGTCTTACTGCACAGTAATAAAAATACTGCCCAGTAAGCCTACAGGGAAAGCATGTCTACACCTGCTCCCTCTTGGGAGCAGATTTGCTCCCACCCTGCTCTGCCCCCTTGCAGCAGCCAGGGGGAGCTCCAGGCTTCCCCCTCCCACCTGCCACACTAGCCTTGGGGCTGGCAAGAGGCAAAGGGTGGTCCCAGTGGGCATGGTGCCAGGAAAGTTCTCCAGCTGCAGCAGCAGCTGTCTTCTGGCCCTCTGCACATTGTGAGGGGACCTGATGTGCATGGAGCCAAGAGAGCGCTGCCCCTGCAGTGGGCAGAGCTCTCTTGGCTCAGTGCACATCCAGACACACAACTGCCAGCAAGCCACTTGCCAGGCATGAGGTTTGCTGGGAGCTGTCCAGGGTGTGGGGCAGCTGCGGGTGAGCCTCCTGCTGGCTGAGAAGGCACAGGACTCACCAGCTGACTGCTCCAGGGAGTTGTGGGGAGGCTAGGAATTCAGCCTTCCCTGCCCACTGGAGCAGCCAGCTGACACTACATGGAGCTGGCTGCTCTGGGGAGCAAATTGGGGGCTGGGAATTCAGCTCTGCAGAGCAGCCAGCTCTGTGTGGAGAGCACGGACAGGGGCAGAGACCTCCCCAATCCTGGCCTTGATCAGCTCCTGGAGGGAGCCTGGGAGCTGAGCAGCACCAGGACCAGGGACAGAGAGCTTCCGGTCCCCTGTGGCTCCCTGCTAGCTAAAATGACCAGAAGCAAATTTGCTCCTGGCCAGCATCAACATGTGTTTTACTACACAGCATCTATTGCACAGTTAGTTTACTACTTGTATTTATAGGTAGTAGGTAACTGTGCAGTAGACTAATTTACTGTGCAGTAAATGTGAGCATGTGTAGATGATAACGCTTTACTGCACAGTAAACTAATCTATTGCTTGCTACTCATCTACTGTGCAGTAAAGTGTCTCATGTATGCACACTCTCTTAGTGAGAAAGTGTTTCCTAATATCTAACCTCAACTTCCCTTGCTGCACCTTGAGACCATTGCTCCTTGTTCTGTTATCTGCCACCACTGAGAACAGTCCAGCTCCATCCTCACTGGAACCACCCTTCAGGTAGGTGAAGTCTGCTAATAAATCCCCTATCACGTGCATGCAGGACCTGGCCCAGCGTGGCAGGAATTCCCTGCAAGTGGCATGGAGCCCCAGGTGACAGCCTGGAGCTTCCCAAAAGTGCACAGCCCCCACGCTGTGCCACACCTGCGTGGTGTGGCAGAGGCAGCATGGGCACGAGATGGCCTAGGATTAACTGTGCTCATAGAATCATAGAAGTAGGTTCGGGAGGGACCTTGTAGATCTTCAAGTCTGACCCTCTGCCTGGGCAGGAGAAAAACTGGGCTCAAATGACTCCAGCCAGGTAGGCATCAAGCCTCTTCTTAAAGACCCCCAGGGTAGAAGCCAGCACCACTTCCCTAGGAAGTTGGTTCCAGATCCTAGCCACCCTGACTGTGAAGTAGTTCTTATGGGTATCTGATTTAAACCTACTCTCCAACAACTTATGGCCGTTATTCCTTGTGCTGCCTTCCTCTGGCCGATGCCGCATGGGGAGGAGGGGCGCGGCGGGGGGTGGTTGTGTCATGAGGCCCTGAGCACAGCTGCCCATAAGCTGCGGGTGGGGTGGGAGGCTGGAGCTGGGCAGGAGGGCTGGCAGGGAACTGGAACTGGGTGGGGGAGCGAGCAGGGGGGCTGAAGCTGGGTGGGGAAGTGAGGTGGAGGCTGGAGCTGGGTAGGGAAGCAAGCAAGTTTCTCTGAGTCCTAGCCCTGACCTCCAGCATATCTACTACTCCTGCCATCTTGGTATCTTCTACAGACTTGCTGAGGATGCACTCTAGCCCATCTTCCAGGTCACTGATGAAGATATTAAACAAAACCAGCCCCAAGACTGACCCCCTAGGGTACTTCAATTTATACTGGATGCCAACTAGACATCAAACCATTGACTAAAACACTACCCTCTGGGTCCAATGATCCAGCCAGTTTTCTGCCTATCTTACAGTCCATTCATCCAGCCCATACCTCCTTAGCTTGTTTGCAAGAATGTTGTAGGAGGCCATATCAAAAGCCTTGCTAAAGTCTAGGTACACCACATCCACAAACCCATTCATCTCATCATAGAAGGCAGTCAGCTTGGTCAGGTGTGACTTGCATGGTGAATCCATGTTGACTGTTCCTAACCACCTTCTTCTCCAAGTAGTTAGAAATGGATTCCTTGAGGACCTGCTCCATGACTTTTCCAGGAACTGAGGTGAAGCTCACCAGTCTGTAGTTCCCTGGATCCTCCTTCTTCCCATTCTTAAAGATGGGCACTATATTTGCCTTTTTTCAATTATCCAAAACCTCTCTTGATCACCAGGAGTTTTCAAAGATGATGGCTGATGACTCTGCAATTGCATCATCTAACTCCCTCAGCATCCTCAGGTGCATCCCATCTGGCCCCATAGACTTGTACACATCCAATCCCACAGTGATCTAAACAATAGGAATTTTGAAATCAATATTGAATAAACTAACTGTATAGATATGTAACTAAATAGAATATGTGATATGTCCTGGGAATTAAAATTACATTAGAGATGAGAAATAAGAAAAATGTTACATCTGATCTGTGCCCAGGAGAGTTGTTTAAGTAAGTAAAAAGAAAATTCCAAGATCTTGGTGGTGTCCAAAGGAGAGTTATGTAAATCATAACATGTAAGTCTTTGGAAAGTCACTTTCTGAGTACAAACTGTTCCATGTTCATTGTCACTCAACAATTCCTTATTACATGTGCTCTGTTTATGTGTCTATTACATTAGTTTATCTAACTACCAATCCTGGAACTCTTCCAGGATCTCAGAACCAAGCCATTTTATTTTTCCCAGTTATCACATCAACATTAACTAATCTGCATTTGCAATGTAGTTATGTGTTGATGAGGTGTGAGCCAGACTCCTTCTCCATGCTGTGCTGATTTGTAAAGACTAAGAAGAAAAAAAAAACAGTAAAAAATTATCCTAGTCATTCAAGTAAGACAATCTGATCTTGAGTATTCTTAGGGAACAGATTTGTTAAACACAGTTTGTATTTGACCACATTTTGGAATAGAATTGCTCTTTTACAAGAGGTAGTTTCAGATGTTAGATGCTTTTTGATTTGTATTCATACCTTAGATAGAAGATCTTCAGAAGCAATTGCACCTAGCTCATTCAGAAATGGCAGAGGCTCAGACTGAAAGGGATCAGTACAGTCAAGAATCTGGAAATCTAGATGATCAGCTTCAGCACTTACTGGTAGGATTCTGAGATACAACAAACCACGAGGAAATAAAGTGTATTGTGGAATTCCCATCCAGTAATTCACTTATTTTTCTTTCCTAGTGTTCAGTTGGCTAGAGAAAGCAACGGTGGAGACTTAATTTCTATTATATATTTTAGTTTTCCAGAAAATCTTCAAAAGGTCTTTTTAATTAGGAACCAAGAAATCATGAGAGAGCCAAACATTTAAAATTATGGCTCTTAATGAAGGCTGACAAACACTCTCACTCTGGATGCCTGCACACATCTAAGTCAACTTAAGGCGACTTAACTAAAGCAACTTAAATTAAGACATGTCAGACCATACACACGTACAGCTCCTTGACATTGTGGTAGCCATTTTGTTATATATGGCAATATTAACTAATACAACTCAAGATCATGCACCTTGGTGTATTATCTTGCACTGCATTTACGTCGACTCTGCTCCACGTACATGTGTACACTCTGACAGTTAAGATGACTTGAAAAAAATTAAGTTGACTTAACTGTCAGCAAGTTAGTACATGTGTACAGACCCTCTGACTGCATAATTAAAATGTATTAATATCACATCTTCCTACACTTGTTCCTTTCTTACCTATTTTGTAAGATATGTTTGATTCTGGACTTTAAGTATTCCCCATCCATAGAATGAAGAGATCTCAGACTGGGAGAAAAAAACCTACTGTATATATGACATTTAAAAAAATAGTATCAAAACAGTGCAACATGGACTGTTGGTTTCATCATTGGTTTTATACTTAAATGTCTCTATGCTATGAAGATATAATGGGTATTTATACACATACATTTGTTGATTAATCGAGACTACTCCTCATGTGAGCTGATATACCTGGTGCTGCCTTTCATGAATTTGTATGAATGGCAAAATGAGCATCATCTCTCATAAAATGATGGCAGCGCGCTTTTGAACTGAAACACTTTTGATGTGTTTTAGTTCAAAAGCATGCCACTGCCATTTTCTCAGCGCTGATGCACATTTCACAGTTTATACAAATGTATGTGCCACAGCTCCGGGCACTTTTAGCTGGGCGCTTTTAAAAGGGCTCAGCACTGTGGCACAAGTATGTGTACAAATGCCCAATATTTCAGCACACTTACATTTTTCTTTGTACAAGTGCTACAATTTCATGATTGGGTTTGGGGAGGTTCGTATACATGGAACCAGTAGTTTCATGTCTAATGTAGCTAGCATAATTGGTGTCAGATTGATTAGAAATGAGTTCTGTCTGCTGTTTGTCTAATCAGGAATATGTGAAATTCATTTTTATAGCTGGAATCAGAGTAATAAATATTTAATCAAGGGTAATTCATCATAATTTTAGAGTCAGTAAGAAGAAACTGCCTGAAAATAGATACTTCCTGTTTTGAAGGGCCATGTCACACGGGACACAGCATGTGTTAAATGCACTTAAATGCCTATGTCTTCACTGTCAAGCAGGATAACATGATAAGTGCTGTTGTATCATATTGTATCATAGAAGAGTTATGCTAATTCAAGGGAGGAGTATGTCCAAATTTTATGTAAGTAACATGTGTTGAGCTAATGTGGGACTGCTCCATAGAGATTGTTGATCCCAACAATCCCAGCCCTGGGACTGGTCAATTGCAGTCCCAGGACTGAAACCCACAATCTCCTGATTGTGAGCCTCAGCCTCAGGACCACACAGGACTACAAAGGAGTCTCTGGCTCTGGTGCAGTCTTAGGGCTGAGACCAAAACTTAGCTGATTGTCATTCTCAGCCCTGGGACTGCACCAGAGTCTCCAACTGGTTCTGATGTGATCCTGGGGCCGACAGTATGAATCTTGTTGATTGTTGATCACAGCCCAGGAACTGTATCAGAGTCTCCAGTCATCTCTAATGCAGTCCATGAGCTGAGGCTGTCTATCAGCTGATTTTTGGTTTTAGCCTTGGAACCAGGTCCAAGGGCTGAGACCAGAAAATCAGTTAATAATCTTAGCCCAGTGTCCATACTGGAGCCTGTTGGAGATTCTAGCGTGGTCCCAGGGCTGGGGCTGGCAATCAGCTGATCATAGGTCTTAGCCCCCACATGGCACTGGAGTCCTGATGTAGCTCCAGTGCCAGGGGCTGCACTGACAGTCTTGATTTTCAGTCCCAGCCCCTGCACTGCACCAAAGTCTTGAATCAGCTGATTGTCTGTCCCAGCCCTGGGACCACACCAGAGTATTGAACTGACTCCAGTGCAGTGCTGGTGCTGGACCAAAAATCATTGATTGTCAGTCTTAGTCCCAACACTTTGCTGCAACATGTTTAAAAGTGCAGTGCAATGTGCAGGGGCTGGGACCAACAATCAACTGAAACTACTTGAAGGCTCTGGTGAGATTCAGAGGCTGAGACTGACAATCATTGATTGTAATAAGCATTACTGTGTGACCACTCAGAACATGTTTTAACTTTTGATACAGCACAGTAATACTTATTACAATCTTGTATAAAACACATGCTGAGTATCCCAAGTGATGAGGCCCTAATATTGCCCCAGTAGCAAAGATGATTTGTTGTAGTACCTTCACTGCATAATCCCAATCTTTTATTCTCTAAGCCTCCTATTGCACTGTTTTCTTGAACTACTAAAATGTTTGTCATTGCCTCAACTTCCAAAATTTAGCCTCAAATTTTTATTAAGTATTTTGTTCAGCATCCCTTCTTAAATATATCTTCAAAGTTTGGTAGCAATCTAGAAGTGGGACCTCTATTTTTTTTACTAAAAATGATTAGCACGCTATAAAAATGTGTTAGTAAATTACTAAAATCAAAGGAAATCAAGTTGATATTGAAATTCTTATTACTACTCAAGGTAGAGTTTTCACTAGGAAGTATATACTGAAGTATAATTACTGTCTTGATATTTAACTCTAATACAGTATTGCTTTTTCATTCATCCAATTGTACTGATTTTTTTTCAAATGTCACATGTGGAGCTTCAGATGGTTTCAGAAGCTTCAAGTCTTAAGATGTTAGATGCTATAAGATAGCAGCAGGTTTAGTTCAGAGATGTTGCTTTATTGTAGGAAAGGGTGACATCGTGCTATTCAAACTACTTGTTGGTCAGTGGTCTGGCTCTCTCTTGTGTAAACCATGTAATGATCCCTGCTCAAATGAGGTAACAAGAAAGCTTGTCTTGATGTTTAATTTAATGAGAGAAATTGGTACAATCTTACATAGGCTGATCTACATAAAAGGGAGATGGAACTGAGTCTGGAAAAGGAACAAAACAAGAGACTTTGGGATCGGGATACTGGCAACAGCATCACGATTGATCACCTGCGGAGAGAGCTGGACAATAAGAACATGGAATTGCAGCGAATGGAAAGCATCCTGAAGACAATGAAGAGCGAGTGTCAAGGACAAATGGAGCGTCAGGTAAGTATCTGCTGCATTGTGAAGGCATTCATAGTCATGCAAGTTATATCCTAGATACATATCTTATGTTCCCCAGTATTTGTAGTTATCATGGGTAGAGTGCACTAAGGTGCCAAACTGTTCTGTTTTAGAGCCATGGTTTTAATCACTCAGAATTTTCTGGAAATGTTACCTGTCATCTGGCAGGCAAGGTTCTTTGGGTAGATGTGATATCTTTAATTAGACCAACTAAAATAGTTGGGAAAAAGTTATTTGCAAACTTTTGGGTACAAACACCCTTCATCAAGCATAGGGAGACTCTATAGCTGTTAACTATGCCTGACATGTTTGTGTCTGAAAGCTTGCAATAACTTTTTTCCAACTATTTTAGTTGTCTAATAAAAGATATCACATCTATCCAAACAGCCTTGCCTGCCTGTGTCCTTAGACCAGCATAGCTACAAACAACACCCCTTGCCTGTCATCTAAAATTTCTGGTCCTGGTTTCCACCCAAAGGCAGAACAGGTGCCAGAATAAGAGTTTCAAATGTTGAAATTGGGTAAGGAAGCAGGGAAAGTGACTTTGAGTGTTCTGGAGGAGTTTGATTTGTCTTTGACTCCAGAAATCACATTTTGTATATGTACAATAAATTTAATCACATAACACTATGAAGTATTCTGTAATTTCCTTCTCTTTCAAGAATGACTTCTGCAAGATTCATTTTATAGATTATTTAGTAATTTATGTCCACAATCTGAATTCTGCGCTGAGTTTAGTCCTTTGTTTGAAAGGATAGTTATATTACTTTCAACAGAGTAGATTCTTGTATGTGTAGTTATAGTCTCATCCTCTTCCTTCAAACTCTTCTGTCTCTGTAAAAGAACATCTTTTAACCCCAGATAAGTAACCCAAACCAATCCTATCTGCTGCTACTCTGCACTCAGAAAAGGTCAAGTGAATTTGATTTCTGTCTTTTCCACCGAACAACAGGATTTTTGCTGTCGTTTCCACCTTCCTGAAAGAAATTCCACCTCCAGTTACTGATATTCTGAGGTTTGAATTTTGTCTAATGAGTCTTTACTACATTATGGGTGCATCTACATGTGTCGCTATGGCAACATTGTTACTGTGCCATAATTTAGTACTTCCTTTTGGAAGCACTAAATCACAGCTCAGTAATAGCCCCTACTGCACTGTATGTATAACACACGGTTATTTTTAGCAGCTACTGTGCTGTAGCAGCTTGCTATAATGGGGGAGCATGTCACTGTGGCAAAGTAGCTGCTGATTACGTGTACACCCCATGCGAATGCTACATGACCATAGCGTGTTGCTACAGAGCCCTATTAGCAGCTTCTGGGTCATGATGCTTTCTGGCAAAAGTTATCTCATGAAAATCTATGCTTCTTGCTGACAACAATAATGGACTTAGTTATATGTTATTGATGAGTACAAGCTTCTTTCAGGATATAGTTACTGTAAAATGCAATTGGCCAGTTTTTCATATATTCAAGGACACAGACCTGTCACCTCTAAATTGCCTAAAGACAATTAATGTTATATCTTACACCTGTCCTACTTACAGCTATAATAGCAGAGTTAAGGCAGCCTTCAAAAATGGAAGGTGTCCCCAAATGAAGAAGGCAGGAAAGCTTACAAACTCTGGCAGTAAAAGTGAAATAAGGCAGGCCAAAAAAGAATTTCAGGAGTGTCTAGAAAACAATGCTAAGAGTAATAATAAAACTTTAAAAAATACATCAGAAGCAAGAAGCCAGTTAGAAAATCAGTGGGACCATTAGGTGACCAGGGTGTAAAAAGTGCACTCAGGGATGATAAGGCATAGCAGAAAAGCTAAATTATTTTTTTTGCCTTGGTATTTACTGCAGAAATTACTCAGGAAGGTCCCAGGCTAGATCAGTCCTTTCTAGTAGATGGGTCTGGAAGAAGAGTTGGACCACACTGAAGCAAAAACAAAGAAAGTTTTGGAACAAAACAGTAAACTGAATACAGTAAAAGCTGCACTATCCGGCATCTTACAAGCCGGCATGCTCTACTAACTGGCATGCTGGCTTGTAAAATAAAGTGAAACTGGAAATGCCCACCATGGCACTTCGGGTTTCTCCGAGCCCCCGTGGCCAGGGGCAAAGCAGCCTGTGCTGCCAAGGTTCTAGAGCCCAGGGGCATAACAGGCTATGAGGGGCCCGTCTCTCTGTCCCGTGAGGCCTGCAGGACCTGTGGGAGGGGCAGCGATGCCACAGGAGGGGCGGAAGGACTCCCCAGACGCGGCAGGAGAAGCGGTGGCTGGCGCCACTCAATTAACCAGTATATTTTGTTATCCGGCATCCCCCATTCCCAGAGGATAACAGGGCTTTTACTGTACTAAAAAGTCACCAGGACTGGATGACATTCACTTAAGAGTTCTGAAGGAACTCAAAGATGAAATTACAGAGTTTTGCTGTCAAGTTGGTAGAAACTATAATAAAAAGTAAAATCAACAGTCACATAGACAAATATGATCTTCTGGGGATTGTATTTGCATTGTTTTTGTAAAGGGAAATCCTGCCTCACCTGCCTCACCAATTTACTACAGTTCTTTGAGGGTGTCAACAAGTATGTGGATAAGAGGGATCCAGTTGACATAATATATTTAAACTTTCAATGTCTCTCATTAAAGGCTTTAAAAATACTGGATTGTTACAGGACTGGAAGGAAGTTTCTTATGTGAATTGAGAGGTGGTTCAGAGGTGGAAAGACAGAAAACAAATGGTCCTGCAGGAATATGTGGTGGCTCCTGTTTTGTTCAGCATTTTAATTAATAACCTGGAAATGGTGGTACACAGATGATACCAAATTATTCTGGGTAGTCAAGTCCCGAGGTGATGGAGTGGATGGAACTGCAGAAAAAAACTCATCAGGCTAAGGGAATGGGCAAAAAAATGGCAAATGAGTTTCAGCATTGACAAGTGCAAGGCAGTGCACCCGGAGAAAAATAACCTAACCTATATGTACACAATCCTGGGTTCTGAACTAACTGTTATGACTTAGATGACAGTCCTTGGAGTCATCATTAGATAGTTTTTGAAAGCATCAGCTTGGTGTATAGTGGCAACTAAAAAAACCCAAACCCAATAACATGTTAGGCATCATTAACAAGGGAATTGAAAACCAAATGGAGAACATCGTCGTGCTATTATACAAATCCATAGTTTGCCCACATCATGAATACTGTGTGCTGTTCTGGTCCCTGTGTCTCAAAAAGGATGTAGTAGAATCAGAAAAGTACTGAGAAGGGCAACCAGAATGATCTGGGGCCTGGACTAGTTGCCATACCAGGAAAGATCAAAAAAAGGCTAGGACTCTTCAATTTGGAAAGGAGAGTGCTGAAGGGGATATGGTAGAGGTCTATAAAATCACAAAGAGTATGGACCAAGTGAACAGGGAACTGATGTTCACTAAGTCCCAGAATATTAGAACTAGGGGACACCTACTAAAATTAGTAGGTAACAGGTTTAACACTAACAAAAGTAAGTGGATGCTAGGCAAGATATTGAACAGGGGATAGTTCACTCTAGAGCTATCCACTTCAATGGCATCAACTTCTGCCTTGTATAGCATCAACTTCTGCCACTTGCAGAAACAGACCTATTTGTTGCCTAAGGAATGTGGGCCAGTGACCCCTAGGAAACATTATAAGCCTCCCTTAAAAAGGGAAGCTACAAAGTAAACAACAATTGATTTCTGGGGACAATTAAAGATACAACAGGGATGAGAGTGGAGGTCAGAAGTTAACAACAAGAGCGCCAAGGGGGGCCACCAAGCAGAGCATACCAGACAGTGCCCACTGTCGGAGACAGGATATTGGGCTAGATGGAGCATTGGTCTGACCCAGTATAGCATCTTATGTTCTTATAAAACTATATTTTAAGTTTTCCCTTTACTGAGGGAAAAAGAACAGAAGACTCATGAGGTTCACTAGGAGCCTTGCCATGCTAACCTAATGTATCTATGAAGCATTAAGGTACCATAATGATGAGTGCCAGAGGAGACTGATAGGGATGCCTCTGTAGATAGATAGAAAATATGTTTATCAAAGCTGAACATTGTATCATTACTGTTCAGATGGCTGCAATTAAGGAAAAAAATGAGAGCATTGAAAGAGTCTCCTCCTTGACTGCCCAACTAGAGTCAACCAAAGAAACATTTCGTAAAGTGGTTGAAGACCTGACAGCCAAGACAATAAATCTTGAGACTGCTGAGAGAACAGTGTCTGAATTGAAAATCTGCCTGCAAGAGAAGGAGAGATCCACTGAGATTACCAATGAGGAAATTCAGAAGCTCCGTTCAAGAGTAGATGGTAAATTGCAGGAGCTTCAACACTTAAGGAATGAAGGGGACCATCTACGAAATGTGCAGGCAGAGTGTGAGACACTAAAACTTCAGATAACAGAGAAGGAAAGGATTATTGAGATCTTCCAAAAGCAAATTGATAATATGACTCAAATTGTGGGCCAACATGGCCGAACTGCTGGTGCAATGGAGGTAGAAAAATCTCAGCTTGTGAAAGAGGTCAATGACAGAAAACTGGAAGTACAAGAACTTAAGGTCTGTATAAGACAACACACTAATTATTTTTTTAAAAACTCACATATGGATATGTTAATGTGTTTTCAAACAGGTCATAAGATGGGCCCAAGACCCTGTAAACATTTAAAAGAACTAACATAGCAGGGAATAGTAGTATTATCATTTTGATTAATGTGTATATTCTGGCCCTACTGAAGTCAGTGGAAGTTGTGCCGTTAAATTCCTGGAGCCAGCATTTTATCCTCTATTCATGAAACTACAATTTGAAAAGTGTACCTGAGTTGCACTGTAAAATCACATATTTGTTTTATATAAATGCTGGAATTGCTTGTACACTTAAAAATTTAACATTGTGTGCCATTGCCCAGGTATGTACACCGAAGTGCTATTTTTGTGCATAATTTAACTCTGATTTTTATAATTGGGTGTCTCTAGTGAATGCTGTGAGTACAACACCACCCCCTTTGGTTGTGTTCCCCGAACTCTCCTGCCACAACTTGTTGTTACCTGAAGAGAAGGAGGGGGTTCAGTGGTGTTCTTCTTCCCCTATCGACCCAAAGATGGGATACTTACAGAAGTGCCGTGGTATTCCTTGGGGCTCCGCCTTCCCTACACCCAGTCCATTCGCCAACTTCTCAGGTGTTCCGCTTGTTGCTCTGCCGATCCCTGTAAGCCCCTTTTCTATGGGGGTCTGGCGTCAGCTATGGCAAACCAGCTGGTTGCCTGGATGTTAATGCATCTGGAGCCTTAGTCCCTGATCCCAAAGGGTTGAGCTCCCATTTTTGGCGACCTCCCCTCTCCAAGGGAAAGGGACGCTTCTATAAGGTTTGAAATTGAGGTGGCTGGGGATTGTCCATCCCCAGTCTAATGCCGGACACTGCTCCCCCTGCCTTTGATGCGGAGGCAGTGTCTGCAGTGCTGCTACTACCAGCCTCCAGAGCCACCGCCTGCTCGGCGTGCTTCTAGCTGGCTTTCGCCCTCTCTCTCCCTGCCAGCTTCCAGTGGGGTTTTTAAATTTCCCGCAGCTGCGGCACCAGCTGCCGCAATCAGCTGGCCGCCGCCCTACCTGGGAAGCAGATGCTTGAAGAACCCGCGTAACGCTGGCTCGCGCGGCTCCTGCTCCATTCCTGCTTGTCCCAGCGGTAAGTTTGCCGGGGTACAGGGGGCTTGCTCGTTCCCCTTGGGAATGCCCAGAACTGACCCCAGCATCCTCCATGCCTGTGGGGGCTTCTCGCTGCCACAGTAATTGACAGTCTATTTGATGTATTCCATCATTTTTACCAAGGCACAAGAAAGAACAAAGGAGGCATCAAAAGAATGTTCTTCATCCAGAATTTCCATTGGTAGCATCCAAAGCCTGACATGTCTCACAGAAGGGAGGGCTTTAAATTTTAGATGATGGTATGAATAGAATAACCCAGAGACAAGCAATTTAACTGTGGTTATAAAAGGCTACCCCCCCCCAATCATTCTCAGCTTCTCCTTCTTTCTCTGTTTTGGTTATCAAACCAATTTAAAGTTAGTATAATACTTAGCTTTTATAATTGACTTTAGATATAACTAGTGTAATGTTAAGTCTAGAATTAGTTTACTCTTTCATTGGTAGATCCACAGAAGTGTTTCAGCTGCAGCTGTCACTGACAATAAGAAGGAACAACATGTAAGATGCTTAAAGTGATGTTGAATGGGTCATTGGAGGTGTTTAGCATTCAAAAAATCTGTGGATCTGTCACCCTCTGTTGTTACTGAGCACTACCAACACTTAAGCTATAAACAGTTGTCTTTTTCTCGGCAGAGCATGTTTTGTCTTGCTTCCAAGGGCGAGTTTACAGACATGCAAGTGTATCCCAGGTCAACTCCCACCAAAGTGTATGGGATGAGATGTGTCATCACTTTTACCTGGGGCATCATGGAGAACAGCTGCATGGTTAACCTTGTTCAATGTCCCAGGACAAGCTAGCCATTCAGTCCTCCAAATATCCCACAGTGCACCACTCTCATCTCAAGCCTGACCTCTCTTGAATGCCAGGTGGCCACTCTGGCAGGGGTGCAGAACTCTATTGTCCTGAGGTGACAGGCCTTGCTCACCCTTTTATTGACTTGCATGGAAATTTGCCAACCATTCTGTACTCACCTGCCACAAAGTCAAAGTCAGCAATGGAATCTGGTCTGCAGCTCCACCCATCAGGAGGACATCTAGTGTGGACATCCCAAAGTCATCACAAGACATGGCACCAACAGCCACTGACATCTGCAAGCATAGTAGCAATTGGAGTCAAGGCAAGATAATGGACCTGATCACCATCTGGGGAGAAGTGTAAGACCAGTGGGTGCTCCATTCTAACCATTGTAACTAGGCAGTCTTCAAAATGATTGCCACAGTAGTGGCAGTCTGGGCACAAGTATGGTTGGCAACAATGGTATTCAAACTGCAAGTATTGAGGCAGCAGTTCATGAGGGCCTATGATGCCAACTGCATGTCCAGCATGCACCTACTATAAGAAACTGTCCCAAATCCTCTTAGTGAATGATATAGTCAAATGCCAGAACATTGTAGACATGGCCCTAATTTTCCAGGACTCAGTGACTTGGATGACACTGTGGTTGTAGGAGACAACCATGAAGCTGAACCAGGTTGAGATCTCCCGACCTCTCCAGGACAGCAGCATGGACAGGGAGTTGAATAGTGACTGGTCACAGTCTTCACGTGTCACTAGCCTGCCATACCCAAGAATGCCTGAATGCAAACTCATTCTTGGCCCAACTCTGCCCACTGCCAACTATAGACAGTCTGACTTCAGTCCTGGGGAAGATCTTTGAAAAAATTGTCATAGAGGACATCAGACACAAGCTTGCACTAACCACCTGGACATGGGTCAGGAAGTGGATGTCATCTACCTAGATTTCAGCATGCCTTTGATACTGTTTCCCATGAAAGCCTCTCAGTTAAGTTGGAGAGTACTGGCCTAGACCAGGCTACAGTGAGATGGGTTGGTAATTGGCTCAGTGGCCAATTCCAGCAAGTCTTAATTGATGGGGTGGCTTCATCCTGGAAGGCCATCTCCTTCATCCAAGTCATGAATAAAGATATTAAAGGGCATGGGCCCAAGCACTGCTCCCTGGGGTACACTACTGGAGATGTCGAAAGTAATCAGGTAGAATAGATTCAATGGGTGGAATAATCATTCCTGTGTGCTAGATTGTCTTGCAACATTTGTTGGGGAGTTCTTCATATTATCTAGACTGTAGGTAACTAAACGAGTGCCTGCTTTGCATTTCTGTCTGCAGGACAGACACTTGTGTCTGGTGGATATTTCTAGAACCTCGCTTCAAGAAGGATGTGGACAAGCTCCAACGGATGCAGAAAAGAATCACCTGCATGATCAAGGGCCTGGGGGACAGGCCCTGTAAGAAGAGTCTTTGGGATCTGGTACTGTTCAGCCTGAGCAAAAGAAGGCTGAGAGGCGACATGATAGCCACCTACAAATATGTCAAGAGAGAACACCAGGACCTGGGTGAACAACTTTTCAGAAACCCCATCTGCCTTCCCCTGGGAATGGACACAAGCTAGTCAAGGAAAAGTTTTAGCTGGACATAAGGAAAAACTTATTTTCTGTATGGGTAACTAGAATCTGGAACACACTTCCAGCAGAGGTGGTGCAGTCGCCATCTCTGGTGGTTTTTAAGAGGAAGCTGGACAAATACCTTGTTGAGCTTGTTTGAACCCAATTACCTCCTGCCCATGGCAGGGGATCACACTTAATGATCTTACAGGTCCCTTCCAGTCCTTCTTTCTATGATTCTATGACTGTTGCACAAAACCAAGGCAAAGTAAGCTGCCAAGCACAGGTGGGCCAACACCCAAACAAAGCTGGAGATGCTAGCAACTTTTGTTAAGTCTTGCACCACATGGGCCACTAAGGCTAAGAAGTAGAAGAAAAGTCAGGAGATGTTCCAAAGGCAGGACATAGCCATAACCTGCCACAGCATCAAGCAGTCCAGGCAAACCGCCACATGGCTGGCCAGCAATGCCAAAGCCCATACCCATACCTCTGCTATCACCAAGCAAGAAGAAGCCCTGCTTGAATCTGTGAAGGCTGACCAGGAGGCAATGGATAACCTGTGTCTGTGCTGAACTTGCAGACTGATGCAATCTTGTGTGCTCTCCACATCATGTTGCAGTACCACATGCTGCCAGGGCAGCCCACAGGTCAGTGGGAACACATGCACCCTCCAGGCTTCCAGTTGCCACAGCCCCCGCAGTTGGAAGCAACTGTTTAGTAAGCCTCAGCCTTGTCCACACAGCAGCCTGTCCTTGCCTGCAGCTGTGGTTAGTGATCCAAGACCCCTTCCCATATCAGTGCTTGGGAGTGCATGCCCATCAGTCACGAGGGAGCCATATTAGCACTTCAGGCAAGCACCAGAGCCATGGCAGACAGCACAGCAGGAAGCCTATCCTTTTTCAGGGACTCTGGCAGCTGGGAGGAGGGCAAGTACTGAGGGGAGCTGTGAGCAGTGGCCAGGCCATGGTGGTGGGGTAGAGCTGCAGCCTGGTATGAGAATGACTTGTGGAGGGAGGAGGTGAGGGCAGCATGCCCCACCCCATCCGTTACTCCTTGTGCTGTTGGCAGCATGGCTGGCATGGGAGTCCTGGTAGTGGCTGTGGCAGCAATGAGTCTTGCCACCCTGCTCCACCCTCCCATGCTGGGTCCTGGCTGCTGTGCTGTAGGGGTGGCTCCTGCCTCTGCTTGTCTGACCAGGCTGCAGCCCCATGCTCGCTGTGGGTACACAAATCTGGGGGGCACATGCTCCCCCATGCCCCTTTGACGTGTCACCTGTGCGGCCTTCCCCACCCACACTGCCCATAGACTTAACCTGCGGGGAGCTGCTAGAACTGTTTTTCACACTGCACCCCCTGCCTGATCGCCCTCCTTCCACTCCCCCAAGTTCTTACATGCTGGAGCTGTGCCAGCCTGTAAAGGGAAACCTGCAGTTTCCCATGTTTTTCTACTTTAAAGGAGAAAATCCATATTTTTCTGGTTTTTTTCTATGGCAAACAGAAAATTAATATATACAGCATTAACATATGGTGAAGCGCAAGCAGCATCTATGTTGTCAAAAACATATACAAAATATGATCCATTTTTAAAGTTTGTTCATGACCCTTTCATGTATTCTTGCGACCTACTTTTGGGTTGCAACCCATGGGTTGAGAAACACTGGTCTAGGATCACCGGGCTGCCTCCTGGTTCAGTAAAGGGCAGGCTAATGGGCCCCTTGGGCATAACAGACATGTGCCTGGGGAAACAGGGTTTTTTTTTCTATGCTGTTGTGGGATGTGAAACTTTTCATTGTGTTTGTGTCTGTTCTGCATTTTAAATAAATGTCACCATTAAATGAGACCTATTATTCTCTTTGCTTATCTGGGAAGGACAATAAACACCTGCTTTTGCCTCGCATCTCACAACCCAGCAATCACCCTCCTGCCTAGCATCCATTTCACCAACCCTCCCTTCCCCCAGAGGAAAAACAATGTTCCTTTCTCAGAAGGTCTATATCATGAGCTCTGTTCCAAACTGGGAGCACCACTTCCCTCAACTCTGCCCTCTGGGCAGTGCTCATACTACACAGCTAATATTGCAGCCGTCACTGCAGCTCCATCCTACACTCCTCCACTCTCCTGAAATACACAGCAGTCCACCCCCAGTGCTGGAAGTAACCATGGAAAAATTCAGATTCTGTTTCAAGAGTTTAATGGGAAGCAAAGTTTGATAGATTTTCAAATCTTAATAGTACAGGGGAAAATAAAAGTACGGTTTTAAGTACAGTTTAATGCAGCTTAATAGTACCAGAGATGCTCTCACACCTGACCTCCATTCCCAACATGGTACCACTCTGCCCTTCCAAATAGTCATGCAAAGTGATCTGCCCATACATATAGTGCCTCATGATTGCTCTCCAGGGACCATTCATGTGCCATGGTAAAAGCCATGGGGCACTCTGGTCCCATTGTCCGTACCTTGGAAATAGCCTCCCCCTTGGCCTCACAGATGAAGATGATCAAACAGCTCACAGGCATCCAGACAGGACTTCAGGGACCTCCAGTGTACCTTGAGGAATCCAAAAGCTTACTCCATAGACATTTGGCAACTTCTGATGTGGTAGTTGAAAAGTTCTTTATTGGCATCTAGCTGACCTGTGAAAGGCTTCATAATCCCTTTGCACTGGATACACGGAGTCCCTAGTAAGCAGTGGAAGCACAATCATACCCTCCACCTATATGCTGGGCATGCCAGGGGCAAACTCCCCCCTGTTCCAGATGCCCAGCGGGGCGCAGCTTCAGCCAGTACAGCACATCATGGTGAAGGGTGAAGCCTTCCCCGGGCAGTCTGTATCACTGGCACTCCTTGCCACTCATGCATAACTCATGCACTCACTGGGCTCAGGAAGGAAACCCTACATGATGGAGCTGGCTGGCTTTCCTGCCAGGGCTGCACAGCAGGAGAGGGAAGCCCTAGGCACCTTCCCCTGAGGAGTAGGGAAGGCAGCCAGGTCCAGTGCCTGAGGTTTCTCTCCAGTGCTGTGCAGACCTGGTGGGGAAAGCAGCTGGCTCCAGCTCTTAGGGCTTCCCTCTTGTGCCTGGTGAGTGTGGAGGATGCACATGGCCAAGGGTTGGTGAGGAAGTAGTTAGGGAGCTTCCGGAGGGACTGGACGTATTCAAGTCAGCCAGTCCAGATGATCTCCACCCTAGAGTACTAAAGGAATTGGCTGAGGTCATTGCAGGACCCCGGCATGGCTTTACGAGCACTTGTGGTGCTCTGGTGTGGTGCCGGAGGACTGGAAGAGGGCCAACGTGGTTCCCATTTTCAAAAAAGGTAAGAAGGAGGACCCGGGAAAGTATAGGCCAGTTAGTCTTACCTTGATCCTAGGCAAGCTGTTCAAGAAAATAATTCTGGCACACATCCACAAGGGACTAGCAGGGGATTTCATGCTTAGGGGCAACCAACACGGGTTCATCAGTGGCAGGTCCTGTCAGACCAACCTCGTGGCCTTCTATGATCAGATTACCAAATCATTAGATGCAGGGGTAGCAGTGGACATAGTCTTCCTGGACTTTTGGAAGGCCTTCGACACTGTCTCTCACCCTGTTCTCATTAAGAAACTGGGGGACTGTGGTGTTGACACCCACACAGTCAATTGGGTCGCCGACTGGCTGGAGGGCTGCACCCAGAGAGTGGTGGTGGACGGGTCATTTTCAACCTGGAGGGATGTGGGCAGTGGGGTCCCCCAGGGCTCAGTCCTCGGGCCCACACTGTTCAACATCTTCATCAGTGATTTGGACGAGGGGGTAAAAAGCACCCTGTTCAAATTTGCTGATGACACTAAGATGAGCGGATGTGGGCACGGTAGAAGGGAGCAATAGGCTCCAATTGGACCTAGACAGGTTACAGGGGTGGGCGGATGAGAGTAGGATGGGATTTAACACTGACAAGTGCAAAGTGATGCACCTGGGGAGGAACAACCGGCACCATACCTACAGGTTGGGGAACTCCCTTCTTGTCAGTACAGTGGTGGAAAAGGATCTTGGAGTCATCATCGACTCCAAGATGAACATGGGCCGGCAGTGTGGGGATGCAGTCAGGAAGGCCAACCGCACCTTGTCATGCATCCACAGATGTATCTCGGGCAGGTCCAAGGAATGATCGTCCCCCTCTATGCGGCACTGGTCAGGCCGCAGCTGGAGTACTGCATCCAGTTCTGGGCGCCGCACTTCAGGAGGGATGTGGACAACATGGAGAGGGTCCAGAGGAGGGCCACTCACATGATCAAGGGGCAGCAGGGCAGGCCCTACGAGGAGAGGCTATGGGACCTGAACCTGTTCAGCCTCCAGAAGAGAAGGCTGAGGGGGGATCTAGTGGCCTGTTACAAACTAGTCAGGGGGGATCAGCAGGCACTGGGAAAGTCGCTGTTCCCCCGAGCACTGCCAGGAGTGACCAGGAATAATGGTCACAAGCTGGCAGAGGGTAGATTTAGGCTAGATATCAGGAGGCGCTACTTCACAGTCAGGGCGGCTAGGATCTGGAACCAGCTTCCAAGAGAAGTGGTGCTGGGGTTGTTTGACTCCAGTACTCTTTCCTGCCATGGCAGGGGGTTGGACTAGATGATCTACTCAGGTCCCTTCCGACCCTAGAAACTATGAAACTATGTGTGGTGAGGAGTTCCGGTGTGGCAAGACTGCCCGGGGCTGGCTGCGCCCCTCTCTGCCATGTGCAATGCTGGCTGGAGCTGTGTCCTGCCAGGCACCTGTGCCCTGAGTGTCCCGCTGGCTGCTTCTGCCACTGCTACCACCTGCTGGGGCTGTGCGCCATGGTGGGAGTATGGGGGATCCCCCCCCACACTCACACTCACACTCACATGCTGCCAACCTGAGCTCCTCACTGCTGCCAGTTCTACATGCCGCACTCCCACCCAGCTGTAGCTCTGCTCCTGCTGCTTCCCTACCTGCTGCCTGGAGCCAGCAGGAGACCGGGGAAGTGGAGCAAGTCCTTGGGGCTGCACGCTGGCCAGACCCTTCCTCCCACAAGCGTGGGAGCGAGACAGTAGGGTATATTTGGGGCCATGTGTACTTGTGGGTGCCTTGCTCCTACCCTCATGGGCAGAAGGGCTGGGCGGGGCAAAATTTGTTGGTGAGTGCAGTGAGCTGGATGAAAGTGCTTGGTGGGCCGGATCTGGCCCGCGGGCCATATTTTGCCCTGCCCCTGCTGTAGACCAATACGGCTACACGCTGGATACCTAAAAACAATCTTATTCTTCCAAAGATGCACTAGTTCTGTGTGACTAAAGTAAATACAGTCATAATTATGTTGTTTCAGGAATCAGATCTACAACATAAAACGCCATGATTTATACCTGTCACTTATCAGACAAGAACTATGTGTTAAGATACACTGATTCAAGCAGACAGTTTCAGAAGGACTGGGATTCAGGTGGAAAATGTAGCCTGCATCTGTAAATGGGGATTTGTAATATTTGGAGGTTAACCTGAAGGCTGTGTTGCAAAGGGCATGATCTAACCCTGGAATTTATATCTGCATATCGTGCATTTGACAGTTTAGAAGATTATATAGTAAACTGTTAGGCTAGACTGTAAATTACCTGTTTTTCCGAGATTATTGATGTTACATCCTAATTTCTTTTGTCCACCATTTGCAGTAATGTCTTTTCCATTCTCTTTTGCCTCTTTGTACCAATATATTCTATGATAAGATCAGGTTTAAAATAATAATGATGTAGGCATGTCTATCACCAAATAGTAGATTATTTTTAATAATTTGCTTATGTAAGTAGATTTCAAAGGAAAAGAAAGAAGCCAGAATCCGTGAACTGGAGGCCAGATTGAGTGAACTGGAACTGGAAAAAGTTAAACTGGTAAACACTTGCACTGAGAGGCTCCGTGCAGTAAAAGATGTAAAACTGGAAAAGGACCAACTCATGAATGAGCTGAAAGCCAGTCGTACTGAGCTAGCCAGCCTCACAGGTAGGGAGCTTCAAGCTCAGATATCTGCTAAATCAGGCTGATGCTAAAAATAGAAGAGCAGCCTGCTTAATCCAAATATGGCTGCTAGTAAGGTCGAGTACATGGTTCCCGAATGGAGTGCCCTGACTGCTTCAGAGATCTAATTCATGATTTGGAATCGTGGTACAAAATGATGAAGATACAATCTAGGCTAGAAAATCAAATCTACTGTGTGACAGAGTATAAACTTCGCCAAGTGCTCTCCAGCTTTCCTAAGTGTTAAACAGAGAAATTGACAAATGCTGGGAACTCTTCATTGCCATTATTAATGGGTTTTTTTCATTTCTGTTTTGTTCAGGCTGTAAATTATTGAAAACCTTGTATCCTGACCCCTCAGGACCAGAACCTCAGCAAATGTATTCCTTAAATGCAGTATAGGAAGGAAGCTTAACATGCCAGGGACATACATTATGTGTTAGCAACCAAAAATACTTGGGTCTGCATCAGAAGCTGGGATAATTAGGAGCTGAGATTACACAAGGATATTTTCTTTCACCAAAAACTCAATGAAATCGCCACTTATGTGAACATTGACAGTCAGGCCTACTGCAGTTCATATGCTTTCCCATTTAAACTGTCATTTTGCACTCATAGACACTCCATTTATTTTCAGGTAGATGCACCTGCCACACAGACAGTCCCAAGAACCATAGTTTAAGAGTGACTTCAGCAAAATTAATATACGTTAACCATGTACATGATTTTATGTGGGAAGCTGGAGTGGTATGGCAACCATTGCTGAACCAGTGAAGGTTGGGAGAATGTGTGGTGGGTCAGAGCTGTGTGAAAGAACTTGAAACCCCATGAGCCAGAAGAAGGGCGTGGGACCAGTTCATAGTGTGGTTGGATGGTGTGGGGCTGGACCCACAGGCTACATAGGACCCATGGAACACCTTCTTCTCCCACCCCCCATGCTGCTCCCACCCCTCAGTGCTCGTTCCAGCTGGTTTGGGACACAGGAGGAACAAGCCAGGCATTGCGAGTGCTTGGCTGCAGGCACAGCTACACGTCATGGTGCCAGGCTTCTTCCCATGGTGCTGCTGGGGCTCCAGCAAGCCAGTCAGAGTTGTGGTGCTGAAGCTTCAGCATCACTCCAGATTTTTGCCCCACAGGTAGCCAGACACCTGGACCAGAGCAGTGGTGCTGGAGCCCTAGCAGTACTGAGGGAAGAAGTGCAGCAACATGGTTTCATTCTTGCATTAGCCACCAAGTGCTGGTGATGCTGGGCTTTTTCCTGCAGTACTGCTTGGGCTTCAGTGCCAAGGGCCTTCAGCACCCCGGTGCTTGGCTACTGCCTCAGGAAGGTCTCCTATCAAAGCTGGAGGCTGGATGCCCCCGCTCTGTGGGCAGGATTCAGACCACAGGCTGAATATTCAACACCCCTGTTTCAAAGGATTAAACACAACTGTATAATTTTAGCGTAACAGGCAGGAGCTGTTTAATCATTTTATGATTTTATTTTTGTACTTCCATTGAGCAGAGGAATATGAAAATTTAAAGCGGAGTTATCAAGACAAAAGTGAAGAGATGGAAACTACCATAAACAAACTGAAAATGCAATTGAAATCGGCCCACGCTGAGTTGGAACAAACCAGAGCCACTTTAAAGACTATGGAAGGCTCTGATGGCCATGGTAACCATGGAGGATTTTAATTTTTTAAAATGTATTTATCTTTTTAACAGGAGTAATTTGTAACTGCTGTTAATATTTTTAGATATAATTTTATAAAATGAATGAAGTAGAACTGCATATGCAGACACTTTCCAGGCTTGTGTTGTTGTTGACTAGACTCCTTAACAAGTGAAAACGTTTATAACTAGAGTTGAAGTTCAATGTAAGAATTAAGAACAGAAGAGCTGCCATTTACTGAGTCTAACCATAGGTCAATTAAGCCCAGTATCCTGTCTTACAAAGTGGCAGAGCATGAATGCCAAGGGGCAGACGTAAACAGGGCAGATCTAGAATCTTACAGTTCCAACTCCTCTATTTGCATAATCCTCACTTCACAATTCTTTTCTATCTTTTTCATGTACTGGGCCTGATACTACCATCCCTTTCAAGACAAAACTCCCAATGACTCGAGGACATTTGCTTCTTATGCTAACTGTGGAAACCCAACCTATTATATGTTTTTAGTGTATTATTGACAACTGACTTCTGAAGTCTTTCGTCAGAAGTCAGAAAACATAGTGCCTAATCCATTTTGTTCATAGACAACTAATTGCTTGGGAACTTGTCTTTTACAGCTATGAAAGTTGCAATGGGAATGCAGAAGCAAATCACAGCCAAGAGAGGACAGATAGATGCACTGCAGAGCAAAATTAAATTCTTGGAGGAGGCAATGACAAATGCAACTAAGGTCACAAGAGCTTCATGTAAAACTATTTAAGTATATTTAGATGAATAGTTCCAAGCAGAAACATAGGGCCAAATTCAGGAATTAGTCTGAGAGACCAAAGCAAGTATTAGTTGATATAATTTACACTTTCATCTGGCCTCCCCCCTGTGTGTATTACACCAAGTAGCGTCTTGCCAAACTTCCTTACACTTATGGCATGATCCTCATTCAGAGTGAGTGCATCTACACATGCACATTACTGTGAATGAGACTAATTAGCTCAGCAGTAAAGCATGACCATCTACACATGCACTGGTATTAGGAGACAGTATACTAATTCACTCCACTGTAAGGTAATACTGTTGGGGACAGTACTATCTTACAGCAGAGCAAGTAAGTGCACTGAAACACATGTAAGACGGTGACAGGGGCTGGCTGGGGCATGAGGGTGCTAAAGTGTGGGAGCTGCTTGTCACCTAGCCATGTGGCTCCACACTCTCAGCACGCTTGTGCCCCTGTCAGGACCACCACCACCCAACACTGCCACCCAAAGCCGGGGCTGATCCCCTTGTGCCTCCTGCTAGCCCAGAGCTGCTCTGCCCCAGCTCAGAGTGCTGTTGTCCAGGACACACATTTAGATGCTGTGCCTGGGTGTTGTTTCAAATGGCTCTGGACTTGCACATGTAGATGCACCCACTAAATCAATTTATACTGATCTGATTGTGCACAGGAGCCTTAAAATTAGTATATATATAATTTACAGCCATAGCAGTATAAAATGGCTTTAGAGCATATGAGAATCAGGCCCTTATTTATTTACAGACTTGCTTACACTCATGCTGACTTACCATCACCTAAGCAATATCCATCCTCACACATCCCTATGAGTCTGGCCTACTGTACTTATCTGATGGGTTTATTCTGACACCAAATATGAGTTATGAGCCAGTTCTTCAACTAGAATAGGTCCATCAAATCAATGGATTACAGCAAATGAAAATTTGGTCTTCTTTTTTAATTATATTAAAATGTGTAAGTTCTCAGTAAAAATGCATCAAATACATCTCTGGTGGCCAGTATTGATTTTGACCTTCTTGCCAGCACCATATCCTCTAAGCCTTCACACAGTGCCATCTTCATATTGTAAAATTCCTGTTTCATCTAAGAACAGTAGCTGAGCTTTTAGGATTCAACCAAAAACTTAAAAAAGCTGAAGAAGTTCATAAAGGCATGGAAAATAGATGTGTACAATCTTAGCAATTATAAACAGTTGTCTCACATCTACTTTTGCATTCACTTCTATAAATACAGGAGAAGCATTACCTGAAAGAAGAGAATAATAAACTGAGCCAAGAACTGAGCTGCACTGCAATAGAAAACAACAAGATGGCTGGAGAACTGGAGATCCTAAGGTCACAAGATCGACGTCGGAAAGAAAAAATTGCTAACATGGAGGCAGCCCTTGATAAGGTAATATTTGTTTCAGTCAGACCTTTTATTCTGTTTGCTTTTCTTTACCAATTTCTTTGCAGTGAAGACATTTGTATTTTTATCTGTGCTACAGCATATACTTTTTACTCACCTGTACTGTATGTTTTACATAATGAGGTGACAGCTATTAAGGCCCTCCCTTAAACGCCATGTCTGATTCTGAAAACAGAAACCTTAATTTACTGCCTGTTGGTCCAAGAAAATATCTGTACCTTAGTCAGAAAGGATTGCTACATCTAGTGGGGCATTCAGCACCAAGGGAATTGGAATTGTTATTTGCACTGCTACCTTTCCTGGGATGTTGTGATGGGAGGACAGTTTTAAAATGTGCTCAGCAACTGTGTGCTTGCTTCTATGGCCATGTGGCCCGAGAAGAACTTTGCCTGGCTTTGCTTCTCTCAACAGTAAGGTAGCTGCTGACTGGCTGGTGGCAGAAACAAGATCAGGTATTTGTTTGTTTGTTCATTTGTTTGATTTATAGCTGCCTTTCCCAACAAAGGCCCCAGGCAGCTTACAACAGAATAGAGTAACTTATAAAACAGGAAAAATGAGTTCTGATAGGCCTACCTAGCTCGGGTCGCCTGACCCTACCTGGCTGCAGTCACCTGACCCCAGATGTCTTTCCTGCTCTTGCAGGGGGCTGGACCTGATGATCCTTCAGGGTCCCTTCCAGCCCTATGATTCTATGATTCAAGAGAGAGGGAATTCCAGAGCTGAGGGGTGACTTCTTAGAACGACCTCCCACATGGTTTTGCCAAGCTGGCTTGGCTCATTTATGGTATTTTACAGGCTTCTATGCTCATAATACTCATTTACTGAGGCCCATGTATAGTGTAGAAGAATCAGTGTAACTTAAACACAGAGAGAACAAGAGCCAGGCCCAGTGGGATGGGTCCTGCAGGAGGAATGTACTGGGATTATAAAATGTGATGGGGGGCTGGGATTGTCTTGGCAAAGTGGTGACAGCCTGTGTCTTTCAAAGCAGGTGATAGTGTAAGAGTGATGTTATAACCGTGATGGTCCAGAAATTTCTTCTGTTGGAAGGCTGTCATCAGGTATTTTGGCATCACGTTTGGGTCTGTTACATAGCAGTCAAATATTTCTCCAAGTTAGTGTTTCTTAGTTTAGTAGCATAAGTGAGTAGCTCATTTACATTGATCCCTTTTGGATGGTTGGTGAAGAAGATAGTTTCTCAGTTTTTCTGAAGTTCTCCTGCATAATTGTGTTGTATATATAGAGTTCTGTGTGTTAGCTAGAGGGTTGTAGATGATAAGTCCCCTTGGGAAGGAAAAGAAACCAAAGCAGTTGATAAATTCACAAGCAACTGGCATTTCCTAGCTTCCAAAGGGTTGCCTTTGCAATGTGAATATATATGTTTTTAATGTTGATGTGTATGTGGTGTGTGCATGCTTGCAATAGAGTATTATATTGACTTACTGCAGTGATTCTCAAGCAGGGTTTGCCATATCTTTTGAAGGGTGTCTTGAGGTGTGAGGAGGTAAGTGAGATGTAAGGGATAAGCGGATAAACTAAGCAGATAAGTACAAGCTCAAGCTTGTCCCTGCCTGGACTGATCCTCCATTCCCACATCCAGGCCCATCTGCAAGAAAGTAAGCACTGTTATCTGTAAATTAGTTTTTGAAATTTGGGTGCCACTTAATTCAAAAAAGATAGAGAGGAGTTCCTCGAGCCCAGTGAGGGGTGCCTCGAGTCCAAACAGCTGAGAATCACTGACTGTCTCAAAAGATGCAGGAATTGTACTGATTAACAGTGTGAGGCTTGTGCTGTCTCAATGTAACGGGTTGAAAACTAACACACATTTCAGAAGTACTTTTAGTACTAATGTAAAGCAGTGAGTAAAGACAGGATAGACAATACCTACCTTTCTTGCCTGGAAGAGCCTCCAGTGTATAGAAAGCATAAAATAGAATTGATCAGCTTGCTGCTTTTAAATGATTTCAGAACTGACTTAAAAAAAGCTGCTGCTTCTTCATACAGGGGTTTCTAATGATGTTTATGGACAATTATTTATTCACAAATGCTTCTGTGCATGTGCTTTTATGTCATGTGAAAATTGTAAAGAATCACAGAAAGAAAATTAGATTTTTCTCTCATACTGTACAAGGAACTTTATTAGAGCAATGAAAACATAATTATGTCAAGATGTTCTCTCTCTTTTCTCATTGTAGAGCTTGGGTTAGACCCTTCCGTAACACCAACCTCTTAATTTTCTGGTACACATTTAAAGAAACAGAATATATATTATCAGATCTTCCCTAATTCTTTCTGAATAAACTATTTAAACTAGAAATCAACTTAAATAACAAAGCATAGGTCAAAAAATGAGCAACACCACCCCTCATCCATTTTAAAGTATTGAGGAAGGTTTTGTCTCCTAGCACATTTTAAATACTAATTCCCAAATTCCCAAAGGTGTTCAGTAGATTTTTGATTCTCCCTGAAGGATGGATGACCTTTCATTAATGTTGTGACATGCATATAATTGATGCTAGGATCATATGACAATTCAGATGCCCCTGGAACTCTGCAGGGTAGGTTCTTGCTGCTGTTATATTTTTAGATAGCATCTAACACATTGCTGACATTATGCAAATATATGTACTTGAGAGAAAATATTAGTATCTTTAATTTATTGAAAATAAGCAAATGGTTTGTTTTGTCTCTTATAGGCATCTGTGCAATTTGCAGAGTGCCAGTGCATAATCCAGTGTCAGGAGCAAGAAGCAATGCGCTTCAAGCTGCAGCATGCTTTGGATGTAAAAGTAAGTTCTCTAGTGTAAATGAGCAGTGAAATAATATGCTTTTGCTGATGATTCTAATATCAACACTACCCTTCTTTCCAAAATATTCACAAAGAACCATATTCTGGTATCATTAATCAGGTTGTGTAGGACATCACTCTGCAAGTGGAGCCAAGAATTTCACTCTTTTGTGAAGTACTATTCATTGGGATTAAGGACATCAGAGTTTGACTTACAATTCACTAAAATTGTAATACCAATAAGAATGTTTTGGCAGTATGACTCTATGACCAGTCCAAGGCTTTTGGATTCTGTGTCACTCCAAAATTTTTCTGGCAGATTCAGTTAAATTAAGATTTAAGATTTTTATTGAACTAAGGATGAAAACAAATAACACAATCAGAACAATAACTTTGTAGTAAGAGGTTGACATTATAATGGTAATTAATTTCACATTGATCCACATTCTTAATTGTCAGTGAGTAGCAAAATGTTATATTGATAACACACAGCTGCACTGTAGAAGCTGGGAAATCCCTAAGACTGGTATATCAGCAATTCAGAAGTTATTTTTTATGACGGTCTTCTTTGCAAGATGTCAAGGAGCAATGAGAGTAAAGGGGTGGAGACCCCTTTCCCGGGGCCAGGACCTATGGTGGGAGAACCTCATGGCCCCAGGGGAACACCTCCAGGAACCCCATGATGAAAAAAGACTTACTGGCTGCAGGAATGGTGGCAAAGAGCTGGCAGCTGGAAGGAGAACTGCCCAAACACTTCGTCAGCCATATATCAGTGTGGCTGAGGTCACCATGGGGCAGTGATGTCAGCCAGTAGCACCAGCCGGGAAATTTAAAAGCTGGCTGCTAGGGAGAAGCAAGAGAGCACCAGCTGGGAAGCAGCTAGGAGCTCCCAGTCGGCACAGCCAGCACCGACTCCAGCCAGGGACCCAGGATGGAGTGCTAAAGAGGAGTCTGCTCTTCAACGGAGCAGACCCAGCGTTGGATCTGGAGAGGATGCCAAGGGAATAACCCTCAATGTACAAGCAGGGACAAGTGAGTTGGGAGGGAAGCGTGTTACCTCTCCATCTGTTTTCAGTTTGTTTCGATTTTGTTGTAAATTTATGTTGCCCCTGAGGCTGGAGTACAGACCCGTAGATTATGTCTGGGGCTGAGGGATTGGGGCCCTCAGGGGCCCTGGGCTGAGGTACAAAAAGCCTACTGGCCTGGCTGGGTCAGTAGAAACACGGCTACAGAGAGGGAGAGTGACCCTCTGGATCCATTAAGAACACAACAGGCCAAATCCGGCCAATGGAACTCATGTTCAATAGACAGCCCACAACTAGAATTGCGGGCAGGACGAAAATACACTGTGAGGCCAGATTGGGGTTACATCACAAGGGCTGGTGTCCGAGAGATTCAGACCATCTACCACATGGCCAAGTCCATCAGGTTGGCGCATGGAAGGGGTGTAGGGGAGGTGGAGCCCCAAAGACTTCTGCTGACAGTGCCTCCAAGCAAGTCCGTACTATAGGGAAACCTCCTGCATTAGAACAGAAGACCAAGACATGGTGGGCAAGTATTGGGGGCTTCCCTTCAAGGTGAAGTATGGCTGACGCAGATGCCCGAGGAAGATCCCAACCAAGGCAGGACCACCCGAGCCTGAGCCACTTGGGAGCACCAACTTGAGTCTAGACAGGCACACAAGAACTTTGAGAAAAGTAAAAAAATTAATGTCACCTGAGAAAAAAATTCTCTGCTGAAGGGAAAACCATACTTGCTAGAAAATTAGTGCAACTTTGTTTTATGAAGTCTCCTAGGAATCTCTGTTAGTAGTGAATTAATACAGAACATAAAATATTCAAAAACATGAAAGTATTGAATGGAATACTGATTGCTGATGGTGTATTCAGTATAACAAAAATATTCAAAAACAGTAATCATGATATTTTCTAGTATTCAACTGTAGCCCCACAGGCTTTTTTTTGCAGACAATATATTACTTATTATAATTTATTCATGTTTATTCATGGACTAGAAAAGATTTGCAAAATTGACTAAGGATTTTGGGTGTTTCCATTTTTTGGTTTCCATTTTCAGACAGCTTATGAAGGGATCTAGCATTCAAAAGTTGAAAGTTTTCAAGGAGTCAGACCTTGTTAGAGCCTTAAAGTTTGTTGCCCAGATATTGCAACAATTTAAGGTAAAGCAGGTGCAGGCAATTATTTCGGGCAGAGGGCCGCTTACTGAGTTTTGGCAAGCCATCAAGGGCCACATAACAGGCAGTCAGGGGCAGCTAAAATTTTTCTAAAATTTTTAGGGGCCCTGCAGGCTGGATAGATGGCCTGGCGGCCCACATCCAGCCTGCAGGCAACATTTTGCCCACCCCTGATGTAAAGTCATTAGTTAGTTTTGAAAATCTTGACTCTGGCCCCTATTGTATTAGACACTAAAAACAAGTCTCAGAAAGAGGGTACCAAAGGCCTTCTAGTCTATACACAGTTTCTTTTGGTTATGCATGACTAATTTTTTTAATGCAGGAACTCCAGGGCCCAGGTTATGCATCCAGTTCTACTCCTGGAAAACAACGCCATATATTACCACTGACCCATCCTCACTCTAGTAATGTTTCATCTTCCCAAGCCTTTAGCAGCTTCATAACCCTTGTGAGTATCTGCTTCAGATTGTGAAGTCATACTGGGGATGTAGAGCTGTTCTGAAGTTCAGAAATGTGTGATTTCTAGCTGGGGATTTTTTAAATAACTTTCTTACCTAAAAGAATTGAGTAATTTCTGTAATCTTTCTTATTTCAAGAACATAACAATTTTCTTTTTCCTTAGCTAATCACATCCTAAAAATAGTTGGACAATAAAAGTTATATAGATTTTAAAGTGAATTGTCTTACTTCTTAGCATTAATAACATTTTAAAATATTAAAACAGAACAAATGTAAATACGTTTTGCTTTTCACCTTGTACATGGAATTCACTCATCATAGACTAGTGGTTCAGGCACCAACTCAAATGTGGGAGACCTAGAGTCAAAGCCCTGCTCCCAGGAGAGACATAGCTGGGCAGTTTTGTGCCCTGGGCAGCAGCAGTGCATGGGGTAATGGCTGAGCTGGCAGTAGTGGCAGCTGCTATTTTTCACACCCCCTCCAAATGGACTCCCAGGGCAGGTGTCCCACTTGTCCCTTTTAGTTATGATACTGGCTCTCAGGCATATGTAGTTATTTATAGGGAGTGGAACAGCTTAATACAAGAGACTCTTAAAGTTCAACCACAAAACAGTCAGCAGCCTAGTGATTATGGCACTCTGATGGGTAGCAGGCTGTGAGAAATTGTAATAGGTTATATAGGTGGCCTTAATTCTGGCATTGTTGCTTGACTTTGTTTTTTTAATAATGTACTTTTAGGATATTTTAATGTAGAATATTCCTGTAAGCCATATTATGTATAACAGAAGGATTTAAGCCAGGGCTGCTCAACTTCCAGCTCATGGGCCAAGTACAGCCTGCAGAGCCTTGGAATCCAGCCTACAGGGCTCTCCAAAGGTCAGGAAATTTGGCAGCAGGGGAGCAGTGGCAGTACTGCCATCTCTCCCTGCTGCCAAAATCCTAAATCCCACAGGGCAGGTAGGAACTGAGCCACAATCTTACCCCTGCATGACCAAATTGAGACCCTTTTCCCTCCACACAGTTGGGTTGGGGTCAGACTGCACCCCCTTCTCACCACAGGGCAGGACCACAGCCCCCCTCACTCCTGTCCCGGGCACCTGGTTCAGGTCCAGCTCATGTCCCCTTCTCCTCAGCCCCTCCCCATAGGGCTGGGCCATGCCCCCTTCCTTCCACCAGGTCAGGTTGGGGCTGGGGCATGCCCCTTTCCGCTCACAGGATTGAGCCATACCCCCTCCCCCCACAGGGATGGATTAGGGCTGGGTCAAGCCCCCTTCCCCTGAGCAGCTGGAACAGGGCTGGGCTGTTCCCCTCTTCATGGCCACATAGGGACCTGTGATGCCTGCCTCAGCTGTCAGATTGGGTCCATCGACAGGATCCTGCCCACAGAGGATCAGTCGCTGCCTATCTGGCCTGCCAGCCAGAAGGTTGAGCACCACTGGTTTTCCTTTCAATTTTTTTGGAAGAGGAACACTTTATCATCAGGTAGAGCGTATAATCACATGTACAATGTATTTGAAAATTATCAAGTTATAGTCAAACCTCCACATACTTTCCACTAAAATTAATTTATTTTTTAAACTCATTGTTTCTAAACTATAACTAATGGGAGAGAAGAAATGTCTGTTTTTGAATGTGTATATATAAAATCTGAAAAGTAAAATGCCATTTTTAATATTTATTTTTTAAATTAACATTTTTAATCCAGATGCCGCAGAAACCGGGCATTTTGAAGGAGGATCCATTGAGAGATTTAAAGCGGCTTCTTGAAGAATTAAGATGTACAATTGATGAGATTCCCTCTGTGGTTCTCAGTAAGAATGACCTTGATGATGGGAGTGAATTACCTTTAGGAACAATGAGAAACACAATGTAAGAAGAGGGTAAATTACTCTGGATTTATGTAGCCTCCTGTAGCTGAAATCCTGAAAATTCTACTTTCATGCTTTTAACTGTTTTATCTGAGTTATTTGTGTTGAACTAGAAATCTCTCAGTGCTATCGGCATCTAAACCTTCTGAGAGCCTCAGCAGTCATAGCAAGTAAAAAGTTTTTCAGAAAACTGGGGAATCAACAATGCTGATTTGCCAGTGTCTGCTCTACAATGATCGCCTGTGTTCTAATTTATTCATGCAGTGAGATAAATCATTGTTTTCTTTTCTGTGGCTGCTAGTTTGACTATAAGTTCAATAAGTGGTTTTCAACATCTAGCAAAGGAAGATCCAAGACCTTTTGCAAGGAACACTTTCAATGAAATAATTGTTCCACTCTTTCCTTTCTTTCATATGAGAGACTTTTCCCTACTAAGCTGAGAGTTGGATTGGAGAAACCCAAGTTAATTATGTTTCAGCAAACAAGGACATCACCCAATCCTAATGATAATGGGAATCTTCATATTATTGACTGTGATGCATTTTTCCATACAGAGATGGTGCAAGTCGAGCATGTGCTTCTACATGTAGCCTGCGACCAAATGCTCATAGTAGGTGAGAAATGGCTTCATTTGACTGTGAAGGGCCCAGCCTTTTAAAAATCATGTAGGAATCAGTCGGGTGAATAGAAAAAAAACCCAGAGGGATTATCATTTGGGAAACAATGAGCAGTATTGCTGGTTAGTGAGGAGGTATAAAGGAGATGAAAAAACAACCTGGGGTTGTACCCTAATGACTAGCTGTTCCATTCAAGACACTGAGGTCCATTAGTGAAACACAGAACTTTGAACTTTATTGATCAAGTCTGCTTGATCAAATCTACTGCTTTCGTATTCATGCAGCATTGAATATGTTTCCAAAACCCTGCTGCAGCATGCTCTGGACACAATGATAAGCCTGGGAAGCACTTTGAAAGGCAAACCTGTCTTAGAGTGAGAGACAAAAAAAATTCAATCTATTTTATTCAAGAATGCCTTAAGAAGTGGCTTGCTTAGTCATAGCCTCTCAGAACCTTAATGGAAAGGAGTTTTCTGATAGTAGAGAAGTCTTTAGTTTAGCTAACAAAAGATTTAAAAGATGCAATGGCTGAAAGCTAAAGCTAGACAGATTCATATGAGAAATTGCAATTTTTGCAATGACAGTAATTAACAATTGGAACAAGTTACTTGTCGTAGATGTGGTAGATTCTCCATCACTCAGTCTTTACTTCAAGTCTGGATATCAAAAGATATGCTCTAAAAGAAGTAAAATAAGAAGCTATGGGCTTCATATAGGAATCACTTGTTGAAGTTCTATAGCTTGTGTTATGCATGTGGTTATATTTGATCATTATAATTATCCCTTCTTGGCTTAAAATCTGAGGGCACCCGTACACATGCCTGATGCCTACTCTTATGCGTTCTAATTAGAATGGACCAGAGCAGACCCAATTAATCAAGTTTGCTGGAGTGTGATAATAAACCCAATCCAGCAACTTTAGTGTCTCGTGTAATCAGGATCCCTTTATTTCAAAACAGTATCGGGGGTGCTTTAACTAAAGCTCATCTTTAGTTAAAGCGCCCTTGCCACCATTCTGAAGCATGCAATGCTGAATACTTGAGACACTGCAGGTGCTGTAATTAGAGTGGCTCCCAAGACCCCACCCCCCAACTCTGGAGCACATGTAAAGATGTCCTATGTTCGCAAAGCAGCTGTTGCAAAAAGCTGGACAATCTAAAAGTAGGTAAAAGCAACAATCAAGTAGACATTAATAATGACATTGGCCCAAAGTATCTTGTAAAGTACTGGGAATCCCCACCACAGATCAGGCACGGCCAATGTGTTCATTAGCAGATGTGTCAGATGAATAAAAGTGACTTTTAACATATTTCATAGATTTCATAGACATTAGTGCTGGAAGGGACCTTGTAAGATTATCAGTTCCAGCCCCCTACCCAAGGGGCAGGAAACCAGCTAGGGTCAAAGGATCCCAGCAAGATAAGCAACCAAATGTTTCTTAAAAGTGTCCAGAGTAGATGCTTGCACCACCTCTGGGGGGAGCCTGTTCCAGACCTTGGGGCCTCGGACAGTAAAGACATTTTTCTTTATGTCCAGCCTAAAACTGTCTTGCAGAAGTTTGTGACTATTGGACCTTGTCATCCCTTGAGGTGCTCTGGTGAACAGCCATTACCCCAGATCCTGATGCACACCTGTGATGTACTTATAGGCTGCCACCAAGTCACCCCTAAGCCTGCGCTTCTCCAGGCTGAAGAGTCCAATAGTTTGCTGCCTCTCTTCATAAGGCTTGCTCTTTTGCCCTCTGATCATGTGCATGGCTCTCCTCTGGACTCTTTCAAACTCCTCCAAGTCTTTCCTAAAGTGTGGAGCCCAGAATTGAATGCAGTACTCCAGCTGGGGCCAAGTACAGCGGGAGGATGACATCCTGGGTCTTGCTCGAGATGCATTGGTATATGCAAGCCAGAGTTTTGTTCACTTTGCCAGCTGTAGTACTGCATTGGTGGCTCATGTTCATCTTGTGGTCAATCATGACCCCCCAGGCTCTTTTGGTCATAATGCTAGCAAGTGTAGCACTGCCAAACTTGTAAGTATGATGTAGGTTTTTTTCTCCCCAAGATGGAACACCTTGCATTTCTCCATATTGAATGCCATCAGGTTTTCATCTGCCCACCTTGCAAGCCTATCAAGGTCGGCCTGGATCACCAGACTATCCTTAAGTGTGGAGACTCTTCCCTAAAGTTTGGTGTCATCAGCGAACTTAGCCAGTCCACTTCTGACACCAGTGTCCAGATTGTTTATGAAGATATTAAAGAGTACAGGTCCAAGAACAGAGCCTTGGGGGGCACCGCTAGTCACTGAGTGCCATGCTGATTCAATTCCATCAACCACCACTCTCTGGGTCCAACCTGGGACCCAGTTCTTCAGCCATTGGACTGTGGGGTAGTTGAGGCCGCAGTTGCCCAATTTTTCCATGAGGACATCATGGGACACCAGGTCAAAGGCTTTTTAAAAGTCCAAATATATGCTGATATCGACCTCTTTCCTTTTGTCCAGGTGATGTCCCCTGGTCATAGAAAGAAACGAGGTTGGTCAGGCAAGACCTACTCACAACAAACCTATCCTGGCTATCCTTCAGAATGTTGCCTTCTGTTAGCCTGTCAAGAATGGTTTCTTTGACCATTTTTTTCTAAAATCTTCCCAGGGGTTGAGGTTAAACTGATTGGCCTGTAGTTTCCCAGGTCTTCTTTCCTCCCTTTCTTGAAGATGGGCAACACATTGGCCCTCTTCCAATTCAGGTTACTTTGCCTGAGTGCCACGAGTACTCGAATATCCTTGCCAGTGGCGGTGCTATGATGTCTGCCAGTTCCTTTAGCACTCTTGGGTGCAATCTATCCAGACCAGCTGATCTGTGGGGGTCCAGCCTCTCAAGATGCTCCTTCACCCTTGTTATTCCGCATCATGTTTGACAGGGTGGTCCCTTTGGGCTGGTGGAAAAACCGATGCAAAGTAATCATTAAGCAGATTGGCTTTTTCCTGTCACCTAGCTTCCCTTTGGTTCTTAGGTTGCTGATTAAATCATCCCCTTTGGCCAGTACCAGGTCCAGCAGCACCTTACCTCTTGTTGGCCCATAAACTTAGGACAGGTAGAGCTCATCCATGCATATAAGGAAGCTTTGAGACCGATTGGATTTGTCCGAGTGCTCATCCCATGAGATGTGTGGGTAGTTGAAGTTTCCCATGACAACCATGCACTGAGAGCATGCAGCCTTAGCCAGTTCCCTGGTGAGTTCTTGGTCAAGCTCTTGTTCCTGATTTGGAGGTCTGTAGTAGACTCCTACCATTGTATCCCCTTCACTGTGTTTCCCTCATATTCTAACCCAAAGCATCTCCAGTCATCCTCCTTGGGTGTCAATCTCAGTTTGTAGGGATGTGTAGCTCTCCTTCATGTAGAGAACTACATCCCTACCCCTTTTTTCAGCATACCCTCTCCTTTACAGGGTATAGTAATTTATATCTGTAGTCCAGTCATAAGAGGAGTCCAGCTAGGTCTCTGTTATCCCTATGAGATCGTAGTCATTTTTGTTTAGCAGAAGGACCAGTTCCTCCTGTTTATTCCCAACTCCTAGCATTGGTATACAGGCAAGTAAGTATGCTGCTGGAGGCTCTAGGCTTCCTTGAACACATGGAGAAGTTCTGTTCCTGGGTTGGGGTAGGAGTGGGTTCCCTTGAACGTCCTAATGTGCTGATTTTGTGGTTGATGCTTGCTGAGCTCGCTCTGGTAGTTGTCCACCCATCCCCTGGTGAGCTTAGTTTAAAGCCCAGTTGAGCAGGGTAGCCATTCTGGCTGAGAAGAGCTTTTTCCCCAGTGGAGTGAGATGGAGGCCATCTCTTCCCATGTGGTGAAATTACTAAGATCGGAAGAACAAAGGGCCCCACGTTCTAGCACCACATACACAGAAATCCCTGCCATTTAACTGTAAGAGGAAGGAGGAAGTGCTAAAGATACCCTGTCTACAGTTACAATATACTTCATCTGATGAATCTGTATAACATTTTAACACTTTTCTGGCAAGATCTGTACTGTGACAAGCTATTGCAGACCTTCCACTCCGTTTAAAAACCAAATTAATTATCCTGTGAAAACTAGCAGTCCTAAAGGTCCTAATTCTGTGTGTGAGTTTACCTGTGGTATGTCTTTCCATACAGAGAGATTGCAGTTCGAGATTCAGGCCCTGAAGACAGTCTGGAGCAGAATACTTTCAACCGGTGAGAAGTGGTTTCACCTGACTAAATTTCTTAATTCTGCACGTATCTCTTTGAGAGTCACTTTGTATAACCTAAAAGATTTGTTTATCTTATATGATTCCTGATCTTAATGTTGTATTATACACTAAACACTTAAAATATGTGTCTTAAGAACAGCATTATAAATCTGATTGGTCAAATTATTCCTGTTGTGTACCCTGCACAGGCCCCATTAAATTCAGTAGTTTTACAACAGGATGGAGTTAGGTCCATTAAAGCAAATGTGTGCCCCAAACCCCCAGGGCTCTGCTTCCCCTGGGGCACCATGCCCTGAACACCCTCACATAGAAGAGCCCACCAGCTGCAAGTAGGCTGTGTCCACTGCTCCCAGGTCTGCAGCAGGGATGGGCAGCTGCCTGCAGCTGGACGAGAGCAAGCTGGGGCTGGCAGCCACTGCAGGTTCAGGGGCTCCAGGCTCTTTCTGGTGCTCTGCCTGTCTCCACCCCAGCCCTGGCTGCAGCGGCCCTGGGAGCTGCTGGCACCAGCTGCCTGCACTAGGGTATGGTGCAGCCCAGTGGCTATAGGGAGCTGGCATCAGCCACTTCCGGAACAGCTGCAGCGGGAGCTGGGGTAAGTGGGGATAGACAGAGCCCCAGGTGGTTTAAGGCACGGTGCAGCCCAGTGGCTGCCAGCACCTGGTACTGGCAGCTCCCAGGGCTGCTGAAGCTGGGGCTGGGGTGAGTGCCGTGCCCCGCACTGCCGGGGGCTTCACTTGTCCACATTCACTCCAGCTGGCCCTAGGAGCAGCCGACAGAGGAACCTATCCCTGTTTCTTATGTTACTGTGTAAAGTAGATTCGCTTTATATGAATTCGATTTATGCGGCGTTCTCCAGGCCTGTGTCGATTGCATATATGTATATATGTACCTCGCTTATAACGAATATCGGGTATTAAAGGGTCATCGCATAAGAGCGAATTTGCATAAATCAAACCTGCATAAATCAGGAGAAACTTGTATAGGCTTTTGTGTGTATGTGATTTCCATATACCATTTGCAAAGCGTACCTTTTTGTGGACCCTCATTGACTTCGGCAGAATTCTTCCTGGATTCAAAGGTCAGTCTGCCTGAAACACCTTACAAGACCAGCACCTTAGCTTTTACTCCATTTTATTTAGACAAAACTCCCTCTGGGAATTAAGGCTGAATAAAAACCAAAGTGAGGACATCGGAGTTTGGTTTATTGATAACCCTTACACATGGGGTTGCTGGGTGTATTTCTAACTATTCCATTCAATTTCTTTCTGTTGCATGGGATGAATGTGATTATATATGTTGTTACTTCCTTTTGAGAATGTAATAAATGCAGCATCCCAAGTAATAAATAACAAGGCCTATGCAGAAATTATTAGTCACCCTTAGTAGACTAGTGCAGTGGTCTCCAAACTTTTTTGATCATGTACCCCATCAGTAAAAAATTTTTGAGCATGCACCCCCAATATATGTATATTTATATTCGTGCAACCCTATCAGTAAAAAATTTTTGAGCACACACCCCCAATACATGTATATTTATATAAATATAAATACAAATAGAAGTTCTAATATTTTCTTCCTGCACCCCAGTGGATTGTCTTGCGCACCCCCTGGGGTGCACGCACCCCACTTTGGAGACCACTGAAATAGTGGACTGTGAGGGCCCTTTCCAGTCAGTTCAGAAATTCACACTAAGTTTACTGGGCATTGAATCAGGCCTCACAAAAAAACCTGTGCTACAAAGGTAATGGCATACATTCAGCTGTAAGGTACAAGTTATCACTAAAGACTCAAGCATTCTGATTTATTGAAGGTATGTAAGGACCTATAGTCAAGCTGGTCATTGAATGACGTGAATGAAAACATATCTCCCAGCAATCAAAGCATCCCCTCCCTCCTTTCCAACTAGCATCCTTCTCTATTAGGCAGCGCTTTCTCACACATGCCCTCTATATTGCTCTCATAGAAATGAGAGCATGGCCTCAATGGATCACACTACAATACCCCTTTTCAATAGACATTCCCCTGCAGAGACTGGCCTGCTCCCAGGAGGGAATCGAGGCCATTAGCTTTTACATTACACCAAAAGTTGCATGGGACTTAAATGCATGTGCACAGCGAGGCTAGGATGGTGCATTCATTCTTCCAAATAAGGACTTTTGGATTTCACCTACACTGTTTTCCTTCAGCATGCATGTGAACTTTCTGGACTGCATGCTAACTCTGTGTTTTTTCATTGAGTAGACAAGCTGCTGTTTCCAAACCTCAGTGTGGCACTTGCACAACATTCTTGCCATTATTTTGCTTGCAGGGATCCTTTAACTTTACATACTGCAGATCTGGAGGACCAAGATGTTACCCTGTCTTTTGTACCCCCTGGTGAGTTTTCTTTGGCTGTGCTAAACAGTGAATATTCTGTGTAGGTATGGAACTGATACATTACATAATTGTACAGAGAAAATTCAGGCCACAACACAGGAAGGAATTATATTTTCGTAGGTCACTTTTACAGATGTCCTCTAACAAAAATTATTTACTAAACCTCTAGAGTACTTACTAGATGTGTGCTTCAGGAAATGCTCTTTATTATCAGTGAGGATCATCCATCTGGTAAAATAAATTCCCTTTGTTATTCATTTATGACAGTTGTCTTATGTACTAACCATGGCCAACATTTTCAAACTTGATTGCTTAAAGTTAAACTTCCAATTCCATATTCAGTTACCTAAATATGTGACCTAATTTTCACTGCAACCACTGCTGCCTTCCTTTGGAAAACTGATTACTCAGAACTTCTGAATGTTGGGTCACTTATATTTAGAAACCTAAATAAAAAAAAAGTAGAGATCTAATTTGGGCAATGAAAGTTGCAGTTTAGCTTTCTCCTAACTGGATTTCCCACACATTTTCTATTGAACAGATTTTGCCATGATAATTGCCTGGAGTCACTGATATATTTATTTTCCCTAAGTGCTCACAACTGCATGTTTGCATCTTCTATGTGAGGGACTGTGGAAGCAGTTTACTATGTCTGTCAGTTTCTTCAGCTCTTGAATGCTGAAGGAAATCTCTTGGTCTTCTATAAACAGCTTGAATTTCTACCAAGTCCATTACAGCACCCTGGCACATTCCTAAACCACAGTAAAGTTGCAAGAAGTTGTTATATCAGAAATGGGAAAGCTGTTAGAGATCTTCTAAAGCCTTCAAAAGGTTTTAGCTATACCCAGGAACAGATCCAGAGGGGGGTTGCAATGGTGTGCTGCACCCCATTTTTTTATTGCATTGCTCCACAGTAATCTCTGGAGACTTTTTAAAGTCTCTAAAGCAGAAGTAGGCAATTATTTCAGCTGGAAGGCTGCTTAATGAGCTTTGGTGAGCTGTCCAGGGATGCAAGGGTAACCCTGCCCCGTGGTTGCCATCTTGGGACTGGAAGTTCCACCTCCTAACCCCTGACCTTTGTCCTTCCCCTTTCTTCCAGAAGTACTCTTTTTGGCAAGGGGGTCTGCCATCTTGGAACCAGAAAAAAAAATTATATATTAAAAATGAAGCATCCACAATAACATATTTTAATATTTTTGTCCTGATTTGTATGTGTTAGCATACTGTACATAGAAGTGATTGCATAATACCTCAAAATGAAGTATTCTTAGATTTCATAGATTTTTAGGGTTGGAAGGGACCTTAGTAGATCATTGATTCCGACACCCTGCCCTGAACAGGAAAGAGTGCCAGGGTAGGACGACCCCAGCTAGGTGCTTGTCTAGTCTCCTCTTAAAGACCTCCAATGTAGGGGAGAACACCACCTCCCTTGGAAGCCCATTCCAGATTTTGGCAGCCCTCACAATAAATAAATTTTTCCTAACATCTAATCTAAATCTTTTCTCCATCAGTTTATGGCCATTGTTCCTAGTAACTCACAGGGCACCCTGGTAAACCATGTCCCCTATTCCTTGCTGCCTTCCCCCTCTTCCTCCCCACTGATGAATTTGTAGATGGCTACTCAGCCTTCTTTTGCAGGGGTTAAGAAGATTCAGATCCCTCAATCTCTTCTCATAGGATTTTACCTGTAGGCCCATAAGCATATGGGTAGCCATACTGTGGACCCTCTCAAGGTTATCCATATCCTTCTTGAAGTGTGGTGCCCAGAACTGGATGCAGTACTCCAGTTGCAGTCTTACCAATGCCGCATAAAGGGGAAGTATCACTTCCCTAGACCTGCTCGTGATGCACCTTCCAATGCATGAAAAAGTGTGGTTAGTTTTACTTATCACTTCGTCACATTGACCACTTATGTTCATTTTGGAGTCAGCTATGACTGAGAGATCCCTTTTTGCTGCTGTGCTGCTTATAAAGTCAACGCCCAGACTGTAGGTATGTTGCACTTATCCTTGTTAAACTGTATTCTATTCTGTTCTGCCCACATTCCCAAATTTTCCAAATCCACCTGAATCCACGCCTTACCCTCCAGTGTGTTTACTTTGCTCCATAATTTGGTGTCATCCGCAAATTTGGACAGAGTGCTTTTCATGCACTCATCCAAGTCACTGATGAAGATATTGAACAGCACTGGTCCAAGGACCGAACCCTGGGGAACTCCAGTGCCCACATTTTTCCAGGTCGAAAACAACCCATCTACCACCACCCTCTGTGTGTCCCCCATAAGCCAATTCTTCACCCACCTGACCATGTAGTAATCTATGTCACAACTGCTGAATTTATTTATAAGAATGGGTTGTGACACTGTATCAAAGGCCTTTTAGAAATCCAAGTAGATGACACCTACCTCAACTCCTGCATCTAAGCATTTTGTGACCTGTTCATAAAGTTAGTTGGGCAGGATCTACCTGCTCTGAAGCCATGCTGGTTGCCCTTCAGCATTATTTTTCCTACTGGACTCCCACAGATGTGATCCTTAATAATTTTTTCAAAGGTTTTCCCAAGAATAGAGTGAGACTAACTCATCTTCCTTTCTCCCCTTTTTGAAAATTGAGGCCACATTGGCCATTTTCCAGTCCTCTGGACTGTAGGTCCTCTGGACCAGTCTTACTCTCGAATATTGTGGGGGGCAAGTATAGAGGGGTACAGGTAGGTGGGTATAGAGTTTGTGGGGACTGTGAATGTGTGTGCATGTGGGAAGATATGGGTATGTGTGTGGATGTGTATGTGGGGTTTGTGGGGGTGTGGGTGGGTATGGGTGGATATGTGGTTTGTGGGGTCTGTGGGTGTATGGCAGGGGTTGTGGGGTGTGCATGGGGGCATGGGTGCATGTGTATGGTAGAGCATGGGGGGGTGCGTGTGTATGTATGGTGGGATGGGGTGTGTGTGGGTGGGTGTCTGTGTATGGTAGGGTGTACATGTGGGACCCTTCCCCCACAAACACCCCCCCATCACATATGCACCTCCCCCGATTCCAGACAGCCTCTGCCAGCAGCAGCAGGCCCTCAGGGTGCTCACAGCTTGCAGCAGGCAGAGCCCCCCCAGTGGTGCGTGGCCCCAGTGAGCCCCAGGACTGCAAGTGGCTGGGCCAAAGGCTCCATCACATGGGGCTTGCATGCCCAAGCCGTATGCTACTGGGGAAGTCTCACAAGTGGAAGCCAGCAGTCCAGGTCATGGGGCTCAACTGGGGCATCAGGGAGAGGGGCGGAGCCAGCTTGATTCCATAGCATGGAGCTCCCCGCTGTTCCCCATGATCTGCCTGTGGCAGTGAGTGGGGATAAGCCACCTGCTCTACTGCATGGGGTTTCCTCCCTTCCCTCCCTTTCCCCCGGCAGGTGTGTGGCTCAGGCAGAAAACCCAGGAACTGCATGTGAGCCTTGCACAATGGAGGCAGGCGGACACCCCACACCCCTGTTGGTCTGGGCTCTGCACTCCTGCTGCCCTGCCTTGGTTCTCTGCTGGCCCCAGGGCACCGGCATAGGCCCTGCACATCCACCCAGCTGCTCCTGTGCTGCCGCCCACTGCCACTTTCCTCCCACTTGCCCACCACCACTGCTGCTACTTCCCCCCCACCCTGCCTTTCCCCTGCTGCTTCTCTACCTTCCTGCCTGTTGCCACTCCTTGCCCCCAGCCACCACCGCTTCCTACCTGCCTGCTGCTGCTATGTCTCTTGCCCTGCCCACCACCGCCACTGCTTCTGCCTGTAGGCCTGAGGCCAGGGCCGTCCTGTGGGCAAGGGTGGGAACACAGTGTGTGCTGCCCCTGCAGGAGGGAGTGGGGCTTGGCCCCATGGGAGCACAGCAGGGGCAGCCTGGGGCCAAGCTGGATATAGTGAACTAATAGGCACCTGACTGCAGGCCAGATTAAATTACCTGGTGGGCCAGATCTAGCCTGCAGGCTGTATTTTGCCTGCCCCTGCGCTAAAGCCTGTAAAAATCCTCCCTTCCTGCTGAAAGGCAGGCCCCTTCTCCATCCCTTCCCCTGCTTCCTTGCCTGATTTTCCATGCTGTTCTGGGGGCAAAGAAGTATCAGAACCATTTCTGCCTGCTGTGCAGGGGTTGGCTCTGAGCAGGGGACAGTGACAGCAGTAGGGAAGGATGGGGGTTCCCTCCTCCCAGTGCCATGACTGGGAAGAGTTGGGTGGTAGGGAGGGGACTTCTCTTCTGCTAAGCTGTTGCTGCTGTCCCTTTGCTAGCTGAGCCCAGCCATATCTCAGCCCAGGAGCTTCCATGCTCTGAGCAGTAGAAAAAGCAGTAGCTACAGGTAGTTAGGGAAGAGAGGGGGGAAAAGGAGGGGAAGGCTCTACCTCTGAGCAGGAAGATGAAGGGCGGGGGGATTTTCACCTGCTTTAGGGACTTAAAGTTGGCCTGCAGTAGTAGGGCTGGAATAGGCTGGAATCAGAGGATGCAGTGCAGGTTGCTGCTCCCACATCCCTCCAGAAATCTTGGATCCACCTCTGACCATACCTACAAAATCTATTAAATACCATCAAATCTAAACTGAATTTTTAGTTAGGTGGAAATGTATTGTTCAGGACCAAAAACAAAAAAAAATGCATCTCTTCTGGTTTGAAAATTCTATGGGTATAGAACAGATTCTGGACTTCTTAAGAATCCAGCAACAGCACGACATTGTTACAAGTCACATTTGCAGTACTTTAGCACTAACAGTGTTAGGGAAGATACTTTTAGATCAGAGCCAACTGAGTCAATTCAGCCAATACCTCTGCAGCATAATCACTGAAATTCATTAAGAATAAACACACCTTATTAGTATTTATTCCCATTGACTTATTCTCTTTACTTCATGCTGCTATGCAAATATGGTTCTCTCTCTTCCTTACAATCCTCTTGCTGCTAAAAAAAAAATACAGTAAACAGTGCCTTACATATAAATCTATCATATTAAAATGGGGGAGATGGCAGCCAGGTGGCAGATACTAGGGCTGTGCGAAGCTTCGGTCCCCGATTCGATTCAGCCCAATTCAGTGACTGAATCTCTGAACTGAATCAGAGGACCGTTTAATCTCTCAGAATCTAATCAGAACCCTCTGAATCAATTCAGAAAGATTTGGTGATTCAGACATAGACACAACTTTAAATGTTTTTTCTACATACTTCAGTGTAGCAGGCAGCTTGTGAATGCTGCTATGCTGGGGCACATGGGGTGTCCTGCAGGATCGCGGGAGGCTCCACAGCACACAAAGCAGCAGACCTGAAAGTGGACCAGAAGCACTTCCAGTTCACTTCTGGGTCCACCAGAGAGCATGCAAGGGGGCCCCTGCACGCCCCTGGCTCAGCAACTGGTGCTTCCTGGGGCTGGGGGGCACCCAGGGTACCCCCATGGCCAGCCCCTGCACAGTGAACTGGAAGTACTTCCGGGTTCACCGCCAAGCACATGGGGGACCCCCTCCCACGCTCCTGTGGGATGCTCCATGAGCCTCAGCGTCACAGTGCTCACAAGCTGTGCCAGTACCTTGAGGTATATAGAGAAAGCATTTAAAGCTGTGTCTATAGCCAAATTGCTGATTCTCGAAATCAGCATCGAATTTTCAGATTTGGATTTGGCTGAATCAAATCAGGGATAATGATCCAAATCAACAAATTGAATCATTGTCCCCGATTCGGGCCGAATGCGAATCGAATAGGGCCCATTTTGCACACCCCTAGCAGACAAAACACTTTCATTCCTGTCTTTTAATTTGCCGCCCCGACCCCTTAGCCCGGGAAGCCTGCAGCTTCCCAGGGGCCCGCATCCGAGACATTGCGGAGAGGATCCCACAGCTCCTCCGGCCCACAGACCACTACCCCATGCTCCTTATTCACGTGGGCACCAATGACACGGCTCGGAGCACCCCCAGCCAGGTCATGAGGCGCTACAGGGATTTGGGAGTGGGGCTTAGGGGTCTGGGAGCTCAGGTGGTGTTTTCGTTGATCCTCCCAGTCTCGGGCTATGGGCTGAGGAGGGAAGAGGAGGATCCACGCAGTGAACCAAAGACTGCGGAGCTGGTGTCATCAGGAAGGCTTTGGCTTCCATGACCACAGCCCGCTCTTTGGCAAGAGAGGCAGTGAGCTGCTGGGAAGAGATGGCCTCCACCTCTCTCCCCTGGGGAGGCGGCTCTTCTCAGCCAGGCTGGCTGATCTGCTCCACTGGGCTTTAAACTAAGCCTGCTGGGAGATGGGGAGACTACTGCCACTGCTGGCCCGCTGAGTGACCCTTGCAAAGCCAGCAGACCAAGGCACTTAAGGGAGCCCACCCCTGCCCCAGCCCTGGCACAATCTGTGGGCAAGGCAAGAGCCCCCAAGGGCACACTTGCCTGCCTGTACACTAATGCCAGGAGCCTGGGCAACAAGCAGGACGAGCTCGTCCTCCTGCTCAGCGCAAAGAATTATGACGTCATTGGGATAACGGAGACCTGGTGGGACTCCACCCATGACTGGACCACGGGTATAGAGGGCTATACCCTGTACAGGAGGGATCGTGTTGACAAAAGGGGCGGGGGTGTAGCTCTCTATGTGAAGGAAAGCTACATGTCCCTGCAAGCTGATGTTGGCGACCAGCATGGACAGCCAGAGGCCCTCCAGGTAAAAATTCGTGGGGAATACGGCACAGGGGACACAACAGTGGGAGTCTACTACAGACCTCCCACTCAAAGTCCTGAGCTTGATCAGGAGTTCGCCCGGGAACTGACTGAGGCTGCTTGCTTCAGGACCTTGGTTGTCATGAGTGACTTCAATTACCCGGACATGTCGTGGGAAGATCACTCAGCAAAATCCGAGCGGTCGCAAAACTTTCTTTGCGTGGATGACCTCTACCTGACTCAAGAAATCTATGGGCCAGTGAGAGGCAAAGCGCTGCTCGACCTGGTACTGGCTACGGGGGACGACCTAATCGGCGACCTAGTGATCGATGGGAAGCTGGGGGACAGCGACCATGAGCTGATCACCTTCACCATCTGCCGTAAAGCTGGCAAGTCAGTCAGCAACACAGAAGTCCTTGACTTCAGAAAAGCCGACTTTGACAAGCTCAAGAGGCTTGTCGGTCAGGCCCTCAGGGACCATGACCCCAGGGAGATGGGAGTTCAAGAAGAGTGGTTGCTTCTCAAGGAAGCGATCCTCAATGCACAAGCTAAATCTATTCCAACACAGAGGAAAGGCAGCAAGAAGGCACAGCAGCCCTCCTGGCTCTCCAGGGACCTAGCGGACCTCCTGCGGCTAAAAAGGAAGCCTACAAAGGATGGAGGACGGGATTCACCTCCAAGGAGGATTATTCTGCGCTGGTCCAGTCCTGCAGGGAGCAAACCAGGAAAGCCAAGGCTGCAACTGAACTCCAACTAGCTTCAAGCATCAAGGACAACAAAAAGTCCTTTTTCAGATATGTGGGGAGCCGGAGGAAAAGCAAGGGCAACGTTGGACCCCTGCTAAACCAGATGGGGCAACTGACAACTGACGCCCAGGAAAAAGCCAACCTATTAAATAGGTACTTTGTGTCAGTCTTTCATCAGTCCCATGGGATGCCTATGCCTGCTATGGGACAGGGAGATCCAGGTGATGGGGATCCCCTACCCTCCATCAATGCTGACCTCACGAAGGAACACCTTGAGAAGCTGGATACCTTCAAGTCAGCCGGCCCTGACAATCTGCACCCCAGGGTACTCAAGGAGCTGGAAAGCGTCATAGCCCAGCCCCTGGCACGGATCTTTGAAAACTCCTGGCGCTCTGGTGTAGTGCCCAAAGACTGGAAGAAGGCCAACGTGGTGCCGATCTTCAAGAAAGGGAGGAGAGTGGATTCGGCTAACTACAGGCCCATTAGCCTGACTTCTATCCTGGGGAAGATCTTAGAAAAGTTTATTAAGGAGGCCATCCTTGAGGGACTGGCCCAGGCTAACATTCTAAGGGATAGCCAGCATGGGTTTGTTGCGGGTAGGTCTTGCTTGACCAATCTCATTTCCTTCCAAGACCAGGTGACCTATCACCTGGACGAGGGAGAAGAGATTGATGTCATATATCTTGACTTCAAAAAAGCTTTTTATCTGGTATCCCATGATCACCTCTTGGCCAAACTGCCCAGTTGTGGTCTTGGCTCCACCACGATCCGCTGGCTGGGAAACTGGCTCCGTGGTCGGACCCAGAGGGTTGTAATTGATAGCAGTCACTCATCGTGGTGCCCTGTGACCAGTGGGGTCCCTCAAGGCTCTGTCCTGGGACCCATACTGTTCAACATCTTCATTAATGATGTGGACATTGGAGTCAGGAGTGGACTGGCCAAGTTTGCCGATGACACCGAACTTTGGGGCAAAGCATCCACGCCAGAAGATAGGCGGGTGATCCAGGCTGACCTGGACAAGCTCAGCAAATGGGCAGATGAGAACCTGATGGTGTTTAACACTGAAAAATGCAAGGTTCTCCACCTTGGGAGGAAAAACCTGCAGCTTCCTTATAGGCTCGGCAGTGCTACGTTGGATAGCACTACAGAAGAAAGAGATTTGGGGGTCATCATTGACCACAAGATGAACATGAGCCTGCAATACGATGCTGCGGCTAGTAAAGTGACCAAAACGCTGGCTTGCATCCATAGATGCTTCTCGAGCAAATCCCGGGACGTCATTCTCCCCTTGTACTCGGCCTTGGTGAGGCCGCAGCTGGAGTACTGCGTCCAGTTTTGGGCTCCACAATTCAAAAAGGATGTGGAGAAGCTTGAGAGAGTCCAGAGGAGAGCCACGCGCATGATCAGAGGTCAGGAAAACAGATCTTACGATGACAGGCTGAGAGCCATGGGACTCTTTAGCCTGGAAAAGCATAGGCTCGGGGTGATCTGATGGCCACCTATCAGTTTATCAGGGGTGACCACCAGGATCTGGGGGAACGTTTGTCCACCAGAGCGCCCCAAGGGATGACAAGGTCAAACAGTCACAAACTCCTGCAAGACCGTTTCAGGCTGGACATAAGGAAGAATTTCTTTACTGTCTGAGCCCCCAAGGTCTGGAACAATCTGCCAGCGGAGGTGGTTCAAGCACCTACATTGAACACCTTCAAGAGTAAATTGGATGCTTATCTTGCTGGGATCCTATGACCCCAGCTGACTTCCTGCCCTTTGGGCAGGGGGCTGGACTCGATGATCTCCCGAGGTCCCTTCCAGCCCTGATGTCTATGAAATCTATGAAATTTAGGTGGTACTTGTGCAGATGCAAACATTAATGTATACAAGTAGCTGGCAGGTAAGGTAAAGGGAGAACTGGGCTGCTAACAACCATGGATCTGGTAATTGCTTAGAAACAGGCATTTGCTCTGCAGGTAAAAGAAGTGAGTAGACAGCAGAAGAACGTTTTTTCTTACGCCTGTAGGGAAAAGATCCAAGTCATTGCCATTGCTACATAATAATCCATGTAGTGGTATTTAGTTTGACTTACAAAGACTTGCCAGGTCATTCTTTTGGACAGGGAGGGGGTGCTGCAGAATTGGCTACTAAATGGAATTGAGAGGGATCTAGGAAGAGAACAGGGCTGAGAAGAGAAATTATTACATAACAAAACAAACATTAAAGGTTTGGGTGGGAGGACAGCTTCCATCCATCTACTTATTGTGCTGTTTTTGACAATTTCTCATCGAGTCCATCCATCCTTGCAGTTACTCGTCACTATACATCTTCCCCAAAGAAGTTATCCCAGGAGGAGAATTACAAAGACAGGTCTCCAGTGCATTCGCTGTTAGTTGCTCCGCTAGATGATCTGAAGGCTGTTCCTGGTACCGCCACAGACCACAAACCATCTGTGAGGGGGGCTAGCTCACTAGAATCTGCTGGTGCTGCCATAGTCACCCAGAAAAGTAAGTATGGCCCCGTTTCCAGTCAAGGTGAAAGATATTTCTTCCCCTCATCATTACAGTGGCAAATTGCAAACAGTAGGCTGAATTTATCCTAGCTGTAACTGTAGAAAACACTGGAGTTGTATCAAAATTCACTAATGTGAATGTAGCTTATGAGGATGGCATTTTTATTCAGTAGTAACTTTATTTTCATGTGTAAAAAAATAGTTAACTACTTTAATCCTTTCCTTTTGCTAAAACGAAACTTTTCTTTTAACAGGTGTATCCTTCAGTCCCAGTTCTTGTAAGTACTATTTTACAATGCAAATTTATTCAGAAGTATTTGTGATGAATTTCAAAGTTCTGTTCTGGGGTTTCAAACTTACCCACTCTACTGAAATTCCTCCCTTTTTCCTGATTTTCTCAGAAGACAAGCATTTCCACCTTTAGGAAGGGCAGTATTATAACCATTCCTATTAAAAAGAAAAATTTCTCCTTCTGACAGAGTGGAGTAGAAACACTTCCTTGTAGTCTCCTTATGCCATACAACATGAAGGGCTTTAGACAAGCAAGCAATATTGTACATATTCTGAAGTGAAGCATAGTGTGCAGCAATTAATACAATTAGCACTGTAATACAAGTAAAGGGAAAGGGGAAGATGAGGGTGGAGGAAACATCAGACTGCCAGACCAAACAACACCCACAACTACAGCTCAGCCCAGCCCAACGAGCGAACAGGTAAGCAATGGGGGCCAGGGCATTGCTGGGACTAGGGGGGCAGTATACACATCCACAGGAGGCCCCAAATGCCTCTACACAAATGCTCGTAGCATGGGAAACAAGCAGGAGGAACTCACCCTCCTGATGGCTGACACCAGCCGGGACATATTGGGGATCACGGAAATGTGGTGGGTCTCTACGCATGACTGGGTGGTGAATGTCAAGGGCTATAGGCTGTACAGGAGGGACAGGATAGGAAGGAGAGGTGGGGGCGTGGCGGTCTATATCAAGAAGGAATACACATCCTTGTCAATTAGCAAGGAGTCACAGGAAGGGCACTCTGAAGTGCTTTGGGTTAGCGTACAAGGGGAAAGAGACTTAACGGTGGGGGTCTACTACAGACCTCCCAACCAGGGAGAAGAGCTTGACCAGGAATTCTTAGGTCAGCTCACAGAGGTAGTGAAGGCTAAAGATGTGGTAGTCCTGGGGGACCTGAACTTCCCGGATATCTGCTGGGAGGAGCAGTCAGCCAGGTCTGACCGCTCAAGTTGGTTCTTAGAGTGCAGGATCTCCATCTAGCCCAGAAGCTGCACAGCCCCACCAGGGAGGACGCCTTGTTGGACCTAGTGCTGGCCACAGGTGATGACCTGGTGAGGGGGCTGCGGGTGCTCGACCACCTGGGCAACAGCGATCATCACCTGCTGGAATTTACCATCCAGCACAAGGTGGCAAAGGCATGCAGTAAGGCAGCAGCCCTAGACTTCAGGAGGGCAAACTTCAACGAGCTAAGGAGGATAGTTGGGGGATGCGCTGAGGTCCCAGAGGGGAGGGGAGCCAGATGTCCAAGGAGAATGGTTGTTCCTTAAGGAGGAGATCCTCCAAGCCCAAAGGAAGGTAATCCCAACGAGGATCAAAGGGAGCAGGAGAGCACACAAGCCTCCATGGCTCACCAAAAGCATTCGGGAATGTCTTCTTGCTAAAAAGGAGGCATATACCCAATGGAAAGAAGGGGTCATCACTAGGGAGGACTATTCTGCAGTCGCTCGGGGATGTAGGGGGGAGTTAGGAACGCCAAGGCAGAGATGGAACTGGGACTAGCTTCCCAGATTAAGAACAATAAGAAGTCTTTTTTTAAATATGTAGGGGGTAAAAAGAAGGTCCTGGGTAACGTGGGGCCCTTGCAGGACGTGTGTTGGGAAATTTGTTTGTCATACCAGATGACAGAGCTAACATGTTTAACGAGATCTTTGCCTCTGTCTTCCTAAGTAGGGACCAGAACAGCCACCTCCCTGCTGGGCCCCCCTCGGGCCCCAGGGGAGGCACACCTGGGCCAAAGGTTAGCGTGGAACTGGTTAGGGGGCTTCTGGAGGGGCTGGATGTGTTCAAGTCAGCTGGCCCAGACGATCTCCACCCTAGGGACCTAAAGGAATTGGCCGAGGTCACTGCAGGACCCCGGCACAGCTTTACGAGCACTCGCGGTGCTCTGGTGTGGTGCCGGAGGACTGGAAGAGGGCCAACATGGTTCCCAGCTTCAAAAAGGGGAGGAAGGAGGACCCAGGAAACTATAGGCCAGTTAGTCTTACCTCGATCCTAGGCAAGCTGTTTGAGAAAATTATGCTGGCACACATCCATGAGGGGCCAGCAGGGGACTGCATGCTTAGAGGCAACCAACATGGGTTCATCAGTGGCAGGTCCTATCAGACCAACCTGGTGGCATTCTATGATCAGATTACCAGATCATTAGATGCAGGGGTAGCAGTGGACATTGTCTTCCTGGACTTCCTGAAGGCCTTCGACATCGTCTCTCACCCCGCTCTCATTAAGAAACTGGGGGACTGTGGTGTCGACGCCCACACAGTCAATTGGGTCAGCAACTGGCTGGTGGGCCGCACCCAGAGGGTGGAAGTGGATGGGTCCTTCTCAACCTGGAAGGATGTGGGCAGTGGGGTTCCACAGGGCTCGGTCCTCAGGCCCACACTGTTCAACATCTTCATCAGTGATTTGGATGAGGGGGTAAAAAGCACCCTGTTCAAATTTGCTGATGACACTAAGATGTGGGGGGATGTTGGCACACTAGAAGGAAGCATCAGGCTTCAATCAGACCTAGACAGGCTACAAGGGGGGGCGGATGTGAATAGGATGGGATTCAACACAGACAAGTGCAAGGTGATGCACCTGGGGAAGAACAACCGGCACCATACCTACTGGTTGCAGAACTCCCCTCTTGTCAGTACAGAGACGGAAAAGGATCTTGGAGTCATCATTGACTCCAAGATGAATATGGGCCGGCAGTGTGGGGAGGCAGTCAGGAAGGCCAACCGTACCTTGTCACGCATCCACAGATACATCTCGAGCAGGTCAAAAGAGGTGATCCTCCCCCTCTATGCGGCACTGGTCAGGCCACAGCTGGAGTACTGCGTCCAGTTCTGGGTGCTGCGCTTCAAGAGGGATGTCGACAGCATGGAGAGGGTCCAGAGGAGGCCACTTGCATGATCAGGGGACAGCAGGGCAGGCCCTATGAGGAAAGGCTGAGGGACCTGAACCTGTTTAGCCTCCAAAAGAGAAGGCTGAGGGGGGATCTAGTGGCCTGTTATAAACTAGTCAGGGAAGGATCAGCAGGCATTGGGGGAATCATTGTTCCCCCGTGCACTGCCAGGAGTGACCAGGAATAACGGTCACAAGCTGGCAGAGGGCAGGTTTAGGCTAGATATCAGGAAGCGCTACTTCATGGTCAGGGCGACTAGGGTCTGGAACCAACTTCCAAGAGAAGTGGAGCAGGCTCCTACCCTGGAGGTTTTTAAGAGGAGGCTGGATGAACATCTTGCTGGGGTTGTTTGACCCCAGTATTATTTCCTGCCATGGCAGGGGGTCGAACTAGATGATCTACTCAGGTCCCTTCCAACCCTAGAAACTATGAAACAATTCAGGATTGACAGTGAAGGCAAATACCATGTCCCACTGAAACTGCAGAGAAACTGTTACAAGGGCTTTAATATTGAAATTAAACACTGGGCATGTCTACACATTCATTTAAACGCACTGTAATTACACCCACATTAATGAACTCCAGGGCAGAGTGTCTCCTTGCTGCCAAGTATTCAGAAAATCCTTCTGGAGAATCTGAAGGTCTTAGGTGATGAGGAGATCCCACAGGCTTCATCTCTGCCTGGGTTTTTATAGGTGAATCTGCACCTTCTCCTTTTGTGCCTGGAGTATATATAGTATACTTTTTACATCCCTTACATATTATGTACCCCCCACGACTTGCATGCATTCAGTGTTTCTGCCTCTCTTCAGGTATTCCAGTCTTTCACTGCGTGCAAGTTCTACTTTGAAATATAAAATGTAATTCCCTGCTTTCTTTGGTCACACCAGCCCAAGCAGTCTGGAACCCTTCCCTGCTATCTTAGGTCTGTCTCCAGCCCAGACTTGTGATGATTGTGCAAGGGCTTTGCCAACAGGGAGCAGGGTTAGGCCAAAGCTAAGTTCTGAAAATGAGTTCTGAAACCTTATTTACCTGAATCCAAGAAGACTGAATTTAAAGTGACCCCCCCCAATAATGAGATTCTACACATGAAAAGAAAAAATGTATACATTTGTTACAGTTAGCCATATATAGAATCTCATTACTGACAGATCATCTTAACCGCTACCCCGCTGCAGCAGGACAAGCAGTGGCAGGGGGCAGACAGACTCTTGACTCTTGTCCCCCATACCTTGCCCCCTGCTACCTGCCCCACCTCGTTTTCCCTCCCCTAGTGCTTGCACACCCTGGGGCATGCTTATCCAATGGAACCTGACCCCCAGCACCTACTTCCCCATGCCTGTGGTGCCTGTTTCCCTCTGTAGTGCCTTCATCCCCTGGCACCTGCCTCTTCCCTGCTCTCCTCTAACCTGTCCCCATAACTGTCTCTGCCCCCTCACTTTCCATCGCCATCTCTCTTCCAGCTTTGACCTGACTCTGGCCGTACTCCAGTCCAGCCATGTAGCAGTGGCAGCTCCAGTCCCAGCCTCAGCTGGTTGCTGCATGGCTGATTTTGGGCCACAGCAGCCATATGCTGTGCCCTAGGCCAGAGCCAGACCAGGAGGTAGAGCTGTAGCCAGACAGTAAGTGGTGGCAGGGTGGGGCAGGACAGGCAGAGGGGCAAAGGTGGTGGTAGAAGGGGTTGGTAGGGAGGCAGAGACTGGAAGGGGGTGGGTGAGGCAGTGGGGAGCAAGAAGTGGCTGAAGCTCTGACTCTGGGTCAGGGCCAGAGTCAGTCACAGCAGCTACCTCCTTCCCCACTTGTACTCGAATCCAAGACCAGGGGCTGTCCCCTTGATGTTAAGTGAGGGGAAAAAACCCTCACCTTGGATTTGAGTAAATAAAGGACATGTTAAAGTGATTTTAAACTAAAATTAGTAGGTGGCAAGAGAGAATATCCAACAGGGGCCAGGGGAAAGGGAGACAGGGTTAATTTGAAGTTGTTATTAGTATAAGAATTCTGAAGACTAGACCCACCATTATTAAACCAGAGCACAATTTTCCACAACCTGGATGCTACAGTCCTCACCCAAGCAAAACACACATAAAAATAGGCCGTCATATTCCAGGGAAGAGTGGAGGGCCCAAAGGGGCGGGGGAGTCACTCAAAAGGTCTAGTTCCATGAAAAGTTTCTCTTCCCATGAGGCACAGAACAGTTTTTGCAGAGTTCTTTCATGAGAGCCAAACAGTTCCCTTCCTTCCTCAACTGGGGCAATGCAGACAGTTCAGTCTGGAAAGGAGAAACTCAGAGGGGCTCCATTTGGTACATTAAAAATTAAGCACTTTTGATTTCGCCTTTTGAAAAGAGGGAGTACTCACAATAAGCTAGAATCAGAAAAAAACCTTTCATCCAGGCCTGGAAACTTTGGGACAAAGAAGGCCTTTTCATGTACCTCTTTAAAGGAGATCCAACGATCAGGATACATACATTCCTTTAAAGTCCCATTGATGGCAATAAGAATTTTGCCAAACTAAGGACTGAGCAAAAAGATATCAAGATTCAGTCCAAAGAATGGCCTTTATAAGGCCATACAAGAGATGGGTCTCCTGCTGCCTAGCATGTACTAAACCAGTTTGAAGAAAACAGGAAGCTCAAACATGGAGCCCTAGTTTTAGCACTTGTATTTAAAGCCTGGTCAGTTGCTTTTTCCATGCTACCACCACATATTAAAAAAAAAAAAGTTTACTGTTTTCAAACACAAACATACCAGCCTCCTACCAGTGAGTTAGACGGTCTGTACTGCTTTATTAATCTAGCAAAAAAGATCCTAAAATAAACAGAGCCATTAAAGAAAAATAGAGAGACTACCCTTTCAAATAACATTTACCACCTTATAATATTATATCTCCTTTTATTCCGTTTAATTCCTTCTAGGAGCCCAACAATACTATTTCTTTTTAGGGCACATCTGCATTGCAGACTGCAGTGTAGAGTAGGCATACTGAAAAGCGTGGTGGAAGGGGAGAGGGGAGGGAAGAGGTGTGGGAGGGGCCAATCAGTGGCCCCCACAGTGAGGGAAGGAGTGGGGTTGGGGCTGGGATGGTGCTGCCCAGCCGGGACAGGGCAGGCGTGGGACAGAGCCGTGGCTCATCCAGGGAGCAGAGAGAGGGGAGACAACTCCCGCTGCTGCTCACTGCTCATCTGGCAACTCCTGCTGCTGGTCCCGTTACACAAATTGCCAATTGCTCAAATTACGAGCGAGACTTTATAAAAGGGGGATACGGCAAGGTGCTGCGTTTATTGATTACATGAGTTAGACATAGAGGTTCAGGCACACCATTCATACAAACACACACAAATCATCATACACATCATTACACACAGGCATACACATACACAAAACAACCATTTCATCCACACATACACCAGATCTAGTTACCAGCAATAGTTGCTCAATAATCAGCCCAGGGTGGCCAACCCAGGCTTATTGAATAGATGATAATGATTTGAAGATAGCAGATTTGAATAACAGCTGGAGCAGGGTAACCCCGGTGGGAAACAGATGCATCTGTGCTCCAGTGAAACAACAGTAGAGAAAGAGACTCACCCAACTTGGCATTTTCAAAGTGTTCTTATAGGGACTGGCATTCTTTGTTTCAGTGCTTTGGGGTTTTTCCATACCCAGCTTGTTTTTGTGGTTGTTCTCATTTTGTTTTCAGCTTATCTTAGCCTTGGAGTGTTTTTGTTGCCTGTCTGGCAGAATTTTTTCTTCCGTTATCTCCTTAGTGCCTTCAAGCTTCAAAGGGATTCTTCAGCCATTTGTTAATTAGTTAGTGGTTGGTAACTTACATTTGGCACCTTGTTGCTTACATAAACAGTTGACTCTTCTTCCTTTTCTATGCCATTCTCTCACCATTCACTGTTTTACACACAGTCATACATAAGTGAATGAACTCTGCATAGCCTTTATGTCAAGCAGAAGGATACAAAATGGAGTTTTCAAGTTGCTTACAGGACAAGACTAACATGGTTATATTTTACTATTATTACACTCTATGTTAACTTTAGCTACATTAGTTCAGTTCATGCTACAGTCCCACCACTCATCTGGGAGGGCCACAGGGGAAGGCGGGGCATGTACCCCTGGATCGGTGCGGGGGGGCACCGTGTTCCACGCAGGCAGTGGCGGCCATGGGAGGGGGATTACGGGGGAGGGGGCTGCGGCCACCCCAAATTTTGCCATAGTCTCCTCGTAACCCCCTCCGGGTTCCACTGCTGCCCACCCTAACACGGCTCAGCATGGCCCCCAACCCACAGCTGCAGCCCACCCAGCACAGATCTGGGGCACATGCCCCCTCCCACAAGCAGCAGGAGCTGCCAGACAAGTGGTGCACAGCAGTGGGAGCTGCCCTGCCCTCCCCTCCCCACACTCCCTGGACGAGCTGCAGCTCTGTCCTGTGCCTACCCTACCCCAGCTGGGCAGCACTTACCCCAGCCCTATTCCCACACTGCAAGGGGCATTGATTTGTTTCCCCCCTCCTCTTTCACCACAACAGATTTACCAGCTGGATTCAGCTGTACTGGAAATTGGATCAGTATTGGTTGATATGCTTCCTTAAAAATCAGCTATCAGTATCAACCCCCAAAATGTCTACCGGTGCACCCCTACTTATTACAGGTACTAAACTTAACGCACTGTAACCACAACACATTAATGCACATGTAGATGTGCCCAGTGTGTCTTAAACCTGAATGGCTCTTAGCTAAGTGAGTAATTTATGACAAATGCAATGGTAGGTTCATACCCAAGAACACTTCTTTAGCTCCAAGTGTTCTGGCTGACTTTCTTCACTACCATCTGGTTGTTCAGTGTCTGTGTGAACTCTTTCAGTTAGTATCAGGCAGGACTCACTTGAAAACTAGAAATGAAAAGTTCCACATACATCCCTTGTTTTCTGTTCTGTTTAGCTGTATCCCTGCATGTTTACTTCACATTTAGCAGTCTCCTCTTCTTTATTGTAGAATCAACCAAGTGCACCAGATATCAAGAGCTCCCGATTAAAAGGGCTCTGCCAGCTGCAGACTGAAACTGGGCGTATCTACACATGCATTAATGCACTTCTCCTACTGTGCATTACATTTAGTATCTCTGATATGAGATACTAAATAAATGCACATTATGCTATGCTAATGTGAGGTAATGCAAGTGCATACTTTTTAGGTGATGCTTAATGCAAAGTAGCCTAATCTACTGCACATTAGTGTATTAGCACAATTTGTATGCCCACTTTAACATACAATAAAATAGGCTACTGCACATTAAAGTAGGTGTGTAGACACACCTACTGATGCTGATAGTGCAATTGTAGAGCTGCTTGAGCACAGCACTGCCTCGATACGTCAGAACTCCTGTTCAAGTGAGCTAGTCAACAGCTCATCTTCTGGTCAGACTGAATTCTGTCAGACAGCTAGCAAACGTGTTTATTACCATTGCAGACTGAGATTTCATTTAATCAGTGTTCAAACAATCAACCAGCTAGTGAGTGTAGAGAACAGAGCACTGGTCGGGGACGCAGAAGATCTAGGTTTTATTCTTGGCTCTGTTAACTTACCTTGACCAAGTCACTTTGTGCCTCAGTTTCTCCATCTGCAAGATGGAGATAATGATACTGACCTTTTACAGCCCTGTGAGATTTACTGATGAAGAGCACTGTACATCTGGGTACATTTAACAGTGTACTTCTTCCTCCTTCCCATTCTAGACACCCCTATGGCATTTTAAAAATGTTAATGCATGTTTGCCTGAAGTAGAAATACACAGAATTACAACAACAACAACAACAACAACAACAACAAAAAAAGTTAACCAGCTGGTCACTTCATTTACTTTCTGTGTTGTTCAGAGCATTGTGTTTGGAAGATCTCTCTTTTTTAGATCTAATTTTAAGGTAGTAGTTTGAAGATTCTTATATAAAATAATGATTGCTTTTATAAAAGTGTTTCATATCAGTACTGTGGTATAGTGGCCAATTACTCTCTCAATAGCTTCTCAGCCTGTGGAAGCCAGTGGGCGTACCTGCAGAAAGCTACAGAACAAGATGGAAAGCCTGCAAAATCTGGTTGAAACTTTACAGCTGAAAAACCAAGGTACAGTAATTCATTCTCCTGCTTTTAAAATGTGGTGAATCTCAGCCTGTTTGCAATGCAAGCCACAGCCCTAGCTGTGTTTTCCCATTTCTGTCAGTTTAGATGCATCTGATTTATTTCCATTATCCAGTCCTAAGAGAATAAATAGATCAGCTCCAAACTATACTATTAATCAATCCTTTAACGTTAATGAGCTCCAAGATCCTAAATCTTTCAAACATGGCAGCATGCCATGTGCAGAGAGAGGAAGTTACCCATATTATTCAGGCAGAAGGCGTCTTAGAGACTGACTAATGCCATACTCCCATATGTGCTGCTGTGATCTAGTAAATCTGTAACAAGCTGTGGACTTCTCATGGAAATGAGAGATATACTATGCTTCCAGTAGTCTTTATTTTAAAATAGGTCATGGTTTACCCGCTGAAACCACTCAAGAGTAGCCCATCGCCAGGCATATCTATACATGCATTAAGGTACCGTAATTATGGTGTGTTAGGTTTAGTACCTGTAATAACAGGCACTAACTTAATGCACTGTTATTGGCACTACTGCACAGTAGTGCTGGCACACATCTTTTAGGTGACACTAATGTGCAGTAAACTAGTTCTACTGTGCATTAGCACAGCTTTTGTGCTCATGTGCTAATGCACAGTAGAATTAGTCTACTGTGCTTTTAGCATCTTTTGTAGACATGCTCCCCTACAGCTACTCCTTGTTCTAAGAGCTGACAGATGCTATAGTCTTAACCTTGACCACAGCACTAGTTATCTTTTAGGCCCTGATCTTTCTACCTTTGAACCCACTGATAAAACACTCAGATTCATTGACTGCAGAATGCCAAATGCTAGAATCCCTTTTGTCAGCATTTTCTTTCTTACTGTGCATTTTGATGGTTTTTCTTTTCCCCTCTGCTTCTATAATTATGGACTTAAAAGTGACCAATAATCCACATCATGCATTCCATGTAGAAAATGCAGGGGGGGGGGAAAAAAAAAAAAAAAAAAAAAAAAAAAAAGGATCTTAATGAAATTATTTATATATAAAAAAAATAATAATAAGAAGAAGAAGAAGAAGGGGGAGGAGGAGGGGAAAAAAGATAGGCCAGCTGCTACAATACATGCTGTAAAAGGCATAGTTTTAAATCAGTGTCAGTGGTTCTTTGTAATCTGCCATCAGTTAATTTTCACTTCAGGGAGAGGCATGTGTTCCGAATCAGCATCCCTTCAGTAGTGCATTCTAGTTGTGTGTAAAATACAGAATTAAAATAATCTATGCATCAAATTCCATTGTACAACCATTAAATCAAAGTCACCTGAAATCAGTAAACTTAACCCACTTATTCCAGCGGTAAATTTGGCCCTTTGGTCCCAAACAAATTCTGTACAGCAGAATTCAGATTGTATTTGGTTATGATTAGGCCTATTTTGACTAGTAAAGTAAAACTATTATCTAGTTGAAGTGCACAGCAGATTTGTTTTCTTAAGAAGCAATGCTCTATGCTTGATTTCTAATATAATGTGCTGGCAAACTATAAAACTGCAGGTGTCAAAACCTGAAATGTCAGTTGTTTTCTGGCTAGGATGACCTGACTGTACATAGCATTCAAGCACTTCTTGTCAATGCCATTTTCAGCAATGTCTTCAATGATCAGAAGTCAAGAAAAGAAGATAGAGAAAGTGAAGGAAAAGGAGAAGAGGCTAACAAAATGAAGAAACTCTGTGAGGTTGCGAACATTTGACTGTGTAGATTGTGCCTTGTTAAATGCGTTATTTAAGTTATATTATCCTTTAAAAGAGTAGTAATAAAGGTTCTCAGTTTTGTAACTTGTGTCTTGGACTAGAATAATTTTTGCAGTCTACAATTCTAGAGGAAGTACAAAGGCATAAGTATAGAGGTTTGGTATTATTCATTGTTGTACATTTGGAATATATGCATGCTTCAAGTGGTAAAGCCAAGAAAAGATTTTGCTGGTGACGCCAAACAAAGTCCCAAGATTTTATGCCCCACCCCACATTCCAAGTCTGCCACATTTATTCTCACCAGGAGGGAGGGTAAGGTTGTAAAAGCTCCACTCTTGGAGGTTTTTAAGATCTGGCTAGACAAAGCTTTGGCTGGTATGACTTAGTTGAAGATGATCCTGCTTTGAGCAGGGGGTTCGACTAAATTACTTCCTGTGGTCCCTTCCAACCCTAAGTTTTCTATGATTCAGGTACAAAGATTGTTAGTCTTTAGTGGAGCAATTCTGATCATCCTTCTATTGCTAAAAGCTACCAAAAAATAACCCTCTTTACATAAAGTTACTATTTTAATAAATTGTGATGTCAGGGTACTCCAGAGCTAGAAATTAGTTATCCCTCCAATCCCAACAGTAATCTAGGAATTTCTGTTTTCCATTTGTATAAAATAAATCATTTCTAGGTCAGCATGTTAGGACACCCATCTTTGGTGCTGAGCTACATACATCTCATCCCGGTCATTAGTCCAATGTGATGGTCAGGGGGAGTGGGCATTCCCAGAAGAAAAAAAAAAAAAAAAAAAAAAAAAGTTCTATAGCTGAAAGGTTTCCTTTTTTCCCCCCCTCCAAATGCAACTGCTATTTGAAGCTGCCCAGAAGTAGAAGTAATCCCAGGACATACAGATTAGTAAAGCATGCAAGTGAAATAAAGACTCATAATAAGTGTAATATAATATAGATACCACCATCACGTGTGATGAGTGTACGAGTTTGGGCATAGTGTCCACACTTCACTTAATTGTTTAGATGTTGGTCCCCCTCTCCCTTCCCTCCCCACAAAGCTATTTACCATCCATCACTTCCCCCAAGATAGTTTCAAAACCAGATTACTGAATGAGAGACTGGGGAAACTGGATCTGCCTACCATTCTGTATTTGTCACATAATGAAAAAAAATTTGATCAAAGTTGTAGGGGTTTTTTTCTTCCTTTTAGGAAGGTACATCACACATATGCTGCATCTCTAGAAGATACTCTTTAGAAACAAAAATAAGATGACTATTTTTAAAAACACTTAGTGTGATAAACTTTATGGGACTAAAGGATTTGTTAATATAGATAAAAAAAAACCAAACAAAAGATGCGCAAGTATGGACCTAGCTGCTTAACTTTAGGTACCCATTTTTAAAAGATGTCTGGTAAAATAGTTTGACATACTGAATTGCTTCCAGATACATTCCAGAGCATAGATCAATTAATTCACCAAAACAGACTATATTACATTTGTCTTAGATGCATCTGCCAGCTACTGTGATAAGCTTACGGGGAGCTATAAGCACAAATGAATGTTTAGCACATCTGTCATGCTCATGAATTTATTTTTAAACTGGCAGTGACTTTTGACATTTGAGGCTGTTTGCAGCAGCAAGCAGGTTGATAACAGAACAGGTAAAGTGTGCGTCTTAATTTGACCATAAAGGAATTAATGAAAAGTACTGCACTAGAAGTAAATTAGAAAGGAGTAGAAATACTGCGGACATGAATAACTAGGCCTATATCGGTAGCTCCACTACAAGCCAATTAGATTGCAACCACGAGAGAGAGAGGCACTTAAAAAATTTTGTAGGAAAAAACCCCAAAACACTTATAAATATATCCTTGTACTGCTTTAAGAGGCCTTAAGGGTCAGAAGAACCTATATTCCATTTCTATTGGTGATTTGGACACACACGAGAACCTAAATCAGAATGACTTTCAGTTAGAAAACCTTTGAAATGGTGGTATTGCTAGTGGAAGTTGCATCTTGGATCTTAAGGGGTTATGCAAGTGGAGGAAGGAGAACCTAAATATAACAATGGGTCATGAAAAATTCAATCAACTTTTTAAACTATTTTATTGGAAAGAGTGGCTCTTCAGAAGTAGCTGCATGACAAGATTTCCAGCTTACCGTAAAAGTTTTGTCCTGTTGATGTCAAATCAGTTTAACACTGTACTTGAGACAGACTAGGTCTCCAAGTCTATTCTGCCTGTTCTCCATTTTATTGGGTTCACTTGGTAAGTGTAGTACCTACGTTACTCTCAGGCTTTTCTCTTCTAGTCATCTGCAATAACTTTGTTTAATTCAAGCAGTCTCTCTCACTCATTTCCAAATCAATTTCTCAGTAATTATTTATGACTTGATAATATTTTTGTAGCAATTCCACAAGCCTTATTCACTCCTATATACATATATAGTTACAAAAGCCTTATTCACTCATAATATTATTTTTTATATATATATATATATATATATATATATATATATATATATATATATATATATATATATATATATATATATATATATATATATATATATATATATATATATGAGTGAATAAGGCTTTTGTAACAAATTTCATATTATCAAGTCATGAATAATTACTGAGAAAAAAAAAAAATCAATTTAAAAAACACATGCATACCACTTTCCCTGCCCACCAGCTGTGTTGACCTACCTCATTTAACTGCCAAGATTTTTTTTTTCCCTTCTTGCTAAAGTGCTTGAGATATTAATTGCAGAGTGGGATGGGCCTTATACAACATAGGTAGTAGGAAAGGGTTAATGATGGGCCTAATTATTTTCATCACCTGTGAGCAAGCTGTCATTCAAATAGCTACTATAAAAAGAGACTGCAGCCCAAACAGAATGGAAGCAATGGGCTGTTCTAGAGATGAAGGCTGAGCAATGTGCCAATCTGAGAGTTAGGAAACAAGCAAGGGACATGAAGAAGCAGTCTCCTGTTGCTTAATGCAGGATCCTTGAACTGAAGCCAAAGGGAAAGGTGAGCCCTTGAAGTAAAAGGGACTAAGAACTAGAGAGGTCAAGGGTACAGTATGCAACCCTTCCAGCATTAGGGCATGACTTCAAATGTCTTGTTTCACAAAGAAGGCTGTGCTAAGATAGCGCCAGAGGAAGTTGTTGCAACAAGTTGCTATGCCAGACCTGGCCAGAGATGGAGCCATTTTAAAGGTGAGTTCTAGAAAACCCTGTCAATTTTGAAAGGCTCATGCATCTGCTTCAAGCCCTTGTGCAAGGGAAATAAAACCATTTATGAGACGGTATCTACAGAAGCCTGGATCAGGAGAGTAGCAACCTAAGGGTTATTCTGTGCTCCACTGACCTGAAATGTAGTCTCCATCTCTGTTCCATCCCTGGCCTCTGCTGAGCCTGCCAGTCACAACATCCCACTGATTCATGAGTAGGGCCAAACTAAAGGTCACACCTGAAGAAAACATTTGGTCTTTAATAAACTGGGATGGATTTGAAAATCCCTAGTTCATTCTCATTCGCCGAGCAGGAGCATTTTAGTTTGCTCTTAAAAGTTCTGAACCATTCACTGTTAAAGCACTATAATGTTTGGATGTACAGAGGTAGTCTCCACCACACTGCCAGTTATCTGGTATATAGGTACTTATACCAGATACATTATTCCCATGTAAAAAGATCAATAAGTTATGCTAGTATAAGATAATTTTATACTTTTAGAATGCCATGCTTCAGCTTGAGTTACATATTGATTACATCCAAAAAATCATCACCCCCCTCCACCCCAATTACTGCAAAGCTCTACAGACCAGGTTTTAATGAAAACCAAATGCAATCCACTTCATCATACAGTGGGAATCTGTTCACTTACATCATGAAAATCTTTTGGGTAAAAAGTAACATTAATTTAGAATTAAAGCATACTGGAAGACTTTGGAGAGCCCAAAGCATCAGAAATAACATGCCGTTACCAGACACTGCCCTTCCTTATAATGTGGGGAGACTTCTTCTTGCCAGGGTTACTGTCTACTTGTCATCATTGTATTAAGTGATCTATTCTGGTAGAGGGCAAGTGGCTTTCTGGTGAGCATCTTAATCTAATAATGTAGTTGATCCTCACACACAAGCCTTCACTGTTCCTAATAATCCAGTCACCGGCCAGAGAGCCTGTACAGGCTACACTTTTAAGTGAACAGTGCTCATTATTTAAATGAGTCAGAACCAGTGTGGCAAGACAAGCTAACACAATATGCTTTCAGGTAGGAGTGCTGGTTTCATGGTTCCTATAAGCAATTTTCTCCATGGACTGCATTCTTTGGGAGTGTTGATCACCCTCATTAGCTGAAGAAAGATCGAATAGTCTGTGCAGAAGGACACCTAATACATGAAGTCTCTGTTAACACTCCAGTTAGAGTTAACAGAAATAGGTACATTAATTCTTCCTTTGACCCCACAAAAGAAACCCACACCATTGATTTAGGTGCTAGACTAACAGGACTTGAAGCCTTCTATTTATAGCCAGCCAAGCCTTAGGAACATTATTGTTATTAAGCAGTAACTGCTTAACAGTTACAGCAAGCTTCCACTTTAAGCCAGACTCTCAAACCCACAGCCTCCCCTCGGCCACCCAAAATAAAGGGAATTTCCCTTCCATTATCATGTGCCACATCTCAGCCCACAATAGATTTTCTTTTGAAGAGTCTAGGGTCAGAGTTTGTTTCTGGTTTTGTTTCCACCACCCCACACTTTTAAGACAGACAAAATCAGTAGTGTGGACTTTGAGGGAGGGTTTCAACCACATTGGCTTCCAACTTCTACTGCCTTAGGTGGGTCCCCCTTCTTCATCCCTCACATTCTGCTCCCCAAATTGCAGAAGTCATTATCCTGTGATCCAAGTCTTTTAATGCTTTTTTATACAAAAGTTGTAGGAAAGCTGCTGTCCCCTGGAAAGGCAGCTGGAGGGGAAGGGAAAATCCTAAACTTAGGAATATAGCCTTCTCTACTGCATGTCAACTCCTAGGAACTGTCTGCTTCTCTCTCATCCAAGTCTCTTCAGTCCAGAAGAAAGGTAGCATCTGATAAAAGCAAACTATCACCTATAGAAGCATATGGCTCTGTGAACCAGTTAGTCTCAAGGTTTGCTCATTGTCCCTCTCCAGATCAGGCAAGGCCTATGGTTTTGCATTGCCCCCCCACCTTCTTCTTCCAGGACCACTTGGCATGTTTCCCCAAGAAAACAGAGAAGTTTTACATGCTGCTTGAAGGGATAACAAGAAATTAAGGGGCCTCCCTCCTCATCTTCAGTTAGGAGATTTTTCTACTACACTTACATCTATAGGACGAAACAGTCCTACAAAATTGTGGACTGCATTATCTGCATGTTAGGGACAAGTATGAGCAATAACCCTTGCAGAACACCACCATGTAACCCTACCTCTCCTCTCTTACCTACAAAAGACAAAAAACAAAAAGAAACAATCAAGTTGTGCGTGAGGAAGTCCTAGGTTTGGGAAATTAGTTGCTTGGCAAAGGAAAAGCATTGTTCCATATCCAAGAGACAAACTAGCAAAAACTTGGGATCCATGGCTCAGAAGAGATCTGATCTATAAGCTGGAAAGCCCCTTTACACAGAGGATGAGCTATGCCATCAGCTACAGAAAGTGAGAGCCAACCCACTCAATTTCTGATTCAATGAAGAACACTTTTCAATAAGACAGTTCTATCATCCAAAGGGAAGGTATAAACAATGATATTGGTGCTGTAGCTTGTTAAAGACATGGCCTGTATGGATAGGCGCAGCTGTAAAAGCCAAGCATGTTCCATTTCAAAAAACACAGCCTCCCTCTCCCCCACCCCCACACAACATAGTTGTAGGCATGGCCCATACAAACTAAGATTTTTAGCATTTACAAAGCAGTATCTCCCTTCCATCCCATCCCATGGGGTATTTTAAATCACTGTTGCTGGACACATTTAGTGGCAGAGCGAGAATGCCAGAGCATCTATGGTACTAGAAGCCCACTCCATACAAGCAGTATTCTACACCAGGGGCCCATTTACACCATCTGTCAATATAATCAAACTGTTTCTAGTGTTTAGAACTCAAATCCCAGTTTTGCAAAGCTTCTAGAGAGCTAAAGTATTCCCTCCATTTTGTTTTACCACAAGGCATTTCAGGTCGATTTCCCACTCACATTGGCCAAGGTAATTATTAAGCAGTTTTTTTGGAAACTTCTCCCTGCTCTCAGCAAGGAGACTAGCACTTAAACAAGTCAGGCAGTCCCTTCTGACCTTTAAAAAAACACCACTGTAGATTGCCATAATGACCTGAATATTTTAGGCTGGACAAGATGCCTTTCTTTATCCAGTAGCTTGAATTGGAAGCTTAATGGAAGAACAGAGGGCCTGATCCATAAAAAGGTGCTAAACACTTTGCATCTTAAAGGATACAGAGTAACTTATATTGATCTGTCAGCCTTTTATTCTTTAGTTAAAAGATAAGTGACCATTAAATCTGAAAACAGAGTTTATTGCTGACTTGCACATTACAATAATTAAAAAACACACAACACAAACATCCAAACAAAACAAACCAAAACCAAAAAAAACCAAAAAAACAAAACACCCACTTGCACTACAATTAGTGTAGTTAACTAGATATCTTCTCCTTCATTCAGTCAGTTCAACTCCTCGAGCAGCTGTACCAAAAAAAAATGCACTCCTATTGCTCCACTCGCACAGACGCATACACTCAAGTTTAGGGTCCAGACTGAGTGTTACATAGACAGCAGTCTGAAGTCCTGCATAGCCTACCTGCCAGCTTTTGCTGAAGTGCTTCGGTTCTATTTCTTAAGAATTTCCTCCTGTACAGAACCCTTCCTAAAGGGAATTGGAGCAGAGAGGTGTGGGGCTTAAGCAGTTCTAACAGAGCTTGGTATATTATAGATATTAAAGGCCTACAATCCAGACAATCTTCTACTGAAAAAAGTGGAAATATTAGCTAGGTCAGCAGCTTCCAAGATGCTCATCAGTGATATCCCCACCACTGATGGGCTATTCGGTCTTCATGTTCAGTCACCAAGACTCGGTTATCACATTCTTCCCAGCGTCTGACCTTCCCATCCTCCACCAGAATGAACTTCCACTCTATTCTAGTATCTACCGGCAAGACAACCGAGTCAGACCAGAAGCCATCTTTATCACCCTTGAGTGGCAAGTAGCTGTGCCACTGACCAAGACACTCATGGTCACCAGTGACTGCAATCAGCTGGCCTTCCGAGTGGGTGATGTAGTGCACACGGAAGGTCACATGGATATTCTGAGGCATTGGGGGCACAGCTGCAACCCTCTTCGCTTTTGCATCCCCATCAAGGCAATCTACTGGTTCCAGTTCCTTGCCTTCTCGACTCACCGCGATGCCAGACTCATCTGTACTGCTGTTCTTACTAGCATCTCCCCAGACCGAGTGTTCTGGGATAACTTCCCACTCCTCATGATCAACAGAGTCCTGACACTCAGCAATCTGACCCCGCTGGTCTTCCTGCCCAGCACTAGAAGGAGAAACACTTGCCAAGGTATCCACACCCCATACATTGCTCTCCAGTCCCTTTTGTAGACCCAGGTCTGCTGAAGAGTAACCAAAGATTTCATGCAGGTGCTCAGCAGTGTTGATCAGAGAGGGGGCATGTTCTTCCTTGAGCAGCGGCTCTGTTTCAGGGGAAAACGCACCACTGGGGGCTTTGCCTTCTTCCTTCATCGTAGCCGTCACACTCTCCACAAGCTCCCCAGGGCTGCATGGGACGCCGGCCTTGGTTTCTAACAAGTCGGTCTTGCTGCTCTCCAGATGATGTTCTGTTCAAAACAGCAAGCATATTAAGCCAGGAAAGACAACTCCAAAGGTTAAAGAGCTGAGAATGCTGGTGGTAAACCTAAAGGCGAAGGCCCGGCAATAACTACTATGAGTTAACTAAACAACCTAAAATTTACAGTGCCCATGTGACCACTTGCATTATGCAAGGAGATCTTGCTTTAAGAAGAAAAAAAACAAAACAAAAAACCAACAACTAAAAAACAACCCCCCAGCAAAACAAGAAAACCAAAACCTGGTGCTTGCTCAGGGACCAAGGAACCCCAAATTGCTGGTCTGTGCTCCTACCAACACACCTTGTTTACCAATTCTGACCTGCAGTCACATTATTTTGTAATTGTTTAAAGACAATCATAAAGGGAAGAATAGCCAAAGCAGCAGGGTGCCAAGCACCTCCAAGGCCAGGGAGCCCCCTCACTTGACCGCCCTCCTTCTGGACCGCTGCCAGGCAGAGGTAGCCGGCTCTGCCCAGCTCCACCAGCACCTCGCCAGGGGCCGCCCCGCCGGTACCTGCTGGTCCCGGGCCGTCCTCGCCGCGCGCGGCTCCCGGCAGCAGCTCCGGGCCCGGGCTGGCGGGGTCCGGGCCCCCGGCGTCTGCGCCCCGCCCGCCGGAGCCGCCGTACCACACCCAGGCGAGCAGCGCGGCCACCAGCCCCGCCAGCAGCGCCGGCCACAGGCCCGCCGGCGACTCGGCCCCCAGCCACGGCTGCGCCGCCGGCTCCTGCTGCAGGGGCGAGTCGCTGCCGGGGGCCATGGCCGGAGCAAGACGCGAGGACCTGACGGCAGCGCCCGCGGCCCCCTTTTATGTGCCGGCCGCCCGGGGGGCGGGGCCAGCCGTCCCGCCCTCCCCCTGCCCGGCCACAGGCGCTGCCGCTACGTGCCCCGCCGCTGCGGCACCTACCCGCTTGTGCAAGAGAAAGCTGGAGGACGTCAAGGTGTCCGGTTTCGTATCAAGAGGACAACCGGACTGTCCTCTGCGATGGCCGCCCTAGCAAGTGCTGGCGAAGCTTGGACCAGGGAGAGCTAGCACCCCCTGCCCAAAACGTATCTGCAGAGAAAGCCGAGGATACTCTCCTCGCTATCCGCAGCTCAGCACACAACCCTGTCTTGCCTGGTTTAAAACGGAGTGACCTCCTCCCAACCACGTAGCCCGGGAAAGCCTTTTAGGTCAACTTCATGCTTTCTGTGGTCGGTGGAGGCTCCTTTCCCTGCGTGTGCGTCCCCGCGGCGCTGAGAAGCCCTTCCCGGGCCGTCAGAAAGGCTGCTCCAGCCCCCGCGCTTTGCCGAGGGGGCCGGCGCGTGGTAACACGCGTTCAGCCCTCATACCAGTACGTGCAGCTCTGCTGGCTTCCACACACACGTGTGGCAGGCCAAATCCGGCTTTGAAATAGAAACAGAGAGAAAGCTACTTTCAGTCTGAAAGTCCAACTCAGTCAAAGATCCTCTCCCTTTTAATTTTCCTGTCATTTTTCCTCTTCGGGGTTTTTTTTTACCTCCTTTTAATTTTTCTTCCTCCTCCTTTTCATTTTTCTTCCTCCCTTGGGTAAAGTTTGCCCCCTTTGCCCTCTTATGACTAATGAAACAATCACCACTTTAAATCACCAGGAATTATTTCTAATGGCTTGTAATGAAGAATGGGCTTTTTTTGTTTCTTCTTTTAATCCTTTAGTAACTTCCACCTTGCACTGGCAGTCTCCCATTATTTGCGTTCCAAGAGGTGTTAATGAGATCTTATTATCAGCTTTCATTAGAAAGGAGAATGGCTAAGTGGATGTCTGCCTAAATCTGTTTCCAGTGTGTAGAGTTCAGAGCAACAGTATCTCAGTCCAACAGGGCACTAAATGTCATTTAAATTTATAGAAAGACAAGTGCAGTCTTTACAATGGGTGGAGTTCCCGGGATGACTCTGCATTTGCTGGCCTGCATATAGACAGTGAGTTCATGATCTAAAACAACTTTTTTCCCTTCTATGCACACAACATGTCTACTTATTGGGCAAACTTCACTGAGACCCCCATCTAGCAAAATGCTGAGCATGTGCTTAACTAACCACATGCTAAAGTTTTTTGCTCCATGTGCATGCACGTAAACATGTTTAAATGTATGCGTCTTAAGTACTTTGCTTTTCTCATTCAGTGCCTAATTCAGTAATGAAGTAAGGACTCCAATGGCCACTTCCTCCGACTTTTTTGTATATTGTCTTTTTTATTACTTCATATGCTCAGAAGAGAGATGTATACGTGCAGTTCTGCTTTCTGACTTATAACGTGCCCTTCCATGCTTCAATATAATGAAGTCAGTTAAAGTACTAAGATCCATTATATTATGCCTAAGCTACGCCCTTCCTCTACTTTGTTGATACTTCCTTTTATTCGTATCTTTGGCATGGGGATGGTACAGAAACAGTCTTTACTGGGTTTCAGGCAATACAACTGCAATACAAGTCCTCTAGGCACTACTGTAGTATACCTCATAAATCACTATGGGCTGTGGGTTAAAATGCCCATGCAATACAGCTGAGCTGAAATCTCCTTACCAGCCCTTAGCATAGTCGAGCAATGAAGAAAGGGGAATGTGCCTGTCCTGCAGCTCAGGGCAGTGGGTTCTGAACTATCAGCCACAAGGTTGTGAGCCCAAGACTGAGGGGTGGCACCTGCAGTTCAGTCCAAAAAACCAATGCTTGAAGCCACTGTGCTTTTTGCTCAGAGAAGTGGTGGAATTGCCATCCTTGGAATTTTTTAAGATACAGCTAGACAAAGCCTTGAGTAGGATGATATAGCTGGGGAGGGCCCTGCTTAAAGCAGGGGGTTGGACTAGAGGACCTGCCGAGGTCCCTGCCAACCCTAATTTCCTACGATTTTTTTTTATGATTCTATGTCTTGGGCACCTACTATCCCAAGTCACTCTTTTTAAAAATGTAGTTGATATATTTTCTCAGAAAGAAAAGTAAAAGAAACAAAAGCAATGCAGTTTAGAGACTTCTGGTAAACGAGCCATCCTTGAAAGGTTTATTTAGAAGAAACGGGATAAATTAACAACACACGGGGCCTGCATTAGTTAATGTGCATGGAGGAAAGCCCTCTGCTTGCCCCTTGGAATCTCTTTAGCATGGCATGAAGTTCGCTCTTGTGCCCCAGTCCTGCTGCTTACAGCCAGCATCTGCAGGAGAAACTAAAACAAAGTATATTTACCAAGAATAGTTACTAGTGTATAAATGGCTACATTCTGAACACAGCATAAGACACATGTATGCAGAGAGAGAGAGAGTTAGCCATGTTAGTCTCCAAAGTCATGAATATTTTTTTTATTTGTATTTTAAATTACATGATTTCAGAGCTGTTTTTCAGGTGGCTACTTGCAGTCCCTGACTGCATCATGCAGGCAATGAGTAAAGCAGGCTTCCCACATGCTGACCCCATTATAACCAGGGGAAAGCATCTCTGCATATGTGAGACCATATGCAGTTCCAGCCTCCACATCATAAAAAAGAATATAGTGGAATTAGAAAAGGTACAGAGAAGGGCAGCAAAGGTGATCAAAGGTGAAGACTAAAAAAGCAAGGGGTCTTCACTTTGGAAAAGAGAAGGCTGAGGAAGGAACTAATAGAGGTCTATAAAATCCTGAAGGATGCAGATAAAGGGAATAGGGAACTGTTATTTATCAAATCCCAGAATACAAGAACTAAGGGGTACCAACTAAAATTATCAGGAGGCAGGTGAAAAGGAATTAATTTATTACACACTGCATAGTTCACTTGTAGAACTCATTGCCACAAAAAGTTGTATAGGTAGATAGTATAACCAGGTTCAAAAAAAGGGTTAGACAGATTCATGGAGGACAGGTGCACTGGGATACATTAAACAGAATAATCAGGGATGTATCCTCTGCCATCCCTAAACAATTGATGACTGATGACAGGGATTGGATTACTCTACACATGCTCCATTCAAATACTTCCCCTCTAACATATCTATTGCTTGCCACTATTGAATACAGGAGACTAGGGGGAGAGGGACCATTGGTCTGGCCCTGTATGGTACGTATGAGGGCAGTCCAGCTTCCTGGACTACAGGTACTAGAAAACAGCACATCAGACTAAGCACATCAGACTAATCTACTGCACAGTAATTTCTGCACACATGTAGACAGTGACACTTTACTGCGTATTAGATTATGCTTAGTAAAGTGTCTTGTGTAGATGCTTCTACTGTGCCCTTTTACCATAGTTCTTGTACATTTCCCCTGCCTCTTCCCTTGTTCTCAGTGGCTTGGTACACAGGATCTGGTCTTTTTCCGGCTGCTTCTGCCATTGTGCAGGCTCTCCAGGAAACACCATTTTGGCATCCCTTCTACACTGGTCTCCGGGACTGGCACTTCACTCGCCCTGCCCTACTTAAACTTCTGCCTCCAGACCATCTTCTTGTGCCATCCTCTGCTGTTGTTTCTTCTCCAAGCTGTTCTCTGCTGTTACTTAACCTTTTTATTCACATTGATATCAGCCCAGGCCATCAAGCCTACTAAGGCTTCTCAGTGATTTCATTTGTCCAGATCAGCAGGAACAAGAAATACAGATTACAGGCTGCACTGACTAGATACTGGGATTCTGTGGCTGGATGGGAAGTGATGGGACTATCAGATGAAAAAACTAGCATTTTGTGTGAAGCAGGTAAGGGAACTTGCCCTGGTGTGGAAAGGGGTCAAAGGGAAACTGACTTAGGGTTAGGGCATGAAGAGGCCTTCTGGTCAGGGGAATAGACAAGATGTGGGGGACTCATCTGGAGAGATTTATGTGGAACAGGGAGTCAGGGCAGAACCCAGGCTAACAGACAGGAAAAAAGCTAGCATGTTATTTGATGGCTTTATCAACTATTCAGAGAGCCAGAGCTCAGAAACTATAATACAGTTTACTGAAACTAATAGCAACAGACAACCTGCTAGTAGGAAAAGCTTCCCCAGACTTCTACAGCTAGGGTACACACTGTGAGAGCTCTACCTCTCCCTCAACTACCTTCTAAAACAGCGAAGTGTAACAGTCTGCAGAGTTTTAACACGTATCTGCCCAGGGAGCTCAATTTAAGATGGGGAAAGTGAGCAGGAAGGTGATGGCAAGAGTGGGCTGATGGTAAGAAGAAGCAGCCCAGCACAGAACAGGCAGGCTATATCAGAACAGTGACCATACCTTGTGGGAGAGGAAAGAGCTTCAGAGGCAAAAGTGGGCAAGCAAAAGCAGCTGGAGTATGCATGGTATGAATATAGTTTATTTGCATGGATGATAAGGAAGCTTTTATTTACAAATGTAGGGGAGGAACATCCCTTGTTCTTTGTCCTTCTTTCCAGCTCCTGCTGCAGCTTTTCTAGCCTGGCTTCTTCCTGCTTTCATTGTCTGCCACTTCTTTGTCTTTATTTTTTTGCCCTCATCTCTCCACTTTCCTTTGGAGGTGACTGATTTAGGGGCTTTCAGGGTCTGTCTGTCACACTGTTTGGCTCCTGGGCCATGTGTAACCTATCACGTACAAATGCGCAGAACATGGTCATTACAAGGCCCATGACTTGGTGACATCCAAAATCTCAGCAGACACTCCAGGAGGGAACATGCCATATTTGCCCATTCACAGCCAGGTGTTACAGCTATCCACCAAGCAAAATAAAGTGATCATGTTCAGCAGACAGCTGCACTTAAAAGAGTAATTCTGTTTTAGATAAAGCACAGGAGTTGGAGGGAGTGCTGCCATCAAAGAGTTAAATAGAAAGGACAGTTTCATCCCTAGTTAATGGACAACAGGACCAAAAATAGACTGCAGTATTTATTCCTTGGTGAGGGAGTGGCACAGTGTCTGAACGAGTTGTGGTATGTTCTAAAGTCTAATCATCCCTGCTCACCTCTGAACAAATAGGGTACAGCTTTTACTGCTGCCATGATTAAGCAAGACATGTTTGCTGCACTTGCTGAGTTTGTGCACACAACCTTTGTTGGCCCCATCCATACAACAGTAGAACTGTGCTAGTAGTCACCACATCCTCAGCAGTAGCTCAGTGCAGTGCAAGGCTAATGTAGCTATACTGCTTCTAGTACCTGAGACAACTTATTCAGAGCTAATCTATAGCTAATAAAGCATAAAACTAATCTCTACACAGTTATACCATGCTGATGTGTCCCATGATTCAGTGCAGTTGTCCATAGGAAGCATGAGTTTTTGTGGTGTTTTAGTACAAACTGGTTTAGCCTCCGCTATACCGTACTCCTGAGGCCAAATTCAGCTTGGTAGTCTGCTCCTGGGGGCCCATTCACAGCCAGGTGTTACATGAAGCTTGGTAATACTGGACTTGCACCCTTTCACAATACATCAGGTCTCAACTTGGCCTCAGGTCTAAGAGTATTGTTCAGTAGCATGGTACCTCCTGTAGCGCAGATGGGCTACAGACTTCTCCTCTGTGGCGCTGTTTTATAACAAGATTCTCACAATGTTCTGAGACTAGAAGTCTTTGTCAACTCTGGTTATGTACAGGTTGCAATACTTAAAACCTAGCTGCAGGGCAAATAGTTCTGTTCTCAGGACTTGAGCAACCCTGGTCAGTGCTACTGATTATGAAGACAGACTGGTTTCTTTCTCCATGACTTACCTCCGGCTTCCTGTAGCCTTTTCTTTCAAGGAACTCCTTAAAAGCATGTGTTCCATGGAGCTGCATAACCTCTGCCTCCTAAGAGAGTTTCCAGAACAGATTAATAAAGCACTCAAAAATAAAAACTTGCGGATTTTTTTTTCCCCAACACTCTCTGTAAACAAATGGAACTACTGTGTAATAAAGGGACAACAGTGTGGCAAACACTATTTCATTATAAATTTAAGTTTGTCTAAGTAATATCTGTTTTGTTCACTTCTATGAAATTCCAGGTGTTCCATAAACACAGAATTTGAGTTATACTGTTTATTCATTTTTCAGAAAATGTGAAAGGAAACCAGTAATTACTGGCAATTGTTTTCTAAAGCTGTTATGGCCAGGGGGAATTACTGCCATCCTTAAATACATTTTTATTGTTAAAAGCTACAACGTTTCTGCCCCTACTTTCTTTTGAAGCAGGCTGTTCCTAGGAATTTCTTCCTCTGCACGGGTCACCCAATTCAAGCCTTTATATACTTCTAGCTTAGAGCTAAAAGGCTGCTATTATTTACTTCTACAGTGAGTCAGCAGAAAAACCCTGCATTTCTATACATGATTCTAGACCCTGCCATCTCAGCTTAACTGGTCAATACTGTGCCCTGAGCAGCTGGCAGCACACAGGGCACATCTATATGAGACATTTACTGTAAGTAGACTAATCAGCTGCTCAGTAAACATCTCAGAGTCCACATGTGATGTCTAGGCCTATTTGTCTCACATCCTGGTTAGCTCTTCTCGAGCACTGGGTGCTTGGCCCCGTCCAGGTGATGAGCTCTCCCATCCCTGTTCCTGGGCTCAGTGCCGCTTACCCCAGCTCAGATATTAAGGCAGGAGCCTTAATGCTGCCAGGAGCTCCTCCCCCTGTGGCTCCCAGGAGCAGACTGCCTGATCTGCTCAGGCCCTGGGCTTATTTGGGTCAAGCCCAGTCCCCTCTGGTCAGTCCCCCAGTCCCTCCTTAACTGGCCCTTGCTGCACCTGCGGGCTGCTCCTCAAGCAGCCTCTCCTCAGGCACGCCAAGCACCGTGTCACATAGTTGTACAAGCCAAAACTGTGTGACTATCATATGGCTGCTCGCACTCTCTTGAATTCAACTTTACAATATACTACTAGACAATTGCCCATCAAGAATGATGGGGATGGGGGGACAGGGACAGAGCACTGGCAGCTAATGCCCCATGCTGCCACTCCTCTGCCTCCAAGGAGCAGGGCCAGGGCCAGTGTTGTGGGCTTTTTTTGTGGTTCTGGGTTTTTGTTTTTTTTTCCCCTATTGCGTTTGTTGGATGCTGTGATGAGGCTGGATCTGCCTCCGGTCCCAGGTGCCCGCCCCCACCTGCTGTGGGGCCTTGCCCACCCGCTCCGGGCCCTCAGTCCCTGCTGTCATGGTGGCGGGGGGGTGGGGGGCGAGGTGGAGATGGAGCCCACTGTGCCGTCCTGGCCCTCTCCTCATCTGGGCCCATTCTTCTCCTCGATGCGGCGGCAAAGCTGGATTCACTTCTAGCCCCATGTGCCCTCCCCCACCTGCCATGTCTGGCCCCATGTGCCAGAACAGGATGGCTTGCCCACCCCCTCTGGGCCCTCAGTCCCTGCTGTCATGAGGGGGACAGGTGGGTATGGAGCCCTGCATCTGCCCTGGCCTGCTTCTCCTCCAGCCCTGTTCCCCTCCCTCCCCCCCGATACAGTGGCAAGGCTGGATCCAAAGCTGGATCCACCTCCATGCACCCTCTCTCACCCTTTGTGTCCAGCCCTGTGCACCAAAGTGGGGGGGGGCAAGGCCAATGCCGCTGGCCTCTGGCCTCTGCTCCATCACCACCTGCAAGGAGCAAAGCCGGGAGGGGGGGTGCAAGACGGGTGTTGCTGGCCTTGCCCCCCTGCTCCACCCCTCTGTCATGGTGGTGCTCCAGTCCCCATCATCCCCCCTCTGCCTCCAAGGTGGCACTCTGTCCAGAGCACTCTGATTAGCTGCCGAGGCAACCAATCAGTGGGAATAAGGCATTATGGACAGGCAGCCTAAGGCAGGGGTGGGCAAAATGTGGCCCGGGGGCCGGATGCAGCCCGCCAGGCCATTCTATCCGGCCCTCGGGGGCTCCTAAAAAATTTAGAAAATTAATATTTATCTGCCCCTGGCTGCCTATCATGTGGCCCTTGATGGCTTGCCAAAACTCAGTAAGCGGCCCTTCGCCCGAAATAATTGTCCGCGCCTGCCCTAAGGCTTTTATGATATTACAACAGAATTCTGAAAGCATTGCCCCCTAGCGGATAGAGGCAGCATCTCAATGGTGACATTCTTAAAGTCAGGCTTGTGCAACATACAGCCCGTGGGCTGCCACGCGGCCTGCCAAGGCATTTTTTGAGGCCCATGGTGCTGAGATGGGAAGCAAAAGTAAACACTTTCCCTCTACCTGCACCGGTCAATCCCGAGCGGCACATGGCTCTGCTGCTGCCTCTGCTGGCTGGTGCCGACCCGGGCAGGTCTGTCCCATCTGAAGCAGCATGAGGCTGAAGTCGGCTTCCCATGTGCTGCTGGGGACTGGAGGAGCCCGGCCAGGTGGGCACCAGCCACCACAAGTGGCAGCGGAGCTGTGTGCCGCTCGGAACAGGACGAGCCCAGCTGGAGTGGCAGGGGCTCAGCTGCATTTTCTCCTGTCTGCACCAGTTAGTCCCGAGTGGCACATGGCTTCGCTGCCACTTCTCCTGGCTGGTGCCAACCTGGTCAGCCTCCTCCTGTCCCCAGCAGCACATGGGAAGCCAGCACAGGGGGGCCACAGCAGGCAGGTGTGAAGAGGTATTTGCAATTGCACTGTGAAAAGGTGTTTGCAATTGCACCTGGATGAATGGCCAGGCTGCCTCGGCGCCAAAAGCTAATCCTGCAGAGGCTTCTGGGTTGATGTGCCGTGGTGGGAAGCCACCGCAGCATGTATACCATCGATCAGTTGGCGTGAAAACTGTTAGAGGCTCAAACAGGAAACATACCATACAAGGGGTTTACACGGCAGCGCGCAAGACGATTGGATAATCGTTGAGCAGTGTGTTTAAAACCGCGCTTCTCCCCGTGATCAGAGAGAGCGCCTGTAGACGGAACCGAGGCCACAACTCTGAGGCTAAACAGGCAAGGGACTGATCACCCCAAGCCGACGCTCCCCTCTTTGAAAAGAGGCATTTTCTAAGGCCTTCGTGTTACCTACTTCCCTAACCCAATGATGTTTATGCGCGTGATGTAATGTTACATTTGTTATCGCCTATGATTTTTCACCTAACTGTGAGTATTATTTAAAGTGATAGCAATGATTGATAAGTTCGATCTTATAGTTTCATAGTTTCTAGGGTTGGAAGGGACCTGAGCAGATCATCTTGTCTGACCCCCTGCCATGGCAGGAAAGAGTTCGGGGGTCAAACGACCCCAGCAAGGTGTTCATCTAACCTCCTCTTAAACACCCCCAGGGTAGGAGCCAGCACCACTTCTCTTGGAAGTTGGTTCCAGATCCTAGCCGCCCTGACCGTGAAGTAGCGCCTCCTGATATCTAGCCTAAACCTACCCTCTGCCAGCTTGTGACCGTTATTCCTGGTCACTCCTGTCACTGCTCGGGGGAACAGTGACTCCCCCAATGCCTGCTGATCCCCCCTGACTAGTTTATAACAGGCCACAAGATCCCCCCTCAGCCTCCTCTTGTGGAGGCTGAACAGGTTCAGGTCCCGTACCCTGCCCTCGTAGGGCCCGCCCTGTTGTCCCCTGATCATACGAGTGGCCCGCCTCTGGACCCTCTCCATGCTGTCCACATCCCTCTTGAAGTGCGGTGCCCAGAACTGGACACAGTACTCCAGCTGCGGCCTAACCAGTGCCACATAGAGGGGGAGGATCACCTCCTTGGACCTGCTCGAGATGCATCTGTGGATGCATGACAAGGTGCGGTTGGCCTTCCTGACTGCCTCCTCACACTGCCGGCCCATGTTCATCTTGGAATCAATGATGACTCCAAGATCCTTTTCCGCCTCCGTGCTGACAAGAGGGGAGTTCCCTAACCTTTGCGTAGTTGTATTTGTTGTAGCCACCATTGTTTGTTGTATTTTAATGTAACTTTCTATCTTAGGGGTCATTCCATAGTTAAATAAAAACCCCCTTTTCAAAAAATCATTGTTTTCGGCTCACCCAAGCGCACACCACATCTCAAACTTCCACAGCAGGGTCCTGGTGTGACCTCTGCGGGGCGAGGCGGCGGAAGCTGGTATCTGCGGGGCCCTGCGCTCCGGGCTTGCAGCGCTGAGGCCACCAGGGGTGTGTGCGTGGGTGGCTGGGCACCATGGTGAGCGGGGCTGTGCGGGCGGGCAGGTGAGGGGCTGAGGTGCAGCGGCCACCTCGCTCCAGCCCCCCTCAGGCAGTGCCAGCTTGTGGGACTGTGCTGCTTGGGGATGGAGATGTGGAGCTATTTATTTTTCCCCTTCAGTCTCTGGGGCAGTAGGTGGCTGGATGCAGAATGGGTCCCTCTTGCCCCTGCCCACCAGGAGCTACCATGAACCTTACAGTAACAGGCAGGTGCAGTAGGGGTGCACAGGCAGGATCTCTCTGGCCCAGGACAGAGGATGTTTGAATATGGCTTGCTGGCCCACTGGGTGATAAAAAGTTCATGGTCTGGCCCCACATTCAAAAAGGTTTGACATTCCTGCTTTTAAGTGATCAGAGAGAATTAGCTGTGTTAGTCTGTAGTGAACTTGGGTTCATAAAAGCTCATGCGCTCTCTCTACACACACACACGCACACACACACACACACCCCCTCCCTCCCCTTAAGCTGCTGGGTGGAGAAATACCCTGTAGGCTTCTACACTTGTTGGTTAGACAAATGAGAAAACCTGAACAAAGCTAAAAGACAAAGGAAACGGTTGCAAAACAAAGTAGTTTTTCTGTTGATCAGCCATATATCATTATTCATATAACTAGAAAATTGCCCATCAAAAATGACGGGGGGGCGGGAGGGGCGGCAGGCAGGCAGGGACAGAGGCCTGCATCCGGCCTCCCCACCTCGGGCTGGGGCTGGAGCCAGCGCTGCCGCTACTCCGCTTCAGGCTGGGGCTAGGGCCTGCAACTGCGGCGGCAGTGGCGGGGCACAGCCACCAGTAACCCCCATTCCCCTCCCCCCCCCGCTGCCTGTTGTTGGGGGCGGGGGGTTCTTCGGCCCCTGGCTCCATTCCCTCCATCATGGCAGTGCACCAGTCCCCATCGTCCCCCTCTGCCTCCTAGGAGCAGGGCAGGGGGGAGGGCAAGTCCAGCTCCACTGGCCTGGTCCCCTACCTGCTGAGGCAACCAATCAGAGTGCAAATAAAGTGTTACGGCTAGACAGACAATGGCTTTTATTATATTAAAATTATCTAATATAATAAAGGGCTTAGTTTGTCTGTCTGTCTGTCTGTGCGTAACGCTCCAGGCCAACTGCGCATGCACCGCCAAGATGATGGGTGGCAATTGGCTGGGTGGCCTGAGCTTTGGGCCAAGTTTGCACCGCTGCTGGGGAACTCTGGTGGCGGGGAACACATCCTGGCTGCCCGAGCAGCGGGGCTGCCCCACACCTCCCTGCCTGAGGGTGAAGGGGGGGGATCATGGTGGCAGAGGTGGGATCATGGTGGCGAATCATGGAGCGTGTGCCCCACCTGGTGCGGGGGAGGGTTGGTTGGGCTAGGCCAGCAGCGCTGTGCTGCACCTTTGCGGCAGCACTGGCAGGGTCTTGGGGGCTAGAACCCTCCAAAATTCATCTTAGCCCCCCGCAAGCACCCCTCCCAGTACCCCCGCCTGCCCACAGAAACACAGCGTGGTGCTCCCAGCCCGGCCCAACTGGCCCTCTGCATCTGCCTGGCTGCACAGGACAGCCGGGCAGCATCTACCTGCAGGCCAGTGTAACGGGGGCTGGGCAGGGAGTGAGACTAAGCCCCCGGTGGCTAGCAGGGGAGGCGGGGGTGTGAAGGGCTGTCTCCATGTAATCGAGAGTGTGGGAGGGCAGAGGTCCTCAGAGGGGAAAGTGTGTGTGTGTCTGCTTGTGTGTGAGTTGGTGTCTGAGTGTTTTCTGTGTCTGTGGGTCTGTCTATCTGTGTCTGTGGGGGAGGCGGTCTGGGTGTGTGTGTGTGTGTGGGTCTCTGTGTGTCTCTAGGTCTGTGTGTATGTGTGGGTGTGTCTGTGTGTATCTCTGTGTCCATGTGCAGAGAGTGAGAGTAGAGTGTACATGCCTGTGTCTGTGCGCACCTGTGAGTGTGCACATTCGGCTGTAGGGGAGGCAGGGAGCAAGGAGAAGAAGCAGGCATGTGACCCCCAGCCCGGCAGGGTCCACCCTGCCTCCTCCCCCAGCACCAGGAGGGGAAGGGGCCCCTTCCCCCCCTGCCCCTGCAGCCTAGCTCCCATGGGGGAAGGGCCTCCAATTTTGTACTTGCCAGGGCCCCAGTACACCTTAATCCACCTCTGAGGGGACAGGAGGCAGGTGGACGCAGACCAGGTGGATGCAGAGTGTGGGGAGGGGGCGGCATGTGGCACAGGGCTGGATGCAGAGTGCTGGGGGCGGGGAGGGGGGAGAGAGGCATGCAGATGGACCAGGCCCAGCCGTGGAGCAGTGGGGAGGGGGCCTGGAGTGGGGCTGGACAGGGACTGGTGGGGTGGGGTTGTGGGGCTGGATATGGGGTCCGTCCCCTCCCCCCACCCCATCATTCTTGATGGGCAATTTGCTAGTATATTGTATATTCACATCCTTGTATAACAAAAACAATAATATTCTTAAGAGCTGTAGCCATGAACTAGGATCCCATTATGCTATGTACTGTTTCAGTCCATGGTAAAAAGACAATCTCTCTTCTAAACACCTTACCATCTAAGTATATTGGACAAGAGATGGATACAGACAGGTGAGGGAGTACAAAGAAACAATGAGGTAATATTGGTCATCATAGCAGGCACATCAGCAGCCAATCGCTGTCAAAGTTGTTGTAGGGATAATGACAACAAGATGTTTAAGATGGGATTTGGAAAAGAAGAATGAGGTAGTTCTGTAGATATTTCTGGCATCAGGGCACCATAGGAGAAAGGGTGAAAGTGCTTATTTGAAAAGCTATCTAGTGGGCCATGGACTCTGGTGTCACAGTTCAGTACAAGGTGGCAGCTGCAGCATGGTTGGACAGCTACTAATATGGAGACATGATAAACAGAAAGAATCTGCAAGATTTAGACAGATCCTGGATATGTGGATCAAGGGTGGAAGATGATGCCAAGGCTGGGGTAACAGTGAGAATGTGTTAAATAAAAACCTAGGATTCCAGACTAGCCCAGGGACTGACATGACACCTCGTTTGATGAGTGACAGAAAGGCTTTATTTACTACAAATATTTAAAATCAAGTCAAGAGAACCCAAACCAAATCAAAGTCCAGTAATTAGCTATAAGGTGATGATTTCCCATCAAATGGGCGATGAAGAGGTGGTCTGCACATAAACATGAGTTAATTGCAAAAGAAATAGTTACCATACTAATTAATCAAGGATAGACATTTCACACAGTTATGCACCAGACAATTAAAAGTCTGCCTGAAATCATCCTGAATATAGCAAGGTAAGCTGGAAGAGATACTTCATTATTCCTTCTCAGATGGCCTAGCCATGAACTTGCATCTTCTTGCATTATGGAGTTAACATCAGTATTCTGTATTTTAACTTTTGTGAGTAGGCCTGAGCTTAATATGAGTTTCAGAGTCATCAAATGTGATACTGTCCATCATCACTGGCAATCTCTTGCAGTTGAGGATTATTGTTTTCCATGATTATCTTATCTGTGGGTCTGAAGATGGCTGATGAGGCCTTCTAGGATTGACAGACTTTGTTACAACTTAGGCACATGTGTCCATGTGGGTGGGGTGTGTGGCTCTAGGTTCTTGATTTGGTTGGTAACATGCTGTTTCTGCTTTTTTGTCTCCTGTTGTCATCATAAGGTTTCAAAATCCTGAGATTCTGGTAGCAGACTCTTCCTCCGTTTGGGGCAGTGTTGGCCAATACAGGTTTCCCTCGCTTTATGCTGTACGTGTGTTCCTGGAAAATGGTGTATAACTCGAATTTGCATAAAGGGAACCCACTTTACAATGTCACAAATAGGAATACATTCCAAGACCTGGACTGTACTGACCCCCAGATCCACTTCTACCACTTCTACAAGGCAATTTTGGTACTCGGCAACAGCATACAGTACACACAAGCACAGGGCACTATCATAATGGGGATAGCAACTACAGAAACACGTGTCACAGAGGAGCAAGGAACACAGATCCACACAGGAGACTATATTTTGGTGCGCATCACTCCTGCAGTCCACCACACAAAACAGCTGACTGTGGGTTTCTACCACACCAATTGGATAACAGTGAATTTACCTCGTGTATAACAAATTTTTGGTATAAAAAGGGTAACTGCACAAAAGCAAATTTGCACATACAGAACCCGCATAAAGCGAGGGAAACCTGTAGTCTCCTATGAGTTGATTTTGGTGTTGCATTTTTTTTTCCAAGTTGGACTTGAGGATGTACTTGAAGCACTTTCTCTGCCCTCCTCTTGAGCTGGGAGAATAAAACTTGCTTCAGGAATCTGGAGTTGGGCATCTGGATGACATAGCCACCACAGCAAATCTGATATTGGATGATCATCATCACCTTAATGGTCATGGTATTTGCTTGCAAGAGGAAGCTAATGTTGGTGTATCTATCTTCCCACTGGATTCAAAGGATCTTCCTCAGGCAATGTTTACCGTACTTCTCAAGTGACTTGAGATGTCTTCTGTACATTGTCCATGTCTCAGCTCTATACAGTAAGATGGGGATCATGACTGCTTAATAAACCCTGAGTTTGGTTTCAGATCAATGTTGTGATCTTCAAACATCTGTTTCCTCAAGCATCTGAAAGCTGTACTTGCATATTTTGAGATAATATTGGATTTCTTTATTGATGTCAGCCTTCAGATTAAGTATGGGAAATACTTAATGTTCTTCAGAGGCGTACCATAAATCTGAATTACTGGAGCTGGGGACTGCTCATTAAGAGCTTGTTGATTAAAGACTTTAGTCTCCTGAAATGTTAAACTCAGTCCCATTTTATTGTATGCCTCAGTAAGACATCAATAATTGCCTGAAGGTCTGCTTCCAAGTGAGTACACGCTACAGCATCATCAATGTAATGAAGTTTTATGACTGAGGTTGGGATGCTCTTGGTTTTGGCTGGGAGTCAGCTGAGATTTAAGAGTTTACCATCCATTTGGTAGTTTAGCTCCACTCTGACTATTAAGTGTTGGAGCGATGATGCAGCCTTGCATAACTCCTGTCTTAACCTCAAGAGGATCTGTGATAGGTTTGAGAACCACCACTTGCATACCATTGTGGAGCAGGCAAAGAATGGTGATAAATTTCAGTGGGCACCCATACTTCAGATTAATCCTTTTCTCGGTTGACAGAATCAAAGGCTTTTGTGAGATCAAAGAAGGCTGTGTGGAGCGGTTTCTTTTGTTATGAGAATCGCGATGTTGTCCACACTGACTAGGAAAGAAGACCGTGGATGACTTGGGGTAGAAGACTGAAATCTTTAAGTCTTATTGAGCTTGTGCTGACAGTTACACTTCCACAAGGAGACGTCAGAGACACGGTATAAGATTTTACATCGGGCTGAAGAAGGTAGGTCTGGAGTGCAGAGTTTGTTCTGAGTCCCCAGCATAGAGCTGAGAGGTGAACAAGGGAGAAGCGAAGGAGGCCAGTTACAGAGCCCTGTGGAAATTCCTGTAGGGTGCAGCAGGGGAAGGGGGACATTGGAAGAAGAGTGGAGGACACACTGAAGGAGTGATTAGAGAGCTAAGAGGAGAACCATGAAAGGACGGTGTCAGGGAGCCAAAGGAATTGAGGATTCCAAGAGAGAAGCATGGTCCATGGAGTCAAATATAGTTGACCGATCAAGGACAGAAGTCAGAAGGAGGACAGTGGCCCAGAAGTCATTAGAAATTTTGACCATAGCAGTTTCAGAGGAATGCAAGGGTAGGAACTGAGATTGGAGAAGGCTTTGGAGGGAAACGGAGGAGAAAAACACAGGCAGTGACTGTAAACAGCAAGTTCCTTGAGCTTAGAGAAGACAGCAAGATGGGAGAATATTTGAAGAGCCAAGCAGGGGCCAGGCTGCCTCACTATGAACATTGTTAAGTTCCTTACTTAACAAAGAATTCGGAGACTGACTTTGCTCCAGCCCCAAAACAACAGGCTGCTTTATTTAGGAACCAACAACACCTAACTGGGAAAGGGAAAGTAACTCTGGAACAACAGAGGGTGGAGTTCTAGCTCTCAATCTCCATCCCATAATAATGACTAAGAATTTAACCCTATAATTACCCAGTTACTACAAACATCCCTCTGAGTACTACAGAGACCAGTTCAGCTACAGCTGAAGTTCAGCTTCAGCTGGGGTGGAGGAAATAATTGTTAAATGCTGCACTGGGCTCCTAACATTTAGTTGACTCCAAGAAATTAAAAAACCTTAAAAGTTCCCCCTCCTCCATGCAAGGGAACTCAGGTAGTCAGAATGAAACGGGGAATCTGCTGAGGCAGCAGGATGAATTCCTCTGACTGTCCTGTGGGCTGTGTAATGCTTATATGCAGTCAGGACTAAGCTCTGCCAAGACTGCAACTGTTCAGTTCTCTTTGGTCAATAAGTCAGCAGAGCTGACCCCACGTACAGCTGTGACAAATTTTGACTCCTCGTTTACAAGGGTTGATATCATGGCCCACAATAATTTCTTCTGAGCTGGCATTTTTCATGTGCATTGTCAGCCAACATGGGAATATTTTTGGCCAAGTCTGAAAAGCATTTTATTGATCTAGGTTTGAGCTATATAAAAATGGAGGGGAAAATATTTTTACTAGCATTAAGCAGACATCAAGATAAACCAGTTTAAAGGAACCAGCCTACGCTGGGGCTGACCTGAGCAGCCTCAGGCTGCTTCCAGGGCTGGCTCTCCATGTGCCAGTCTGCACACCGCTCCACCCGGCCCTCTGCTGGGAATGCAGGCTCAAGCCACCTTGACACAGCTCCCAGAGCCTGAGCCCCATGCACCAATCTGCGCACCGCTGGGGCAAAGAAGGGATCCTGGTAGAGGCCCTCTTCAGGCTCTTCCTGCATCCTCTCGTGTGGCTCATGCCACTCCTTTTATTCCCTCAAGGGGCTCAGTCCCCTGAAGCCCAGCAGACCTGCAGCTTGCAGGTCCAAACTCGGTCCGGAGCTCCTCACCCCCTCCCTTAGGGAAAGGGGTGGAACTGGCTTCTCCCCGCTGTTCTCCAATTGGTGGATGGGCTCCACCAATTAGAATTGAGAATTCTCAAGCCCAGGACATGCCGGGGCTTGAGGTAAGTCTGCCAGACTTGCACTGTGATTGCCTTTTTGTTCTGGATTTGTACAGTACAGTGATTATCTTGCTGGAGTCCACTGGGTTGCACAAAATCCTAATATTATAAAAGCCGTAATCTGTCTGTCTGTCCGTTTTGCTTTATTTGCACTCTGACTAGCTGACAAACATGCAGTCAGAGTGTGAAGAAGTGTTTGGATGCACCACCATGATGGCAGGGACACAGGGGAGCAGCTGTGCTGTGCTGGCCTTGCCCCCCTGCCCTGCTCCCTGCAGGTGGTGACAATGGACGGGGGGAGGCCACCAGAGCCGGCCTTGCCTCCCCTCCCCACCCCCCCCATGCTCTTTGGAGGTGGCAGTGGCGGTGGTGCAGGGAAGGGAGTGGTGTCAGGATGCAATGGGTGTGGTGAGGCCACTGGTGCTGGCCTCGGTCTGCCCCTCCCCCCTTCTGTCATCGCTGCCTGCAGGGCTGACCCGGCGGGGGTAGTGGGGAGGAGCAGGCCAGACACTGGGCAAGGTGTGGACATGCCATGGCGGCAGAGGTGGGGGAAGGGGAGGAATGGGCCCAGGCCTGACACTGGGGGAGAGTGGGGGGAGCAGTGGGCCCGGCCAAATGTGGCCTGACGCAGCAGCAGCTGGGGGAGGGGAGGAGCGGGCCTCCTCCCCACCTTGGGCCCAGGCCCACTCCTCTGTATCAGCCCCAAGTTTGTTCCTCCTGTCCCTGTACTGCTGCCAGGTCAGCCTGGGTCCACTGCTCCCCGCCTCCCCCTGCCCCCCCCTACCCCCTGCCCACCACTGCAGCCTAGCTTCTCCCCACCCTCGGGCCTGGTCTTCCCCTGTATTGGGCCTGGCCCACTCTTCCCCACCCCCCGTCGCTGCGGTGGGGAGGGGGGAACGGGCCCAAGACCCCAAGCAGCAGGAGGGAAGGGGGAAGCAGGCCTGTACAGGGGGCAGGCATGGGGCTCCATCCCTGCCCTCTCCTCTCTGTCCCCCCTCCCCGGTCATTCCTGATGGGCAAGTGGATAGTATAAATAATAAATACTAAATATTACAGTCAGTCAAGTATTCACTTGATCACTCCAGCTTGCACTGTGCCTGCCAGAGAACATACAAAGCGCTAGCAAGATCTAGTAACAATGTGTACTCTACGTTTTTAACTTGGCTGGGAATTACACCACACGTTCCATGGGTGCTTCCAATACCTTTTCACAAAACTGCTTCCTTAACTGTTGAAAGTTATCAATGGTTGCTTTTGGATCCATTAAAGGTTCGTTCGCTTTCTGTTTTTTCCATGTTTTGGGGTCAAGGTACCAGGCACCATACTTAATCTTCTCAAATTTGGGCTGATAAGAGTCCTGCAAAATAAAATAGTAATACTGATTAGTGATAGTCTCATGTTGTGTTTATGTATGCCTCTACGCCCATAACTGCTCTGTACTGGATGGAACATTGGACTGGGTTGGTGTATGGTTTCAGAAAGAGGTACATACTGAATGGAAAACTTAGCTGCCTGGCGTGCAGATGGTGGATATGAAGTATTCTTAAAAAGTGCTATGTAAAAATGTGGTGTTTTCTTAGTTGCCCTTATTGGTAAAAATGCAGTAAAATTATCATCACTCCTGACTCTTTCATTGTTTGTTATAGTACAAACAGTAGTGGGCCCCAATCCACATCTTGTCTATTGATGCTATGATACTCTTACCTCCTACTGTGCTGCTGAGCTATTTCTTTCTCACAACCAGTGGGTTTAACTGGTAATTGTCTAATTCCCTGTGAAATATGATGATAGAAAGCAAAGAAGAGCAGAAAAAAAACCTATAAATGAAATGAAATGAAAAGCAAGGAGCATGTTTGGAGTTGTGGAAAAGGAATGAGGAAGTAAGTAAGGTTCTCCTTTTCTATTCTCTTTCCTGTTCTCACTCATGGGGACTAGATGTGCTGACCAAAGACTGAGTCAAACCAACAGTGGGGAAATAAAACAACACTGGGTACGTCTATATGGGACATGTTACTACACAGCAGACTACTGAACAGTAAAGTGTCACTATGTAACCATGCGCAGCAGCTACTGCTCATTAAAAAAAGAGGCTAATATGTGGTTTTCTACTACCTGTAAATACAGGTAGTAGATTTACTGAACATTAGCTAACGCGTAATAATGCACGGTTACATAGCTGACTGGGATCAAATTGCTTCCGGTCAGCCCAGGCATCAGGAGATGGGAGAACTTTCCCCTCCCTTGGGCAGCTGCCTGCTTCCCAGCTGTCCCCTGCCTCTGCCAGGTGCCTGCAGTGGGAGGGGGGGCTCTGATCTCAGAGCTGGGACCAGGAGCTGCAGGGGCAGGGAACATTGTCCCTGCCCCAGCTCTGAGATCAGAGCTGGCCCCTCATAGCAGGCACCTGGCTGGGGCAGGGGACAATGTTCCAGCCCCAGGTCTGATCTTGGAGCTGGTGCCAGAAGCTGTGTGGGGTGGAGGCTGGGAATGTTGTACTCATTCCAAGATCAGCCCTTACTCCAAGATCAGAGCAGGGGATGGGCAGCAGGCAGCTGCCTAGGGCAGGGGTGCAGGGTGGCAGGCAGTTGCCCTGGAGGCAGGATACTTCCCCTCATCCCCTGGAGCCCAGGCCTGACCCTGGTGCCCCTGCGAGCACAGGGCTGGCACAGGACGAAGTGGAGAGGAGAGAGAGTGGGGAGCCTAGAGCTCCCCCTGGTTGCCATATTGTAGCAGAGAAGAGCAGGAATACCCCTGCCCTGAATTGTTCCTGTTGGGAGCAAATTTGGTCCCAATGGGCACATGTGTAGATGTGCACTCAGGCAAATCTTACAGTACAGTGTTTTACTGTTTAGTAAGCTTTCTGTGTGTTAGTTGCATGTGTAGACGTACCCACAAGATATCAGAATACCTAATAACAGCTTGCAAAACTCTTTAGCTAAAAAACTGGTTCCCAGACTTGGCAAAAACATGCATTCAGATTCTCACAGATTCACCGGAAATTAGCATTTCTTACACCCTAGCATTATCTTCACATTAACAAACTTTTCCCTAATAACAACTGCCCATCCTGTGCAATGACTGAGAAAGAACAGAGTGGTAACAATACTCATTCAGAACCTCTCTGGATGAGTGATTTGCTCTGAATCACCAAGCTCTCTCTTTACTTTAAACATCAGGCTATTTCCAAGGCTTATGACATGGATCCTAGTCTTCTCTCTTAAAAAATCCAAAATTCTTGGATAAAAAATTCAAAATGCTCTGATTAAAAAACTCGATATCTGCATTTTTCCATGATTAAAATGAAGTGCCCTGTATGTAGGTATCAGGTGAACACAATATTTTATGGATCTATTTACAGTTTTAAAACAGTTTGGAAGCCTATCAGTGCCTCTCTCGTTATAATAAAATACATTATAAATACCTACATATTTTGGTGTTTTGATTTTGGTTTTTTGCCATGCATTGGGCCCCCTCCTCCTTATGGAAAACCAGAACTCCCCTTGCCCACCAGGATGCAGGTCCAGCTGCAGCTGTCTACCCTGCTGCTTTGTGGTACTGAGCAGCCCTGATATGCCAGTGTCCTGTCCCTGCCCATGCCATTGCCCCTCACTCCAAACCTTCGGCCCTCTAAGCCATGCTGGTGCCCCTCATTCCTGACCCACAGTCCTGAGCCCCACCATGGCCATGTCAGTACCCCTCACTCACCACCTGTAGCCCCCTGGCTGTGCTGATGCCCTTCACTCCCAACCCACAGCCCCTTGCTCCCCCCCAACCAGCTCTGTCAGAGTTGGCCCCCAGCTGCCAGGGCTATGGGACCCAGCAGCTGTATCCTGCCCACTCCCTGCTCCATGGGCACCTGCCACAGCTGGACAGCAGTGCCTAAGACCTGGCTGCTGCACACAGGAAGCAGCCGGTACTGCTGCTAGAGTGGAGGGAGGAGCATGGAGTCCAGCCCCCTCCATCCCCCCCACCCCAGGCAGCATGACAAGTGGACCCGAGCAGAGCCCATGGGGGCTGGGGTGGAGCCAGTGCGAGGCAGGCTCCCCCACTGCAGGGCTTGGGACTCCCAGCCCTGGTGCCCACCCCCAAGGGACCCTGCTCTGCCCTGCCACTTTGGGTCCTACCCTTTGGGTTGCAGAGGCAGCTCTTGCCTGGTGCTGGTCCAGCCAGGCTGCAGCCCCATGACCTGCACCCTGTTGTCCATTCAGAAATTTCAGGGAGTACATGCCGCCCTATGTCCACCTGATGCCTGGACAGTCACCAAACCTTGGTGCTCCAACCCTCCCTCTCCATCCCATAGACTTACCTGTATGCAGCTGCTGGGGCTTTCTGGCTGGCCACTACTCTGCATGGCTGTATTGCTAGCAACATGTGCCTGCACATGTGTATGGTGCCCCCTGTCTCCAGTTGCCCTCTCCTCCACTTCCCCTGAGTCCCAAGCAGCCCCTTGTAGACTGGAACCTGTGGTTTCGTACTTCAAAGGGGAAAATCAAGGCTTTCCCTTTTAAAGGGAAAAATCCATGTTTTTCCACATTTTTCCATGGGAAACAGAAAACCTGGATCCCTGCTTATGAATAATAAGTCATGATGACATGGGCACATTTCTCTTTTCATGTAACATTCCACAGTGACCAGCAGGTGGCATTTCAAGACTATATTTTGCATAAAAGTATTAAGCTACTAAATCATACAGGGCATGTCTAGGTATCCTATTAATGCATAGCAACAGACTCCAGTACATATCATATCAGAGCTTATGGCTCCTGGGAACACTGTTTGAACATGTGCCCAGGACTGCCCCATCTTGAGCTGGGTCAGAGCAGCCCTGGCTGACGGGGCCCCCAGGGATCAGCTTGCCAGCCCAGGGATGCTCCCCACCAGCTCAACATGCTGTGGAGGGGCTGGTTGGTGCACAAGGGTGCTTCAGTACCAGGCTAGTCAGCAGGCAGCCCCCACACTGAAGCACCCTCATGCCCCAGCCAGCCAGCTCAGCGTTTACACGTGTGCTGCTACACACGAAAAAAGCTCTGCGTCAGGGTAATACTTGTATTTAAAAGTACTAACCTGCTGTGGAGTTTATTAATTTCCTGCAGCCTAACAGGGCCACTTGTGTAGATGTCCAGACGTTTACTTCAGATCTAATTAGGCAACTCCTCAGTAAACATCTTGTGTAGATTCAGTCACTGGGTGCATCTCCGCCTTCATTAATGCTCTGTAGTTATTGGGCATTGTTTAGTACTTGTATAAGCAAGTACTAAATCAATGTGCAGTAACTGGCGCTACTGCACAGTAGCACCAGCACATGGCTTTTTAGTGGTGCTAACTGCGCAGTAGTGTTCTAGCATGGTTTTTTGCCTTGCATGCTTCTGTGCAGTAAAATTAGGCTACTGAGCAGTTAGCTCAGGGATGAGCAAAATGCGGCCCGCAGGCCAGAAGCGACCTGCCAAGCCATTCTATGTGGCCCGCAGGGCCCCTAGGAAATTAAGAAAATATTAATCTGCCCTGGGCTGCCTGTCATGTGGCCCTTGATAGCTTGCCAAAACCCAGTAAATGGCCCTCCACCCTAAATAATTGCCCACCCCTGAGTTAGCTTCTCATGTAGACACACCCGCTGTGGAGAGAATGCTTCCTTTGATTTTTGCAAAATGGCTTTTGAAGTGCAGTGGAGTGCACTGCCATCTGACCCTCATTCCTGCCTCAGGTACAAATTTCTAATGAATCCCCAGTGAAAAGAAAGAAAACATCAGAAGGACTAGCAATACTGACATTGGCAAATGCTAACATCCTTGCATGTTCTTGGTTTGACTTCCCTGGTTCTGCATTTTCTCTACATGTTCAGGCATCAAAAGGTGTGAAGCAGGCACTGGATTGAAGAGGGAGGTTGTTTGTAATCATGTGTGCATGTGAGTGCATGCATGCACTGAGGGTGGATCTTGATTGTAGGGAAATTAAAGCATGATCACATGCTTTCCCCATGACCAGCAGAATGCCTGTTAAAACCTGAGGACATAGTGGATTTGAAATGAGGAGGTACAAGGACAGTAGAGGACATGCTCCAGTGTAATTCACATTGGTTTTATATACCAATATAAAAATTGTTCTGCAATCAGGAAAAGAGTCATAAGTGCCTATTACAGGGTAGTTCATATCAGTGGTAGCAGTCCCTTGATACAAGAGTAACAATCTTCCAATAAATAGGGAAGTCCCTTGTGAGTCCACAGATGATTGAGGAGGCTGATCCAAGATCCTCATGTCCAACCACAGATATAGCAAATAGTTCTGGGAAGAAGGAGTAGATCTTGGTGATGTCGGGTCATAGCCCTTTCCCTTTGTGTCTCTTGTCTACCCACCTCCATAATGAGGAGAGATTGAAATGAGCCAGGTTATGTTTAGGGTGCCTTCTCTAGCCCCTCTGCATATGGGGTGAGCATAGTAGATCCTAAATGCCTGCACAGTCATAACTGCAGCTGCTGATTGCACACCTGTCTCAGTTCCAAGTACAAATGACCACTATGCAATCATTGCCTTCACGTAAATCTGCATAGGCAACGTGTGCCTCCTGAGGCTGGGGGCACGGCAACTGCCTGTAGGCGGCAATGTAGGCATCGGCGGAAAACTCCTCTGGGCAGTCAGTTCAGAGCTTTCCATCTATCGGCCCCTCTGTGAAATCCTGTGAAATATGAACTTTCATTTCTACCCAGGAGAACATTTACAATATTTTCTCCAATGCCTGATGAAGGGTGTTTGTGCCCGAAAACTTGAAATTAAAGGCATTTTTTGCAACAATTTTGTTGGGCTAATAAAAGATATCTCTACTAGGAGTCCTGACTGCTGAAATGCTACAGGCACTTTAGAATGGCTCTCTGAGCTGCTCTAATTAAAGCACCTTCGCTCATCCCCGGAGCACATGTAAAGATGCCTAATTAAGCCTTTGCTCCCACACAGATTCCTTTGCAGGATCCTGGTCTCACAAAGGAACAGTAAAGAGAAAGAAATTCAAATATTTATTTCCAGCCACTTTTGACCCAGAGGATCAGTGAAGTCCAAAGTCTGCAGGTCACTGAAAAAGTAAATAGAGCCTGTATCTTCTGATCAAAAAATAATGCATGTATTTGGTGTCTGGATCTGATATGGGTATTATTTGCCAAGCTGCAGAACACAACTAAATTTTAAATCCACCCCAGCTAGCCGGAAAGAGCAGCATTATTCTGCAGTTTTCGGGCTGTTTTTAAACTTTTGCCTTCCCTCTAGAGGAGTCATCACCTGAGTGTCTGTGGGAAACTGTTTTTCAGTTGCTTTGCATTAACTCAGATAACATGTACAATTGCTTTGTCGTTGATCAGGAGGCACCTTCAGTAAATTCTCAGTCTCAGGGGAAATTAGTATGAAATAAACTAAGGTATGACTTAATAGCACACTGGTATTCTGCACTAACACCCTTTGATGGCACTCTAGGGAGTTACAGCGGAGAAACTCATGCATCCTAAGTCCACATCCTAGCCCACTGTACATCACCAACCCTGAATACCAGATTTCTTTATTTTCCAAGAAAACATTTTAGTCCTCTTAGCTGTATATGTGACTTGGAGCTGGTCATTCATAAACACGGAGCCAAATTCAAGGATGAATCTACCACATCAGACACTCTGTGGTAAGTGGTCATTTGCATGTTACCCCGCATTAAGTGAAAGCTAAACCATGTTTGTTTGGCCTCAAGGGTAAATTTCCACAGTTTAGCTTTCATGTACCACAAGGTAAAAGGAGGCACTCAGACAGTTATTGCAGACCAGGTGGTGAGGAGCAATAAGCTTGCCCCCTTGAATTCTCTGTACCTTGTTTGTTTGTCCATACCCCATGCTGGGGTGATTTATATCATCCTGCACACAGACACGCAAACCAATGGGTGCGTTACACCAATTTATCTATCCCCCGGCCCTAATGACACAGATGCACTTCTCTTACAGCCGCTTGCCAAAGGTACCTTAATCCCCCTTTTTTCACATGTTCTCTGAATTTGTTGTGCTGAGCCTAGGTTGTCTAAGCCAATGTCTTGCATGAATTGAATAATGTTTGGAGAGTCAGAATAACAGTTAACCAAAAGCTGCAAGAATGCAATGGTGTCACTCTGGTTTTGGCTCACACTTTCTATCAGCCCCTTGGCATGGAGTTAAAGTAGTTTAGAAGCCATTACATTCACTCACACCTGAGTAAACGGATAGCTGTAGATTGAACGCATAGTGTAAGGGATATGTCTTACACCAACCTACTGCATATGGCCTCTGAATTTGACCCCCTGGCCATGATTCTGAAATCTTTAAGGAAGTATAACTTTAATGAAAATCAGTGTCAATTTGGCAACGGTAAGGTCTATAGAATTAAGCGACATATTTTTTGTTCCTCTAGTGTCTTACCTTTAGAGGACTCTTTACAGCTGTCCGAGAGGATGAAACCCCCAGACACCTTTTCAGCTCTGGTGGCACATTGTTTATATCCACCACCTGTATGGGCACAGAGATCGTGGGGTGGGTTTCGTATCCAGTGTCAAACAGGGACGTAAGAGTATCTTCCTCAATGCTATGCTTATCACCTCCCTGCAATAACAAGTTAAGTGCACAGTTAAGAAAGCAGCAGGAGACTGCTACATGCATCAGAGCAGAACCAGTTGTGGGGACTAAGTCAGCAGGCCTCATTTTGAAATTTATTCTGTTCAGTTCCTCTTTTCTTTCCTAGTAGTAGGTATTTGAGGACTATTCCAAAGGTCACCATGTCATGTGCTGTAATGATCTGATATAGGAAATTGCACACAATGTTACCCTCCCCCTCCCACCCCACTCCCCCCGCGACTATCATGTTAACTCTAAACTGAGACACGAGGCTATATTTAGTGTTTGAATCAACATATGCTGCAATGATTTCATTGTAAGTGACCGTGGGGTCCAATATTCTGTAACTTCCAGGCTGTTATTTTATTTCTAAACTGGTCACTAAAGGCCATTGCTGCTCTGCCCTGACTGGGTAGTGGGAATCTGACAGAGTAGTGCTATAGAGCATTGTAGCACCTCCCAAGGCATCTTCTCAAGGCCAGGAGCAGGGTGGAATGAGGATAGCACAGATGTCCTTGCTCTTTAGTCTTTCTGAGTTTGTAGGGTCAGCTTCAGGGGTGAAGGCTGAGTGAAAATGGCTGATGCTGTCATTCCCCAGGGAGAACTCGGCTGCTAATATTATCTGTTGGTTTCATCCCAGGGACAATTTCTCTGAATCCAATGCTAAAACAACTGAACTTGGTTGCAGCAAACTCAGAAAACACCAACTCATATTTGTGTCAAAAGAAATAACCTCTTAGTGTGATAATCAAGTGATCATAGCCCTTTATCACTCTTATCCTTTGTGGCTTCTCAGAGGGAATTAGCTGAGGAGACCTACAAAAATGAATGCGGTAGTGGCAAGAGGCTGCACAGGGGCCAGGATGCTGGCACTTATCCTGAATGGCATGGGGACAATGTATTTTCCATTCTGGGCTACATCCAGGAAAGTGCTGACCTGAAGCCAATGGATGCGGCAGGGAGCCACTTGTGGGGCAACAGCTTCACATTTCTGTTGCCTTCTATGATGAGATAACTGGCTCTGTGGATGTGGGGAAAGCAGTGGACATGATATACCTTGACTTTAGCAAGGCTTTTGATACCATCTCCCACAGCATTCTTGCAAGCAAGCTGAAGAAGTATGGATTGGATAAGTGGACTGTAAGGTGGATAGAAAACTGGCTGGATTGTCAGACTCAACAGGTAGTAAACAGTGGCTCAATGTCTAGCTGGCAGCCGGTATCAAGTGGAGTGCCCCAAGTGTCAGTCCTTGGGCCGGTTTTGTTCAATATCTTCATTAACAATCTGGAAGATAGGATGGATTGTACCCTCAGCAAGTTTGTGGATGACACCAAGCTGGGGGGCAAAAGGGGGTGGGTGTAGTAGATACACTGGATGGTAAGGCTAGGATTCAAAGGAACCTAGACAAATTGGAGGATTGGGCCAAAAGAAATCTCATGAGGTTCAACCAGGACAAGTGCAAAGTCCTGCACTTAGGATGGAAGAATCCCACGTACCAGTACAGTCTAGAGACTGACTGCCTAAGCAGCAGCTCTGCAGAAAAGGACCTGGGGGTTGCAGTGGACAATAGGCTGGGTATGAATCAGCAGTCTGCCCTTGTTGCCAAGCAGGCTAAGAGCAAAGCAGGCTGCATTAATAGGAGCATTGCCAGCAGGTGGAGGGAAGTAATTATTCTGCTCTATTCTGCACTGGTGAGGCCACATCTGGAGTACTGTTTCCACTACAGAAAGGATGTGGACAAGTTGGAGAGAGTCCAGCAGAAGCCAATGAAAATGGTTCAGTGGCTGGGGCACTTGATTTTTGAGGAGAGGCTGAGGGAACTGGATTTATTTAGTCTGAAGAAGAGAAGACTGAGGGGGGATTTAATAGCAGGCTTTAACTACCTGAGGGGGGCAGGGAATTCCAAAGAGGATGGAGCTAGACTGTTCTCAGTGGTGGCAGATGACCGAGCAAGGAGCAATGGTCTCAAGTTTCAGCAAAGGAAGTTTAGGTTGGATATTAGGAAGAACTTTCTCATTAGTAGGGTGGTGAAGCACTGGAACAAGTTACCTAGAGGAGTGATGGACTCTTCATACTTGAAGGTTTTTAAGGCTTAGCTTGACAAAACTCTGGCTGGAATGATCTAGTTGGGGATGGTCCTGCTTTGAGTAGGGGGTTGGACTAGATGACCTCCTGACATTGGTGATGCATAGGGGTACATGCAGGTGCACGTGCATCTCATGAGCTTGGTGGGGCCCCCTGCAAAAAGGCGCCACCAACACTGCTGGCAGTGCCTGTGGGAGGTCACCACTTGCCACCCCCCACCCGCAACACCGCCAGTCGTGTCTGCGGGCAGTCTCCAATCGCTGCTGCTGCTGCTGGCAGTGTCTGTGGGTGGTCGCTCCCCTTGCCCCCCCCACCAGTGCTGTGGCCACCTGCGGGAGCTCACCGTGCCCCCCCAGCCTCCAGGGGCACTCAGCATTCATGCCTCCTGAGATCCCTTCCAACCCTAACTTTCTATGATTCTATAATTTCTTGGAAAGACCTACAAATGGAGGCTGTGGGAAGGGATATTTTGGCTATATATTCCTTGGAGAGTTTCCCCAAGTCACAGGGATTTGTGAGGAAGTATTAAATCCTCCTTAAATAAGGCTCTAATAAATGTTATAGCTACCTAGTGAGAGAGATCTTTGCAAGATGGGTCTGGACACACACTGCAAAGCAGATCCCAAAAGATCCATGTGAATCCTAAGAAAGCCACTGAAGGCAAAGGCCATGTGCCTTTATATTGAGTCAACAGTCCCAGGAACACTTCTTGAGCTCTAATGGATATGGTCCCCTATGATCTAGCTGGAAGGATGTTCCTCAGCCAGGAAGGCTCTGTGTTAATGGTGTTACGCCATGAGTCTGTGCAGTAATCTAGTAACTTGCACAGATACAGAGGGAGTTCAAAGCAGCTTCTCTGACATCACCCAAGGCCTGAACCAACCTCAAGGGGATATCTTTGAACTGTTCCAATAAGTAGGGTAGAGAGCAGGGCAAATACATCTGCAGACAGTCCTCTTTGCACACATACATTCTAGTCCAGGTTTAAGCTATGCTCATGCCCTGTTTAAAAGCAAGCAAAACACACCCCTGACCTGACTTTGACAGGTGCTGAGCACCCACAGGAGACAAAGTAAGCTTCTAGTAGGAATCAGGCCCCCAATGTCATTACTAGGGCAGACCTGGGCCCAGTCATATTAACTTTGAATTTTTCCCTCCCATGTTTGCAGTCAGCCTCTTAGAAACTATAAAGCGGTGTCTGTCTCTAGTAACCCCTAGCTGCATTCCTAGTGAAGCAGGTGTCCTTTGTTTCTTGACTGAGCTCTGCACAGCTCCAGGGTGAGAGCTGAGGATTATGTTGGGAACAAGCCTTATTGTATAAGGGCATCACAACATCAGCTACTTTGTGTAAAGGCTGATAGATAAACCATTTGTTCGTGCATGGCTGCTGCAGAACAGCTGGGAGAATTCTTTCATTCCTCTCTTACTGCCGGGTGTGCCATGTATCTCTTTAAACACCACAGGCATTTGGCCTTGGGAAGGTTCTTCTGCCAGATCTCTCAACATCTTAGGGAGGCCAAATGGTCACGGGCAAGTTAACTGTGCTGCCTTCTACAGACTTTATGCTGGAATCTTTGTAAAGCTATGGATACAGTTGCTTTTATAGCCAGGGTGGGCAAAATGTGGCCCATAGGCCAGATCTGGCCCACCAATTGATTGTATCTGGCCTGTGGCTGCCCCTGCAGTGCTCTGCATGGGGCCAAGCCCCCCAACCCCTGGGGCGGCCTGTGCTGAGCTTCTGCCCACACCCACCAATGCACTACCCCATCCCCGGCCAACATGAACAGCTTCCTGGTGGGACTGCTCCTAGTGCATCTGCAGCCAGCCAGGTACTGTTTGTACCCACTCCCACTCCAGCAGCTCCTCCTCCTTCTGCCCCTGCTGTGTGGTTCTGGGCAACTAGTAGTGCAGGGAAGCAGTGCTGGCAGCCATGGGGACACTTGCCAGGTACCACGTGCCCAACCAGGCAGGGGGCAAGCTGCAGCCAGGCGGCTCCTGCCCCAGCATGTGGGCAGCCCCTCACACAAATGCACATATGCCCCCCTACACCCACTATCTCACGCATACCCCACCCCTACCCCACTCCCCACACACCCCTTGCACACCCACACATCTAAGCCTCCCACCCCTCACACAAAATATACGTAAGTAAGACTTTATGCACTACCCAAAAATACATAAATCAGGACAAAAATTATTTCCTGAAATAAAATTAAAATGTTATAGTAGATGTTTGACGTTTAGTATATGATACTTTATCTATAATTTGTTAAAATGGTATCTTCTGAAAAATGTTATATGTATGACTCTTGACAGCTCACCAAAACTCATTAAGTAGCCTGCCAGCTGAAATAATTGCCCACCCCTGTTTTATAGGACATGGAGACACAGTAAGGCAGATCTTCAGTCTCTCCCAAAGTGCCATTGAACTGACAGCTACCTTGCAGAACAGGTGGATATTTCCTTAGTCTACAGGAATATGCAGTTTGGCATAGAGAGTGTTTAGGCAGGGTAGGGCTCAAACTTTTTGGCCAGCAAGCTAGTGGCCAATCCCTCCATGGGCTGGATCCAGTGGGTTGGCCCGATCTGGTGCCTGAGATGGGTGTGGCAGGGCACCATCTGGCCATGCAGAGTGGGGAGAGGGGCAGCCCAGCCCTGATGCAGCCATGTGGGGGGAGTGGGTTTGGCCTGGCCCCAACCCAGGCCTGGCCCCAAACAAGCTGTGCGGGGAAAGGGGGCATGGCCTGGCTCCAGCCCCCTGGAGAGGGAAGGGAGCATGGCTTGGCCTTGCAGGGGGTGAGGGAGAAGGGCAGAAGAAGAGGCAATGGGCTGGCCCCACAGGGAGATGGGGGCGCAGCTGCACAGAGGGAAGTGTGCATGGTCCAGTCCCCATTTGGCCACGTGGGGGGGAGGGTTGTGGCTTGGCTCTGACCCACCTCCTGCTGTTTAGGATTTTGGTAGTAGTAAGCAGTGACAGTACTGCTGCTGCTCCCCCACCACCAACTTTACAGACCTGTGAGGAGTCCTATGGGCTGCGTGCCAAGGCTCCATGGGCCACATTTGGCGCACTGGCTGGATGTTGAGCACTCCTGACCTAGACTATGTCGTACAATAATTATCAGAGCATTGCTAGAGCTGTCAACTCAATGTCCGTCAAAACTAAACAGCCTTTACTCCAACATGAGGCAGTTTAATCCAATAAATATTCCCTCTCTCTTGCCCCCGTGCCTCTCTCAGGCAAGCACTCAGGTAAATAGAGTTGGCAGGATTACAGGATAAACAGAGTTGTGGTTTGCTTTGCACTTTGATTCGCCCAGTTATAAAACTTTTGTACCGTTAGACTAGGAAAGTTTAGCCTTTTCAAGAGCGGGGGATGTCTCATGTTAGGCAATGAAAGCCATACTTAGACTGGGATTTTTAAGCCCACCTAGAGGAGTTAGCCTGTCAGCTCCCAGTGAAAGTTAACAGGAGTTGAGGACGAAGGCAAATGTGAGGATCCCACTGAAAGCATCCAAATCAGTAGGCTATGTTTTAGAAATGATGACCACCTCCATCTCCTACTGCAAGATGTGGAGACTGTGGGCATTCAGCACATTTAAAGACACAAGTAGGGTGGGGCTGCTTGAGTTTATGAATGCAAGTCTGAACTTTTTGATGCATAGCATTTAGACTACTGGGAATATGGGGGTTGATTTTTTTCCAACTCACCAAAGAAGATGCCCAGTCACAAAACTCCTTGGTTACTTGCTTTACATTCTCATCCAGGGGAGGAACATATTGCAGTCTGGCTGCCTTCTCTCTTGCTGTTGTCTTTTTCTTGGAAAACCATATGTATGGATTCTTGTCTTTGGATTCCTTGCTGCTGGAGAAATATATGAGACACCATATTTCAGCATCTGGAAATACCTCCTAGCAAAATAAAGATAATGCTGTGGTTTCAGACAGGAGCAGTTTGGATACTTGTAGCACCTTTTACTCCCCAGCTTGCAAATTCAGGCTTCCTTCCATAGTGGACAAGAAACTACTGCTTTCTCTGCATGGTCATCATATTATACAGCTAGCTGGGCTCAACAGATCTACAGCACACTGGTTTTTATGAGTTCGTCTTTGTGGTCTGTTCTGACCATTCAAACAGATCTGAGCCAAAGTCCACTGAAGTCAGTGGGAGTCTACCCAATGACTTGAAATGCTTGGGATGAGGCCCATGAATATTTATGTGCTGATAGCCTGGAAAGCCTCCTGAGCATGTCTAGTCAGATGACCTGGGCAGAAAACTTTCCTATCTGCTGAGCTGGCTCCCCAGTTACTGGAAAGTTTGATGTTTCCCCAAGTTGTTCTGAAAGTGAACTGGGGTAGGGTCTGGAAGTTGCCCAACCACAGGAACATCACAGGCATCTCTTTGAATACATCCCTTTTCAAAGGAGACACTCAACTGACACCAGGTCCAGCAGCTGGAGGTGTATTCAAGCATCCCTCAGTGCTGCTCACTGTCCTGCACAGTACTCACGGTGCTGATGACTTGGGTACTGGGATAGTTTCTTTCCTTTGCCCATCCTTCAATGGGGACTTCTCTTTATGAAGACCATGACTTTCCTGTCCATGATCCCTATACCCAGGTTCAAAACTCAAGCACATCTGGGGGTCCAGGACAGCCACAACCTCTTGAAAAATCTAGGACCAAACAAGAAGAGAACACATGTTCCAAATCACCTCGCCAGGGCCTTTCCTCCAGAGGCTACATAGAAAGCAATGTTATAGACAAAGACTCTTGTATCTGCGTAGGCAGAACTATTAGTTAGGCCCACTCTGTGGCCCTGGCCTCTCTCTCAACAGATCTATGCTTCCCTACTTATTCCCCAAGCTCTCCTGACATGTGGGTCAACTTTCTTTCACTGTTTTAATCCAGTCAAAACAGCAAATTCCACCCTAGCAAATTCCTCCTTAGCCTTCTGCACTGCTTTACAAAGTGAACTTAACTTGTGATCTTCATGCTTCTCAATATAAGCCTGGGGCTCTACCCTGCTACCATGGCCCCTGGCTGTTGCCACCACTGCTCCCATCAGGCTACCCACACTGCCCAACACCCCACCTCCCCTCTGGGTAGAGCCATGGCCCGAGAGGAGTGGCAGTGGTGGCCAGGCCACAGGAGCAGAGTACAACTGCTGCCTGGTGGTGGGAAGAGGTGAGTGCAGCATGCCCCCCACCCTGGTCCGTTACTCCTTATGCTGCTGGAGGCACAGTTGGTGCAGGGGTCCTGGTGACAGTGGCAGCAGTGAGTCTTACCACCTCGCTCTGCCCTCCCAAGCTGGGTCCTGCTTGCTGGGCCACAGAGGTGGCTCCTCCCTGTGCTGGTCCATCCAGGCTGCAGCCTCATGCTTCTACAAATCTGGTAGGGGGGCACAAGTCCCCTCATGCCTCCCTGAAAAATTGCCTGTGCCCCCTCCACCACCCTGATGCATTGTCTATGCCCCCCCACCGAATTACCTACAGGGAGCTGCAGGCAGTACTCTCCACACTGCCTGGCTGCCATGTGCATGTGTGCATGTGCACATGCATGTGGTGCCCCCTGCCTGATTGCTCTCCTCCCACTCCCCCTGGCCCCAAGCAGCCCCTTGCAGGCTGGAACTCTGCCAGCCTGCAAGGGAAAACCTGTGGTTTTACGCATTTTTCTCCTTTAAAGGAGAAAATATTTTTTTCCCCACAGAAAACCTGTATCCTGGTTTACTAGTATGCATAGTGTTACCAGATAGTGAAGCACAAGGGGGATCTATTTTTTCAAAAATGTGTGCAAAATATGATCCACTTCTGAAGTTTATTCACAACCCTTTCATATATTCTTCCAACCCAGTTTCGGGTCACAACCCACAGGTTAAGAAACGTTAATCTAGACCAACTCCCTACTAAGTAGAACCTAAATCAGTTTGCCCTGGAGATTGCAAACAAACTGTATACACATAAAAGTCCAAAAGAGATAAGAAGAGAGATTATTTCTCCATTCAAAGAGGAACAAGTACAAGACGGGCTCTGTGGAAGATCTGAAGTACTTTAGATCTGCCATGGTCTTCATGTGAATGTGGGGAACCCCTGAAAAATGCAGTATGTCTGTAAGCTGTTGATTCTTTTTATATATATTTTCTCTCAGATAAATAGTGCAAAAACAGTGCTTGGCTTTAAGCAAAGCTGGGTGGTTATTGAATAGCTCTGTTATTACTGCTGAGAGAACACAGAACTGAATTCAGACCTGCTGAGGTGATCACAGCTGGAGTCTACTGTGTTCCAGCCCCAGCCCATCTGTCAGTAACATCTGACAGATAGGGAAAATGAAGCACAGAAGAGTTAAAGTCACAGAAGTGATTTGTCCGTGGTCATCTAGAATTCATTCCACTGAAACAGGTGACAGCTAGAAGCATGAGACATAACAAAGTTGTCCACAAGGAAAAATTAAAGGAGTTTCAGGTGCGGGTGCCTTAGGGCATTAGTCACCAGGGTACTTTGCAATTTTCAACATAAAGAGATGCATTCATTGTTATGAAACAGCTAGCTGTATTGGACGTCATACTCAGTAATGCAACATAAACCATATGAACTCATCCAGCATGCTAGCATTTGGAGGAGCCCATTTTCTTATAACCTTCTCATGTATCATATGCTGATGGGACAGTGGTAATGGGCATTCTGCCTGACCACAAATAGGGTGTAATTTCTTAAATTGTTAGCAGGGTTTCTCAGAAGCTTGTTCATTATAATCTGTTCAAAGTTTTCCTTGGGCTCCAGATGAGTCAGATATTGCAGGTACTTTCTATGAAATAATGTTAACTGAAAAAAGGCTCTGAAAGAAGTTGGGTTCTGGACTACTTTTATATTTCAGACTTGCAAGATAGATACTAATCTCAAGGAAGAATAGCAATAAACACTAGGGCCCTTACCTTTGGAGAGACACTTCCTTTAAGATGAGGGTAGAACACTAGTGGGTGCTGACTTGAGCAGCGTTCTTCTGCCTGTGCAACATAATCCCTTCTGTATTTCTGCAATGGATTGAGCTTGCATGAGTGTTTATTAAATAGTTTCCTGGCCTTCTGCTGGGCCACAGATGAAGCTTTAGGTGTGTCCTTATGGAGAATAACTGGGAAAGGCCCCTTTGTGCCATGGATAATAATGTTGTCAGATGGAGGAGGGAAACCATTTCTGAAGTCATCCAAGCCACTTTTCAGAAATCTCCAATGCTGGCTGTTCAAGGAATCTGAGAACTTCAGTTTATTGTTGTATTCTCGAAAGAACTTAGAAGGCAATTTCTCTTTGTACCTGAAAACAAACACTTCTGCTTAGGGATTAAGGTAACAGGGCTAAGCTATAACAAAACAGGCTAGAGTCTATATTATCTACCCAGCTCAGTCAGGACCTCACCATTTCATCCTATTCCCTTTCCATGATGGAGACCCCCAAAATACACCAAGAGACAAACTTTTTGTTCTGCTGAGATCACAGTGATGTGCTTGTGTTATTGCAGTTGGACTGTCTTAAAATACAGACTATTAATAGTCCATAAAGCTGGCCTGCTTGTCAGAGAAGTTTAATGCCCCTGAGTCCAGTGGAAGAATCTGGGAAGCTGTGGCTGCTTAGCACTTCAGAAAATCAAGCCCACTATTCACTGGGTAAGTCATTTGAAATTAAAATAATATTGACTCTGAACCAATTTCACCCTAGGCATAAACAGGTATGATTCCAATGGAGTCCATAGAGCTATGGCCACATAAGCGAGCTGTGAATTTGGTTCAAGGTATATTGCTAAAAATAGAGACACAAGCCCTATTGCTTTCCGACTGCAGGCCAAGGATGTAATGATCCTCCCATCTGAGACTCCCCCACCCATTATTTCTCTCAGTGGCCTGTGGGAAATTAGATATTGCATTTAGATGCAGACTACAGATAAGTGAGGAGCTTTAATGGAAGTGAAATATTGATCCTTCCTGTACATAGAAAACCCAAAGGTTTCTGACAAGATCTCACTCTTCCTCTCAGGATCATACTGATCACCAAATCTGCATTAGGCAGGAATTTTCCCCTAAGTCAAACTGGCAAAACTTGGTGGAAGGGAGATTTGCTTTTCTTTGTAGTGTGGGGCATGGTCTTCTTCCTGAGATCCTTTAGGCATATATTAACTACTTTCTTAACATTGTAGTTGAAGGACGCTGATGGGGCCTCCATCTCCCTGCTTTAGGAATGGTGGCCCAAAACAGTGCTATTTGTCCTCTGGCAAGGTAGCACTTCCAACCCAGCCACTACTGCCACTGCTGCCACACATGCAAATTCCTCCCCCCATCACTGCAGAAGGGCCCCACCCCCAAGTCACTACTGATGTTTGGGCTTCATGGGCTAGATAAACCAGTTTGCAGAAGTGGAAGTGGAAATTTTGGGAAATTTTCAACAAATAGTTACTTGTGAATGCAGAGGAGTAAACTGGAGAATCCTGTAGGCCCCTTCTACTCATATGTTCTTCTGTAAACAAATTGTAAGTTTAGGTGTACATTTAGTACCCAGGTGTTCAATTCTCAATAGACATTAATTCTGATATCCTTGTGGATATTTTTTAGGAGGTGGGCCAAATATTAAATGGCTTTAGAACAGGGTTATCAACCTTTTTAGAGTCAAGGTACCTCCCCTTAGATTTGAGGCATCCCTACATGACTTTTGTGAATTAAGTGGCATCCCATTTTAAAAACTAATTGATTTATTACAGTGCTTACCTCCTTGCAGGGACCAGGCAGTAGGGATGGGGGACTGGCCAGGCAGGGGGATTTGAATCTGTCCCTATCTGCTTATCTCCTCACACCTGAAGCCCCAGCACCTTGGTTGAGAATCACTGCTCTAGAGACTACCATTGCTTCAGGTTGTGTCTTACAGATACCTACTGGTGCCTCAGACTGGCTTCCAACCACTAAATGCAATCACTACATGCCTGGTGAATCTAACTCACGCATTTTGTGTATCCTAGTGGTTGAGAGCTCCTGCCTTCTTAGGAATGGTTGCGACCTTTTGAAAACATTTTTAAACGGGGAAAAAAGCACTTCCCTGTTTTCAAACTTAAACACATATTATGTATCAGATAAGCAGATGCTAGAAAAGTACAAAGATGGCATCTAGATCATGACAAGGTCATGCCTGGTTAAGGATGGTTAGACCTATTCCATGCATGATCCATACATATTCGCCAGTTAGGATCCTCTCCATAATGAGCAGATAAAGGATTTTCTAACATAGTGGTACTCAACCTTTTTGCTCCACAGGCCAGATGGGAAGTGCTTGGTCTCTCTATGGGCTGGATCCAGCCACTGGGTCCAATCTGGTGCATGGAGCAGGCATGGCAGGGCCTGATCCAGATGCACAGGTGTAGGGGGATGGGGTGTGGATTAGCCCTGATCCAGCAGTGTGAAGGAGGGCAGAGGTGTGACCTGGTTTGAGTCAGCTGTGATCCAGCCACGTGGAGAGATGGGGGGATGGCCTGGTCCCAACCCAGCCATATGGGGCTTGGGGATTTGGCAGAGGGGAAGGGGTGACTGCTTTTCCCCACATCTAAGTATCCAACCTGTAGGAAGCCCTGTGGGCTAGATGCCCAGGGGACTGAGAGTCACATTTGGCCCACAGGCCAGGGGTTGAGCACCCCTGCTTTAACAGATCCTGGATAATGATTGGGTTACTCAAATGTCCATGGTGCCATGTGGACTGGGATGAATGTTGCTACTTGCACTTAGCTGGTGGTTTGACCTCTTGGCACTGATGCTTGCTGCCTGCTCAGATCAGCTCTGCTGTGTGCATGAAGCCATCAGAGTAGTGCCTGCAGAAGCAAAGCTTCAGTCTAGATGCTGGCTACATCTACAAGAGTGGTCACCTAGCAGTTGTTTCTCTGCAGTAATTTAGTACTTGCATAACCAAGTACTAAATGACTACATGGTAACTGGCATTACTGCTCAGTAGTGTCCCTGCATGTTTTTTTTCTGACACTACTGAACAGTCAAAATAACTACTGCACAGTACAGGCAATCCTTGGACTTAAGACACAATTGGTTCCTGAAAACCACATCTGAAGTTGAAATGTTGTAACTTGGAATCGATTTTTCCCATAGGAAACAATGTTATAAATGGGGGATTGGTTCCTGAACTAATGCTCAATACCATATTTTCACCAAAAATAACCCAGAATTTTTTACTCAGTCTATTATAGATGAGCAATATATCTGCATTAATGTATTGATATTGTAAATAGCAATCATGTTGATTTGGGAGGACTCCTTTGAGGTGACTTTGCTGGACTTTTTGAAGGGTTCTTGGCTGGAGCCTTCTCAGGAGTCTTGGCTGCAGGTTTTTCTGGAGTTGCGTCTGCTTTCTTAAAGAAAGTGTCCAACGAAGTTTGGGCAGATGTTCTCCAGGGAGATGGGGGACTCAGTGAACTTGTTTGCTGGTGTGGTATGGCATTGGATCAAGCATTGTAAAGTTGAAACTGACGTCAGAAAGTTGAAACGGTGTCAATTTATAAATACTGTAAGGGCGAAACATTGTGACTCGAAATGCTGTGAGTCAAGCACTGCCTGTCGCTCATCGCTACTGAGCAATGATGTCTCCTGTAGACATAGCCACTCAGTGTGAATTTGCCAAAAGCATAGGCACCACTGGCCAATGAACATATATGACACAACCCTCCCTCCTCTTTTCTTCCATTCACTCCACTCACCATGGGGCTGAGCCCATCCCTGCAAACAAGGGGTAGCTGCTGGTGCTGCAGGTTATTGAAGGAATAAGATGATCATGTCGCTTCTCAGAGTGAGACAGAACAGTGGGGCTCTTGCCTCCATGCTCTGGCTCCAGTCATGCCAAGGTCTGTGTGGATATAGGGAATGCTCTGGTTGCTAGGCAACCATAGCCAGGCGAGGGTTGAGAGATCTAGGCCAATTACCTCTGGCACAGGCCTTGGATGATCTCTCTGCTGTACCCCAATCGCCTCTGCCTCGTCTATTGCTTCAGTAGGGCAACCACCATTTTAGAATGTAAAGGCAGGACACGTGCCCACCGGCCCCCCACCCCCTGCCTCTGCCAGTGGCACGGCTGGAGCAGAGCCAAGTGGGGCAGAGGCAGGGGTGGATGCAGACGGCCTACTGCGGGCTTGGGGCTCCCCCCCACTGCTGCCCTTCCCCTGGGAGCCCTGTGCCAGCTGCATGCCTCCTGCCTGCCTGGCAGCAGCAAGAGGCACAACTCCATGCCATTGCCATCCCCGCTGGTGCTGGGCAGGCAGGGGGCAGGTCACCATGGCTGGTGGGACTCCTAGGGGGAGGGCAGTAGGGCGGGGAGCCCTGAGCTCACAGAGGAGAACTTGCACCCGCCCCTGCCCCATGCACACATTTGAGGGCAGGGGCATGTGAGGACTGTGGGTGTGGGGTGAGGGAACATGTAGGTGGGTGTGTGGGTGTGCACACAGTGGCAGGAAGCCACCCCACCATGCCCTGCGCCCCCTGGATGAGCCAGCAGTGGCTCCATCCCACTCCACACTCTGGCCCCTTCCACTGCCCTGGCTGGCCATCGCCCCCTGCCTTTTCCCCACTTCCTCCATCACTTCCTCCTTCACAAATTGGAAAAAAAACAGTGTAAACTTACTCATCCAGAGATACTTTTGGGGATGTCTTCAGTGCAAGGGTGGGCAAAATACGGCCTGCAGGCCAGGTCTGGTGTGTGTGTGTGTGTGTGTGTGTGTGTGTGTGTGTGTGTGTAGGGAGGGACTCTGTGTGTGTGTGTGTTCATACGGTGAGTCCCACATGCACACTGCACCATACATATACACCCCCCTCGCACTGCCATACACACAGACCCCCACATCCACACCCCCTCATGCACCCCAGCCACCCTCCCTCCACACATATTTCCCCACAAACCCCATGCCCACCCACACTCCACATATCCACACACACCTCCACATACTCCCTCACTCACACCTACACTCCTCACACGTATTCACCCCCAACAGATACTCCCACACCCTCCCCACACCCATGGGTGACTGGTGCCGCCTTAGTCGGGGGAGGCACATGCTCCCTCAGTGACCAGTCAGCGACTGGGGGCAGGGAGGGGTCCCGCAGCCAATCCCACCGAGGGAGGGGGGCGCCTCTGTGGCTGATCACAAGGCGGCCAGAAGTGGCTTGCCATGGTGCTCCCACTCCCCAGCTAGCATTTGCAGGAGGGGCACCAGTGCTCCCACCTGCCCTCACCTAAGTGGCGAGCATGCCCGGTCAGGGGGTGCACCGGTGCTCTCAGGGGGTGCACCCCCATGCACCCTGTATACATCATCACTGCCCACACCCAACATACCCACACACCCACATCCCCCCACAATCCTATACCCACCCCCTACAATATACAAGAGTAAGACTTCATTTTAAGCTATTGTGCAATCACCTCTATGTACACTACACAAACACACATAAACCAGGACAAAAATATTTTTTGAAATCAAATTAACGAATGTTGTAGTACATGTTCACTTTTTAGAACATAATTTGGTATTTTTCTGGTTCTGAGATGGCAAAACCCCTTGCTGAAAGGAGTACTTCCAGGGGCAAGGGGAGGAACTTCTGTTGGCAAAAGTCACGGGTTAGGGGATGGTCCTTCCAATCCTAAAATGGTGACCAGGGGGTGAGGCAGCTGTCAAGGGACAGAGCTACCCATGCAACCCTTGACAGCTTGCCAAAACTTGGTAAGTGGCCCTCTGCCCAAAATAATTGCCTGCCTCTGCTTTAGTGTGAGGGTTGAGCTTGCTTGCACAGTACTCAGATGTCTGGTGGGGGGCTGTGGGTGTATATGTGGGGTTTGGAGCCCAGGGACAGGGTCCCCGCATGCCCTGGCAGGATGCGGGGTTATATAGATCATGAGTGAGAGGCAGCAGCGAGGCTTGGGGGTTGTGGCTCGGGAGTGACAGATACAGAGATGCACACATACACACCCATGCAGACAAACCTACAGACCACACAGACAGACACATAGACACACACGCACAGACGCACACAATGCCCAGAAGGTAAGTCTGTAGAGGGGGAGGGGCAGAGGGAGAGGGAAGGAGTTGTGGGGCAGATTAAGGCCCCCATGGTGAGGGAGGGAGTGGGAGAGGGGCAGGGGCTGGGGTAAATAGGACCCTGGGGCTGGGGTGTGTCATGGGACAGAGCCATGGGAGGCTTTTCCAGGGGTGCTGGTGGGGGCGTGGCTCCCCACCATTGTGCACACCACTGGGGATGGGATAGGGGGCATGTGCCTCCTGGATTTCTATGCGGAACAGAGGCAGGCTGCCTGCTGTGTGCTAGGCTGTACGCCCCGCTGCTGTTGCCTCAGGAGCCGCATGCAATGCAAGGTACCTTTTGTGCACTGACTGCACTGTGTCTCCTGCCAGCTTGGCAGTGGAAGGCACATGGCGCTGCAGGTGGCGCTGCATCTGGCTCTGGAGGGTCCAGTGTGCAGCAGACAGCCCATCTGTGCCCCACGTACAAGTCCGGTGGGGGAGATGTTCCCCAGTGCCCCTGGAAAGGCCCAGGCCACTCCAGGAGGGGCTGTGTCCTTTTGTGCCAGCCCTGCCATGGGGACAGGGCAGGCTGGCCCAAGGGGGAGAACACTCCTAGAGAACAGTGGGCTGCACACTGGGCTCTGTGCCCTGCTTTTGTTGCCTCTGGAGCTGCATGCAATGCCATGTGCCTTCTGCTGCTGGGCGGGCAGGGGACATGGTGCAGCCAGCATGCACGTGGCATCACAAGCAGCTCCGGAGGCGGAGGCAGTGGCAGCGGGGTGCAGAGCCCAGCACACAGTGGGCAGCCTGCCTCCATCCTGCACACAAATCCAGGGAGCACATGCCTCTCATGCTTCTCCCAGGGTGCATGCAGCAGTGGGAGCCCCCCCACATCCCCGGATGAGCCACCCAGGCTCTGACCATCCCACCACCCACCCCAGTGCCGTATTCATCCCAGCCCCTGCTTCTTCAGGGAAGGGTTTAGCTAAGGTCTTGCCTTTCACCCACAGGCACCAAAATGGCTGGCTTTACTCTAGCTGCCAGGCCTGCCCTTCCCCCATAAGCAAGTGTGGGATGACCTCTGCAGTAATAGGGCCTGTACTTTCCCCCATACACATGCTATCCCAGGGTCAGGCAAGATACGGCTTGCGGGTTGGATGCAGCCTGCCAAGCACTTCCATCTGGCCTGCGGCAACCCCCAACAAATTGCACCCTACCCAGCCCTTCCACTCACGAGGGTGGGAGTGAGGCACCCATGTGTACACCCCACCCAACATACCTTATTGTACTTCACTCCCACCCTTGTGGGCAGCAGTGCCTGGCTTGGCCATCAGCAGCTTCTGGGGCAGGGCTGCTGGAACCCCCGCTCCGCTTCCCTGGCCTCCCACTCACTCTGGGCAGCAGGTACAGAAGTGGCAGGGCAGAGCTGCAGCTGAGCAGAAGTATGGAGCATGGCATGGGGCTGGCAGCAGCACAAAGTCCACGCCCAGTGGATGGCAGGAGCACAGAGCTTAGCTGGGCAATATGTGGGTGTGATGGAGGGTGGGGAAGTGTGGGGACCCCCCCCATACTCCCTCCATGGTGTGCAGCCCTGGCAGGCAGTGGTGGCTGCAGCAGGCGAGGGTGCTCAGGCACCCAGTATGGCATGGCTCCAGCCAGGCTGCACATTATGGTGAGGGGCACAGCCTCCATTGACTGGACCATCTGTATTGCTGGCTCCCTGCACTTGTGTGGCATGGGAGGGAAGCCCCAGGCGCCTTCTCCTGGGGGGCAGGGAAGGCAGCTGGCTTCAGTGCCTGGAGCTTCCCTCTCATGCTGCACAGCTCTGGTGGGGAAGGCAACTGGCTCCAGCACACAGGACTTCCCTCCAGTGCCACACAAGTGCGGGGAGTGCTGGTGATCAGTGGTGATGCCTAGGGGGTGCACAGAGGTGCACATGCACCCCCTGAGAGTGTTGGTGCGCACCTTGACAGACAGCATTCCTGGGTAGGAGCGGCAGGCAAGAGTGTTGGTGCCATCTCTGAGAGCATCGGCTGGGGAGTGGGGACACCAGGAAAAGCGATCCTTGTGGTCCCCCCATGGCTGAGCGTGCTCACGTGGAATTGCCAGTTGCTTGGCAGGTTTGGCTACGGGGGAACGCCCCCCTCTCCCCCGGTCACTGATTGGTCGCTGGGGGGGCAAGTGCCCCCCTGACTCAGGAGGCACTAGTCACCCATGCTGGCGATACAGACTTCCTGGAGAGGGGCTGTGCTCCTCACTGCAATATGCAGCACTGGCTGGAGCCGTGTCCCTCCAGGCACTAGAGCCCTGAGCACCCCTGCCTACTGCTGCAGCACCATGCAGGGTGAGGGAGTCGCCACACCCCTCCCACCTTCCCTCACACCCCACAAACCCCACATACCCACACCTTTCTCCCACAACCCTCCACATATACACAACCCCCTAACATACCTTATGCCTCCCCCAGACACAGCCATACCTCCTGTTGCACTTAAAAACCTAATTTTTAACCTAGCTTTTAACCTAGTGCTTTATGAATTGACACAACACTCAGTTGATGCATAACAGAAAGGCTTGCTTTAATAACTACCAACAAGTTACAGAACTAAATGACAGAAAATACTCTTTCCCAATATAAAATGAGCTATTAGTCCTTAGTATTATCTTAGCTGCACCGAGATCTTTACCGAATGCAGGCAGGAAGCAATTCTTGTACAGCCTTAAAGTGTGGGTCCTTCCCTTGTTGGCTGGGTGGCAGGGTGGCTTCTGGTCTGGACTGCACAGCACTTGCTGACAAATCTTAGTTCTTATACTGTTTCCTCAAAGCATTTTTCTTGATGGTTGGTGAATTAAAGTTGGAACAAAACAGGGAAGAAAGGGTTGATCATCATATAACTGTTAATTGCCTGGCTCCTGTTCTTGATTTTCTAGGTGTAAAGAATGTGTGTTTCTGCAGCCTCTGCAATTATAGGTCAATCACAGATGATGGGCCTTGAGTATTAGCCAGTATACTTAGAAGTGTCGCCAAACTTATTTTTGGGTATTTGTTTATCAATGGAGTACATTTGCAGTAGCTCATAACTTTAGACATACACTGAATGGTTCAGATATTTTTAACACCTTAGAGTGACATTGGATGCCAGTTTTGAGAAATGTGAGGGTGTCACATGCAGAACATCCTCCCTATATCCCATGCTCCTTTTACAGGTTTATTTTGAGGTGGATATTTAGTCTTGTTTTCTTTAGCTGCTAGGTAAATTGAAATGCATATGCAGTTTCCTTGCCTTCTCTGGCTCAGCCTTTCTTTAAAGGGCTTTCTTAGGTACACATATGTGATGAGTGCATCAAGACTCTGCCAACAATTTTAACCACTTTTATTATTTTATGATGTGGGTCTGGTACTGGGTACTGCAAGCACTCCACTGTCTCAGTGCCTAATGGGTTGCAAACCATTTGCGGAGTCTGATTTTCTTGCAGCAGTCTTGTTACCACAACCCAGTCTTGCCCCAGCCACTGTCCTGCATTTTTATGCAAGAGACACTGTCCAAGCTTTCACAGGTTTTCATATGCAGCATCCTCACAACCCCCTCCACCCCTCCACACTCTACCATACACCCCCCCAAACACCTCATCATATACCCCCCCACAATATATAAGACTATAGATTTATTTTTGAGTTATTATGCAATCCCCTCTATATACACTATGCAAACACCAGTCATGACAAAACTATTTTTTGTAATACAATTAAAATATGTTATAGCAGTTATTTGACTTTCAGTATATGATTTGGGGTTTTTTTCTGATTCTAAGTTGGCAACCCCCCCTCCCAAAAGGAGTATTTCTGGGGTGGCAAGGGAAGGGATTTCCAGCGGCAAAGGTCAGGGGTTAGCAGGTGGGACTTATGGTCCCAAAAAGGTGACCGGGGTGGGGGAACTGTCAAGGGCCCTTGACAGCTCACCAGACCTCATTAAGCAGCCCTCCACCTGAAATAATTGCCCACCCCTACTCTACCCATTCACAGGGGCTCCCCTCAGTTCCCCATGTCATCCACAGAAAGCCATACCACACAAGGACTATACCCTGTCAGAGTTAAGGCCATATTGTGGCTAGTCAGAACAAGTGCAGAGACTTGTGGCCTGAAATAATTCTGTTGGTCAGTCTGGGTTCATAAGGTGGTGCTCATCCAGACACTTTCCAAAGGTAAAAACAGCCCCAGGAATGCAAACAGCTTGGCCAAGCACATAGAGAGCTAGTGGCATTCTTCTGTACTGACCATTGTATCCCATCCTGCAAAACCTTGCCAGATGTCTGCTACACACCCCAACGAGCCCACTCTGCCTTCTGCTGCTTTTTCTATTTATCCCCATTCTTCCTCCATTGGCCAGCCCTCTGTTTCCAGCCTCGATCACCTGCACTTCAGGTCAAGGTGCATACAACCACAGGTGACTGGTCTCTCTTGAGTCTGGTGGGGGGTGGCCACCCGCAGACGCTGCCAGCAGTGTTGGCGGTGGGGGCGGAGCTGGTGATCACCTGCAGATACCGCCGGCGACGTCAGAGCTGGCGAGCACGAACAGATGCCACCAGCAGCATTGGCGGTGGGGACAGCCCTGTCGGTGGGGGGCACATCAAGCACCCGCAGACGGTACCGATGGGGTTGGTGGTGGGGACGGCTCTGTCAGGGGTGCATGTGCCCCCCCCAGCCCTTCTACCAGTCACCTATGCATACTGCTGGGCCAACTGACTGCTCTACAGCCTGTCTCCTCTGTATCTTCATTCCCTCTCATGCTTCCCAGATCACCAACTACATTCAGCTTGTGAATATTGACATATATTTAAATGTTGATATATAGCAACAGTTAGAAAAGTTAGCAGCAGTTGAATACAGAGGGCACAGTGGGCCAGTGGATCATGCTCTGGAGTGGGTGTGTTTCTGATGAGGAATATCTGGGTGCATGGTGATGGTGCATGAGAAGGGCAGTGGGGAAAAGGGTGACATGGTAATGGGAGACAACAGGAGCTCCACTTTGCATACTTCACTGAGAAATAGCTCCTCTCCCCTCCACTCCTCCTACCTTGGTTCCCCAACCCCACATTTTCCCCATGATTTATGCAGAAAACTCTGCTCCCCTCTGCTGCCTCTACATTTTTCATCAAATGTCTACTCTTAGGATATGGTGGGATTTGGGGGTAACAGAGTAATAGGAGGTATGAAGGGGTGTTAATTATAATGTGGGGGAGAAGGAGGATAGTGTGAGATGTTGGATGTTATAGGGCTGAAGGTTTATGTTTTGAGGACAGGCAGGAAACCAGGACTGGTGTGTGGAGAACCCATTATCTCTGAGCGAAGGCATAATTCGTTGGGAGGTTCCCGAAGTCTCTGAGCTTCTCTATGCAAAGGGATAACAATATCATAAAAAGGCATTCAGACACCAGTGCTTTAGCACACAGGTAGCTTTCTATATCTCTGCTGTCTTGGTATATTGGGGAACTCAGGCAGCAGCACCAGGAGAATGCATCACTGTGGCGGCAAGGAACCACCACAAGCCTCAGGAACACAGGGGGCAAACCCTGACATTCCCGAAAGAAAAAAAAAGAGACTCCCATGCCCCAGGAAACTCACCTCTGGAGCAGGCAGGGGCAGAGCAGGAGACGCGTACGCTGGTGTTTCGCTAGCTCTTCAAATGGCTGCTTCCTGGGCGGGGCAGTGGCCAGCTGATTACAGCAGCTGGAGCCGCTGCCACAGGAAGTTCAAAAACTTTGCCAGAAGCTGGCAGAGGCGAAGCTGCCTGGGAGCAAGCTGGGCTGCAGGAGACTCCGTGTGCCGGCAACACCAGGTCTGCTGACACTGCTCCACAGCAGAAGAGCAGGGGCTGTGGCTGGCACCAGGCTGGGATGGAAGTTCCCAACCTGCCCAGCAGTAAGGAGATTGAAGCAGGCGCTCCTCTCGTGGAGGATGCCTGGCACCAGTGGGGAGGGCCCCGAGGCTAGGGGTCAAAGCTCTGGGCAAAATCTTCATCCAGGTACTGGACCGGATATTTGGCATACATACTGGACCCCATTTTGTCAAGGGAGTTGGGATGAAGACCAGGATACCTGAGTGGCTGGCATGTGGATGGGGTGTAGGGGAGGCAGAGCCCTGTGGAACACCATGTCTCCATAACAAAAGGGGAAGAAAAACACCACTAAGCCTCCTCCCTCTTTATATACCATCAAAGTTGTGGCAGGAGAGTTTGGGGGGGACCCTGACTGTAGGAGTGTAGTCATACTCACGGCATCTACTCAGGACATGACAATCGCATATTGGTGCCATGGCTCAGAGGCATACAGAACTTCCTCTTATTATCCCATGTCCCAACCACCCTTCCCCCTACACCTCTGCAAAGCAAGGACACTTCATCCCTCCCTCTGTTCCTTCCCCCGCCCCCATCCCCATCCCTTCACCTCCCATTTGGGGCCATTTCACTCATACCCCATATTTCCCCACCAACCTCTTTAGGTCACTAGACATATGTGCAGAGGTAGCTGGTGAGTCAAGAAGCATCAAATGAAAACAAGTAACTGGAGGATGTGAGTGGCTCCATAGGCTAATTTTGGCATAACTTATAGACTGGTCTCTTTAGCTCTGGTTGGTAGCCACTCTAGGAGTGAAGCACTGATAGATGGACAAATGAATGATCACCTTTGTTGTAGCACCTTCTCCAGCCAAGCTGGTCCAAAAATACTGGCAGCTTTCTTTCCTTTGGATTAAACCCACAATGCTGAGAGGGGGACACTGCTGTGTGGGTAGCTCAATGTTTCCATATACGCTGCCCAGGCTTTTGCATCCTGGAGAGGTTACTCCAGCTTCACTTTATCTTTCAAGAGAGCACGGGTGACTGGTGCCTTCTGAGTCTGGGTGGGGCACCAGATCACCAACGGGGGGGCCCAGTGGCCGTTTGCCAAACTGGCACTCCCAGGGGGTGCACAGCCAATCTCAGGAGGTGCACGTGCATGGAGTTGCTACTGATGGCTGTTTACATAGTATGTTAAAAAGAAAGCTTATATAGAATACAGCTTAGCATCGGTTCACATCCTTCCAGGAAGCTGATTTTACATGTTCTTTGACAAATACCTCATGTACATGTATTTTGTAGGGTAGCCAATTTCTTTTATTTTGTTTGCCAACTGCTAATTTGTAGCATGTGAAATATGTATAAAAGCAAGCATGAATTAAGTTGAATCTTGCTCCCCAGAAGCTATTTAAACCTTTTAAAATTGCTCCTAACTCACAGTATGGTTAATTAGGGATTAATCCCTACAGGAGCTTTCTTGCTGTTTGTGCAGCTGATAGAGACTATAAACTTCAGACAACACCATTCACTGATTCTTAAAAGGAAAATAATAACAAACTTCCTTTGGGCCAATACTGGGCTTGTTATGGGGAAAGGGGGAATCCAGGTGGATTTTGAAGATGAGGTTGGGGTAGGCAGAGGCTATTGAAAGCAAAGGATAATGGATATTGGAGAGAGGAACTCATCAAGGAAGGGAAAGGAAAAGAGATAAAAGGGAACATGAGGATTACTCAGATTATGCATCTCTTTAAATGTTTTGCTGAATCGGAGCCTTCACTGACTTTGCCCTTCACAAACATCTTCCTTTGGAAGAAAATGATACGTCTCTGCTTGTTTCAGTGCTTTGCAATTATGAAACATAATTGCGCTTTGATCTAGTGCTGCACCCACTGCATTCCCATGCTGTACAACCCTTGCACCACTGGTAGTGGTGGTATCTTAAAAAATAAACAAGAGTGAGCTGCTGAGTATTTACATATAAACATAAAATACCTTTCACAGGAAACCAAGACTTCACATACAAAAAACAGAAAATCTACATGGAAAAATTTATAATTTTCTCTCTAGGGATAGAGCTTTATGAAAGAGAAAATACAACTTAACTAGCAAAGTCAAGGCTTTAGAAATAAGCCCATCAAGACTTGATTCTGCAACCAATCATGCATGTGTCAATTTTAAATACCTAAATAGACCTATTGGCCTCCAGGGATTTTCATGTGTAATGGTAAATCAGATTTAGTCTCAAGAAGTGTTTTAGTCAAATCAGTTCCAGCGCCCATCATGTATGTGCTGTTACCTGCCTGAACACCTACTGACTCAGTATTCCTGCCTTCATATTGATTTTCTACAGCTTTTAAAGTTCACATAAAACAACATGCTCTTTATGGTCATACAAGAAGCTTTTCCCTTCTGAAGGTCAGGTTTCAGAGGAGCTCACTGTGCATAGCTAAAACATTCTTATCTATTATTTTTCTGATTTTTTCTCCCTGATTTAAAGACTAATATCTGATTCTCTTCTCTTCTCTTATATTTGTGTAAGTCAGCATTAGCTTCACTGAGGACAATAGAATTACACTGTAATGTTTAAACTGAGAGGAGAAACAGGTCCTAGAGAAGGAAAGGTTTCTAGCTAGGAAACAAACCTCTCTTCCATTGCTTCAATGGTGAAATGCATCACATGTAATGTACCCTTGGAAGAGGCATTTCTTAAAGAACACTTTCCCCAGGATAATAGAATGGAGTGCCTCAAATGGGAGAATTCACACAATACGCCCCTCCCTTTGTTAAACCTGAGTTGGCTTTTGGGGGAGAAAAAAGAAAAACCCACAAAGAAACAAAAGAAGATTTATCTTCTTAAAATGGTTGCATTTTGCAACCATTTTAACTACACAGAATTAAATCATCACTTCAGAATGGAAACCTAATAACTAGGGTGCAAATTAAAGGGGAGCTTGAGGGGGTGAGCCCCCCCATAAGAGATGAAAGCCCCCCTGTAATAACCTTTAGCAAGCAAACAATGTGCACCAAGATACCAAACTGCTGCAATAAAGACAGAGGCAAGGTCAATAGAGGAAAAATCATCAGCCCATTGTTCCATAAAGCCCACCTCATGGCCTATTCCTACTCTCTGGGGAAAGCATCACCTGGGATCATTTTGAAGGAGCGGTTGGAACAGTGATCAGCCATTTCTGGGGGACAGCACAGCTGTATGACTCCTGCCAGTCTCAGGATGTGGGGAGAGGGGGCTCTGACTCTTGGTTTCTAAATGCTTGTGGTTGTAAAAGTAGGGCTCCTGGACCTAGTGTGCACTGATGAAGCTCTCTTACCCCCAGGGAAGTTCAGGAACCATGATAAAAGGCAGCTAGTACAATAGTTACTGAGCCTTTGCCAGAGGCAGATAGTTGGTTTGCATCCTCGTCTCTGCAGCAAGAGTGAAAAGGTGCTTTGCCTTTTCTTTATGGCAGCCCTTTAAATGTTTGAAGACTGCCATTGTGTCCCTTCTTAAGAGCCTTTTCTGCAAGCTGAACAATACCTAGCTCCTTTAGCCTCTCCTCATATGACTTGCCTTCCAAGCCCTTGATCATCTTGTTGCTCACCTCTAGATCCTCTCTCTAACTTCTTCATGTCCTTTTTAAAATGTGAAGCCCAGAACTGCATACAGTACTCCAGATGAGGCCTAATCCATATTTTGCACCCCAAACTGCATTCACCTTTTGTGCAAATGGATCACAATACAGACTCATATTGAATCTGTGCTTTACCAAGACTCTCAAATGTTGCACTTAAAAGTGGATTTTTAAACCTAGTCCTTTAAAAGCTGACACAACACTAGGTTGATTAATAGCAAGAATGCTTGCTTTAATAACTACCAACAAGCCACAAAACTAAATGACAGAAAAAGACTCTTTCCCAATATAAAATTAGCTATAACAGAAAGTCGTAGTACATATTTAGCTGCAGCAGTGTTTTGTAACCAATTCAGGCAGGGAAGCTGGTCCAGTCTTGCAGACTTCACTCTTGGGCTCGGTGCAGGATAGCTTCTTGATCTTTTCTGGACTGCACACCTTGCTGGCAGTTCTGTCTTACTATTAGACTGTTTAATTGTATTGCTTGAAAGCATTTTTCCTTGATGATTGGCCAATTAAAATCCAAACAAAACAGGAAGGAAAAGGGTGACCATCATATTACAATTGTTAAATTGCCTGGCTCCTGTTTTCGGATTTGTCTAGGTATGAAGACTTGTGTTTCTTGCAGCCACTGCAATTAAATGTGAAGGGCCTTGAGTGGTCAAACAAGATGCTTTAGAGGCATTGGTTACTGGACCTGTCTTTGGGTATTTGCTTATCAATTGAGCAAATTTGCAATAGTTTATACAGTGGTCTATTTACAAAATTCCAAACAGGCGTTGAATGATTCAGACATTTGTAACACCTTAGACCAGGGCTTCTCAAACTTTGTGATGCTGTGACCCCATAAAATAATACAGTAAAAGCTTTGTTATCTGGCACCCATGGGGAATGGAGGGTGCCAGATAACAAAATATGCTGGATAACTGAGTGGCCCAAAGAGGCATCTTTGCCTGTTCAGGCTGCCACCGGTCCCGCAGCGTCTGGGGTTTTGCCGCGCCTCCTGCCGCTTTGCCACCCTTCCGGTGGGCCCTGTGGGCCCCAAGGGTCAGGGAGGAGGGACCCACGCAGCCTGCTATCCTCCGGGCCATGGGGGTCTGGCAGCACAGGCTGCTTTCCCCTGGGCCATGGACGCCCTACAAAACTGGAAGTGCCACAGTGGGCACTTTGTGTTTCACTTTTCCCTTACAATCCCTCACAAGCTGGCATGCTGGTTAACAGAGCATGCCAGCTTGTAAGGTGTCGGATAACTCAGCTTTTACTGTACATAAATTTACATGACACCTCCCTCCCCTGCCATGATTAAAGCTATTGATTTCATTAGGATTAGGTAGGAAATAAATATAGTGTGTTTACCTTTGTATATTAAATGAAATATATTTGTCAAAAAACCCTTTATAAAGTTTATCAAATTCAAAACTATTTCACTGAAAAAAACCCCCCACTGTTAAATTTAAAACTGTCAATAGTTTTCAATGAGAAGGATGAGCTTGCTTGGTACTGCTTAGTTTTTCAAACCTGGGCTTTATTTTCAAGACTGCCCGTCTCATTTTGCGCTCCACATTTATTTTTGATCGGTACTTGCTCTTTATAGTGGCAACTGCTGAAAAAAATCCTGATTCACACAAGTAGGATGTTGCAAAGGAAAAACTCGCACTCAATCACATGCCATCAATTGAACTGTTGACAGATAAACACTAACCTGTACACTCCGAGATTAGAAAACAAAAGAGCCACTTCCAATGTGGAAACAAGAGACACATCCAAAAACACTTGCATTGCCACTGGGAGAGGAAAGCAGGCAGAGGATTTGCACATTGGGGAGGGAAGAGAAGTTTGCGACCCCCTTTTAAGTTGCTTGCGACCCCCCGGGAGCGCAGGAGCGGGAGCGGGGGGGTGTCAAAGGCCACAGTGTGAGAACTAGACATTGGATGCCTGTTTTGAGAAATGTGAGGATGTGTTTTTAGTAAGGTGCATTTGTTACATACAGAGTATCTTTCCTGTATCTTACAGGTTTTGCCTGAAATTAATTTTTAGTCTTTTGTCTTCTTTAGTTGCTAGTTCAGTTGAAATGTATATGTAGTTTCCTTCTTACGCTGGCTCAGCCTTATTCTCTTACTTTCTTAAATATCCATGTGATGAGTGTGTCAGGTCTCTGCCAACAATTTTCCTTTTAGAGGAACCATCACTCTTCATAGTTTCATAGTTCACAGTTGGTAGAGCTGGAAGGGACCTGAGCAAATCATCAAGTCCAACCCCCTGCCAAGGGCAGGAAAGGATGCTGGGGTCAAATGACCTTGGCAAGGTGTCTCTCTAGCCTACTTTTGAAGACCCCCAGGGTAGGAGTGAGCACCACTTCCCTTGGAAGTTGGTTCCAGATCCTAGCCGCACCGACTGTGAAGTAGCGCCTCCTGATATCTAGCCTGAACCTACTCTCAGTCAACTTGTGGCCATTTTTCCTAGTTACTCCTGGTAGTGCTCGGGGGAACAGAGACTCTCCCATTCCCTGCTGATCCGCCCTGGTAAGTTTATAGATGGCCACCAGATCCCCTCTCAGCTTTCTCTTGTGGAGGCTGAACAGGTTCAGCTCCTGTAGCCTTTCCTCTTAGGGCCTGTCCTACTGCCCCCGATCATGTGAGTGGCCCTCCTCTGGACCCTCTCCATGCTGTCAACATCCCTCTTGAAGTGCGGCGCCCAGAACTGGACCCAGTACTCCAACTGCAGCCTGCCCAGTGTCGCATAGAGGGGGAGGATCACCTCCTTGGACCTGCTCGTGATGCATCTGTGGATGCATGACAAGGTGCAGTTAGCCTTACTGAGCGAGTCGTAATATTGGCGGCCCATGTTCATCTTGGCCATGTTCAGTGATGACTCCAAGATCCTTTTCTGCCTCTGTGCTGATGAGAAGTGAGTTCCCCAGCCTATAGGTATGGTACTGGTTCTTTCTCCCTAGGTGCAATACCTTGTACTTGTCAGTATTGAAACCCATCTTATTATTGTATGGCATGGGTCTGGAATTGGGTGCCTCAGGCTCTTCTGTCTCTACACCCTAATGGTTTGCAGCCATCTCAGAGATTTTTTTTTTCTTGTGGGAGTCTTGTCATCACAACCCAGTCTTGCCCTAGTCTTGCAACCACAACTCAGTCTTGCGTTTTTGTGCAAGAGACACTATCCAAGTTTTTGCAGTCAGGACCAAGTCCTTTTTCACAGAGCTGCCATACAGTCAGGTGTCTCCCATTTTGTACTTGTGTTTTTGATTATTCCTCCCAAGGTGTAAAGCACCTGGCATTTGTTCACATTGAACTTTATTCTGTTAGCTCAACTTTCCAATCTGTCAAGATCCTTCTGAATTTTCACATCCCCCAACATGTTCACAATCCTTCCCAGTTTCATGTCTTATACCAACTTGCTCAAGAAACTTTCTATGCTATGCTAGCATCCAAATTGTTATTGAATATGTTGAACAGCACCGGACCCAGGACAGAGCCCCATGGGACTCCATTCAAGCCCCCATGCCATTCTGACATGGACTCGTTAATAATTACACGTTGCTTGTCGCTATTAAGTCAGTTATCTATCCATCTTGTAGTTATTTTATCTAGCCCACATTTCTCCAATTTGTTTATGAGAAGGTCATGCAGGACCTTGTCAAAAGCCTTGTTGAAGTCCAGATAAACTATATAGTCACCATTCCCTTCATCCACCCAAGTAGTTACTTTGTCATAGAAGGAGTTCAGGTTTGTTTGACACAATTTGTTTTTCATAAATCCATTCTTGGCTGCTTGTGATAAAGCTTTGCCTCCTCCAGATCCTTGCAAATGTCCTTCTTTAGGATATGCTTCAGTAATTTCCCAGGGACTGAGGTGAGGCTAGCCAGTCTGTAGTTCCCTGCATCCTCTTTGCCTTTTTAAAAGAGGGGCACTACACTGGCCCTTTTCAATTCTTCTGGTACCTGGCCCATTTCCCACAACTTCATGAAAATCATTGCCAAGGGCTCCAAGTTCTCTGCCAGTTCTTGCAGGACCCTGCAATGAAGCTTGTCTGGCCCTGCTGACTTGAATTCATTCAGGCCCAAGAAAAGCTCCATGAGCATTTCTTCTGTTATCTCCTTCCTCCATTTACTCCCTTCCTTATCCAGATAATCCCTATTAAGTGTTTGGCTGCAGTTTAAATTGTTTTGTGAAGACTGAGGCAATATAGCCGTTGAGTAGCTCTACTTTCTTTGTAGCTTCAGATAGGAGTTCCTCCTGGCTTGTTAGCAAAGGACCCACAGCTTCCTTGATCCTTCTTTTCTGGCTAACATACTTATAAAACTTGTCCTTGTTGTCCTTAACCATCCTTGCCAAGCACAGCTTGTTCTTTATCTTTGCCTTCCTGATTTTGTCCCTGCAGGTTCTTGCTATTTCCTTGATGACCTGCCCATTCTTCCATTGCCTATATGCTTTCCTTCTGTGTTTGGAGCATTGTAGGATCTTCTTGTGCAGCTACATTGGTCTCTTGACATTCTTCTTGTGCTTACATTGTGTCAGGATATTTTTTTGTTGGGCTTCCAATACTGTGTGTCTTTGAAGCCTCCCCCACCACCACCTTTATTCTTCAAGCTATCCTCCCATGACACCATGTCTATTGTCTTCTTGAGTCAGATGAAATATGCCTTTTTGAAACCTAGTGTCTGACCTTCATTAGAATGAATTAAAACCAATCTGCAGGGTGTGAAATAGCTTAATTATCAGGAGCACCTAACAGACAGAAGAATTGTAGAACAAAGGATAGCTTGGGTTATTAACATCTGTGGAATGAAGAGTTTAGAGGTGATCAGGTAGATTGCAATGAGCCAATTGACTCCATCATCATTGCCTGACCAGAAATGCTGTTGCCACTGCCAGGCAGTTGGTTTTAAACATTGAGTTGGCCAGGAATCAAAGGAGGATGAAAGTGCACCAGTGCACCTCCCACCCAAACAGATCTGCTCCTGAAGGTGATTATAGGAGGGAAGTTACAATGACAGTCCTTGGCTGAGTCTCTCTCATGATGCATTAATTTACTTTTCATGAACAGTTTAACTATATTATTGCAAGCTGAACTTCACTGAATTATGGCAAAATTTGATCCATGTAAAATAATGGCTTATGAAGGTTAATGTATTACAGAGGCAGTTTGTATGCGTTTAGGTTATCTGACAGCTTTTCTTCCTTGTCTTCCTTCTGGGGTAGAGTTGTTTTTTTCACTTGTTCATCAATGAATCTCTTAAATGTCTCTACCTGTTATATAGATAACATGGGCCAGAACCTATTCCATCTATTAGGTGCCTAAGTGGACATGGATGCCTAAGTGCTGTCCTATGTAACAGGCAGTTTAAAGGGCACTGCCCTTCAGAGTGTCCTATATTGGGCTCTGCCTGAACCCTTGAAGATTGTTCTAGCAGGGACACCTTACCAGGAACTACCATCAATTTTGTCCCAGTTGGGATGCTATATTTGTAGTCTGGGATTATCCCCAGAAGGGGGATTCAGGATTCAGAAATCAGTATGGGAGCCAGGGAAAATTCCAGCCCAGGGATTGGCTTTAAACCTGGGTGTTTCCTCATCCCCAAGGGTGGTGGGAAGAGGTAGGCACTGAGGGAAGAGTGCTGGGAAGAGCCTGCAGCATGGTCCCACCTCGCAGGTGCCTGCTGAAGCCTTTGTGAGCAAGCTGGAGGCCAGTGGAGCACCTGAGGGTCAAGCAGGAGAGAGCAGACCCCCAGAGTGAGCCCTTGGCAGGTCTGGAGTGAGAACAGCCTCTTCAGACTGTGCGACGCCCGGGCCTACGTGGGATAGCCTGAGACAGCGGGCGCCTTCAAAGCACACAATGAGAAGAGTGAGGCTCTCTCCATCCTTTGGGCAGCATTCAGGGTAAACGGTTATTAGTTGTGAATAATTAATTAGGGGATGAATATAACGAGCATTTGGCATAGTGTATCAGTTAGTTTTGTATCTGTCAACTTGATCATCTCTTAAGTGTAAGTAGTTATTATTCACTGCTATTTTTGTAGAAACTCACCCTTGTTGTATTGTAAATAGAGTACTTCAAACCTCTGATATCATTTAATATTTGTTTTCATATTATAATTATTCCCTGTATATAATTAAATTCTGTAAATAGTTACACCTGAGTCTGCAAGGTCTCTCCATTGTAAAATGGAGCTCCTCCTCTCAGGGAGCCTCTGGCCAATTCTCAGGGCTGATCCAAGGGTAATTGGCACCCTAGGCGACCTGTGTACCTTGGTGCCCCCACCACTTCCAATATAGGGCAAAATAAGAAGTCTAGAATGAACTTTTACATGTACTTATTTGATATTTGAAATGAACAATAAAAAAATAAAAACAAAATATTTTTATTGTTTCACACTTTTCATTAACCCTAACACAATTATACTGCAAAAACTTTAGTAGAATTTATTATAATACATGTACAATTAAAAGAAAATCCTCATGAACATTTGTGTAAAAAATTAGAACTTTGCTTTTCATGCTTTCAGTTTTGCAAATTCAGAAACAAGTTCTTTAAGACAAAGTTTTCCAGCTACTTCATGTTCTATCGATACGGTGGCCAGTACAACAAGTCTTTCTTGCAGCATAGAAGAACGAAGGTATGTCTTTATCAATTTTAGCTTTGAGAAGCTATGCTCCCCACTAGCAACAGAAACTGGGAAAGTCAAGAGAAGGTGGAGAACAATGAAGATGTTGGGAAAACTGTCTGTCAGTTTACGTTCAGAAATAACCTTCACTACATCTTGAGGTGTAAGACGTTTTGGAAGTCGTCGTGAAATAGCTTGCAGTTCACTGCACAAATCTGCAGCATCAATATCTTTTGAATTTCCATGTTGTAATGCTGACTCTAGCTTCAAGCAATGTTCCATTATCTGTTTTGATGTCTTATTTTGCAAACTGTGGACATCGTAGAGGAAACCAAAGACTGAATCAAGGTGCTGCATCTGTTCAAATCGCTCTTTAACCAACTGTATTGCAGTATCAAGGACTGCAAAATAGAAGAAAAATTTTGCAAAATAGAAGAAAAATTTTGAATTTTTGTTTTGGGTCCTGAACTGACTCATCTTTTGCTTCATATGTGAACTGCTGCTGCTTTCTCCAAATGCATGCTGGTTCTGGTTCAAAGTTTGTTGGTAGCTCTGACTCTTCAGCAAGCTTTAAAGCATCTACCAGTGTCTTTTCAAACCCTTTATCAGTCCTGCATTCCTCCAGAAACTTTTTGGTTTGTTTCAGTTGTTGGATAGCGGACTGTACGTCAAAGTCCTTTGCCTGAAGTTGCTTACTAGTAAGGTTGATCTCGAAAAGGATATTATACCACAAAATGAGTGAAACCACAAATTTGAACTTGGAAAGACCATTTGCAAGAACTTTTGCATCAGCACGTGTTGTATTACCAGATGATCCTGTGACGGTAGCATCATCAGAAATTTCAATTAGTGCATCATAGATATTGCCAAGCTCATAGCAAAGAGGCTTCAAGCCATCAATTCGACTATCCCATCTTATTTCACTCAGTGGTTTCACAGTTAGAGAAGACACATGAAGTCCACTGAGAGAAGTCCACCGTGCTGCCCACTTCCTAAGGGATGTCTGGGCCATTCTCCCGGAGGATGCAGAAGCTGCCCTGGAGGACCACCTCCAAGCACAGAGAGTCCTCGCTACTGGGGATGTCCTGGGCAAGCCCTTTCCACCATTGCCCATTGTCCCATTTGTGGATAGTAACCTGGGTGGTGGGCCTGGCACCTTACTGGCTCTCCCCATACCTCCTGACAGTGATACTGGGATCCCCTTTGACACGCTCCCCATGGAAGGCCCTGTACCTGTGGGTGACTGAGGTCTGCCATGCTTGCATCCTTGCCACTCATCTCGACATTATGTGGTGGAGGCAGGTGGTAGCACTGGCACTCATGCCAGCCCACCCCACCTGCCGCACGCTTTACAAACCCCCATTTGCAAAAAAACTGGCCATCTCCAGTGGCAGTTGCTACATGGGATGCTGGCCACTGGCATTCTCATCCGCCACATGTACCCAGCTGTCAGCAGCCTGTCCCTTTTGTCCGGGGGGGAGTGGAGGAGGATCTTAACCATGCCTTCCTTGGATGCCCCTGGCTGTCACCACTGTTTGTTGCTCTCAACATTTAGTTTGAGGCACTAGGTTTGGACCTCTCAGGGGCCACCTATTTGTTTTCCTTTCCATACCAGGTGGCGGATGGGGGTCTGCCAACTTCTTACTTGGCCAGGCTAAGATGGCCACCCTCAAGAGTCACAGGAACCAGCTTGCTGGGGCTGGCTCAGATGATGCCCTGCGGCTCTTCCAGTTTTTGGTACAGGCATGCCTGTCACTGGAGTTTGAGCACACTGTCCTCCAGCAGACAGTGCCCACCTTCCAGGCACGTTGGAGAATTCAGGGAGTGCTCTGGAACGTTGAGGGCAGCCATTTAGTCCTTGAGCTGTGATACTCCTAGCCCCTTCCTGGGGTATCCGCAGGGGTCTGAGCGGGCTGATGTTGTACTGGATATTGTTGTTTTTTAAACTGTGAGGGCAGGCCTTGCAGGCCAAAGCCTCAGGCTCTGTCTGTTGTATCAAGGCCCCTACATGGGCCATATTTTATTTTTCCTTGTTAGGTTGTTACCCCCTTTTTCCCTTAATTTCCCCAAAATTATTGCAATTCTCAAACCAGGGAAACCCCTGAATGATGTGAAGAGTTTCAAGCCTATTTCCTTTCTATGTATAGGTAATGTGTAGGGATGGCACAGGTGGGCATGTGCCCCCCCTGAGAGTGACCACCACTGGCTTCTGCGGGTGGTCACCACCCCCCTTGCTGCTGATATGGCTGCTGGCAACAGTGAGCAGTCCCCACTTGCTCCTGCTGGCAGTGCAGATGGCAGCTGTGGGCAGTACCTGCTCATGTCCCCTCGCTACTGACACCGCCACGTTTGCCTGCGGGCGGTCCCTGCTCAGCCCACCCTCATTGCTGATGTCACCATGGCCGCCTGCGGGCAGTCCCCACGTGATGCCGCCACCACTGCCTGCCCCCGCAACTTCTAGGGGCACGTGTCATTCATGTTTCTATACATGACTTACAAAATCTTTGAAATAGTGTTTTTGTTGAGAATTAGTCCTATCCTGGAGCACAGGCTTCCTGCAGACGAGGTGAGCTTTAGACCATGGAGGAGCTGCTAGAATAAAGTTCTTGTTCTTACCTCCTTTATTGAAGCAGGATTCCAAACAAAACAGAAGACCGGAGCAACCTTTAGCGATCTCATTTTGGCTTATGATACAATATGGATAAGGGGCCTTATGGTTAAACTGTAGGGGTGCACCTACAGAGATTTTGGGGACTGATAGCCAATTTTTAAGGAAGCATATTGACTGATACGGATCTGATTTCCGATACAGCTGCATGCAGCTGGTAGGTCTGCTGTGGTGGATGGGGAAAGGGGAGGGAAAGGGTGTGTGGGGGCAGATCAATACTCCCCATGGTGAGGGAGGGAGTGGGACAAGGACAGGGACAGGGGCAAGTGCTGCTCAGCCGGGGTGGAGCAGAGCGCAGAACAGACCTGTGGCTTGTCCGGGGGGCACAGACAGGAGGTGGCTCCTGCTGCTGTGCACATCCTGGAAGGGCATGGGGATGTGTGTCCCAGATCTGCAGGGGGACTGCTGCTGTGGGCTGGGCTGCGCTGGGCTCTTCCCTTGTGGGGGGTTGGGCCAGGTCTGTGCTCAGGGTGGGCGGCAGCAGCACTGGGAGGAGGGTTATGGGAGGGCTGCAGTCACCTCAGATTTTGCCATAGCCCCCCTGTATCCTCCTCCCAGTGCTGCCGCCACCCACCATGAATGCAGCCTTGAGCACAGCCCCTATGTGACGGGAAGTGCCTGGCATAGCCCCGGCCCCAGCCCGCAACTGCAGCCCACCCCGTCTCACTCATGCAGATCCAGAGGTACATGCCCCCTCCCCTGTGCCCTCCTGGGGTGAGGGCAGCAGCCGGAACTGCCCCTCTGCCCCATGTCCCCCGGATGAGCCACGGCTCTGTCCCGCAGCCCGCCTCATGCCAGCTGCGTAGCGCCTGCTCCAGCCCTACCCCACTCCCTCTCTCACCACGGGGGTGTTGATCTGCCCCCCACACCCCTTCCCTCCTCCCTCCCCTTCAACTACAACTGACTTACCAGCTGCACACAGCTCTCTAAGCTGCTGGGCTGTGCTTCCTGCCTGTGTGCTGCGCTGCAACTGCATACATGTACAGGCATTTATCGGCCAAATTATCAGCCGCTTCAGGCTGATTTCTGATACAATCAATTTTCTATATATCAGTGCTGATCTGATATTGGACTGATGTATTGGTGCACCTCTATTAAATTGATAAAGGCTATCAGGTGCAAAATGATTATTACAATCTTGTTTAATATTTTGTCCAACCACAAGCTCAGAGTTTGCCTTGATGGTAAAATAAGCAGGCCCAGATTGTCAAAAATGGTTTACCACAGGGCTCTGTTCTGGTACCCATCCTTTTCAGTCAGTGCACATGATATTCCCTATTCAAAATCAAGAAAATGTATTTATGCTGATAATATTGCCATTCTTGCACTGGCTCTGATTTTAGCATTAGTGAAGCTATACTTTGGCAACATTAAAAGACCATTTTAATGAATGGTGTTTGAAGCCCAACCTTGACAAAACAGATTATTCCTTTTTTCATCTCATTAATGCCCAAGTGAATGTCCAACTAATAATCAGCTTTTGTGGAAAACCAGTCAAGTATGAACCCAACCCCCAATATTTAGGAGTCCACCTTGACCATATTCTCACCTATAGGCATCATTTACAAATAACTAAGAACAAACTTGCTACACATAATCTCATCTCGAAGCTGGCTGGTATGAGTTGGGAAGCAATGTTGAAGCTCCTAGAACATTGGTGCTGGCCCTCGTTTACCCAGAGGCTGAGTACTGTGCCTGGGGCAGGAACACTCATTGACTCTCAACTGAATGAAACAATGAGACTCACAACTAGGGACCTACTGATATTCCAATTGTGCAATTTTTGCAGAAACTGCAAGTTCAAGCAGGCTCTGTGGAAAGCAGAGACTCGCTGAGAAGGAAAAAAAATCTCCACCTCCTCCCCACCCACTTCCTGTCTCTCTCACTATTCCCCACACTGTCCTCCAAGACTGCAGGGCTTCCCATACACTTTTCTCTGCTTGCCAGTAATTCTTTTTTTCCTCAGCGAACCCACTAAAAGCGCAGAGCCCACTGTTTGGGGATGGGTCCTAATCATGGCTTAATTAAATTGATTAAGCCCAGGGAAGCCATTAATTCATGCTTAATAACACATGGCTTAATTAACATGTAATTAAGTCATATGACAATTTGTGGGGAGGGTGGGGCTGCTGGGATTTTTTGGTCAATCAGAGATGTGGTTGGGGGGACACCACCTTGCTCAGCCTGAGAAAATGGTGGCCTGTCCTAGGATCTACTTGCAAAATCAGCTGGCCACCTTGAGTTCTGTAGATCCCTATTCGTAACAGGCACTTGTAGATCCATTCCTGCACCCTGGCTTTGTGTTTTATCTCCTATCCCTCCTCCTGATTTTCGATGTAAACAGGCTACTTTAAGAGTCTACAAAAAACTGCTTACATTCAATTCAGTACCATTTTTGAGGCACTTAATGATGCCCCTAGGCCAAGTCTTAAGTCGAGCAGGCCATTTTGGGGTGTGCGAAAAGAGCTGAATGATGAAAACTTTGTCATCAAGGAAAAATGGATCCAGCAATGAAACACAATTGACATCATTAATAAATTTCTCATCATGGACCCCACATCTAAATCCTCTGGCTTTGCTTTACCAAGGTGGAGCTGTACAATGGGTTCATACTGGGCAAGGTAAATGTAACTACCGACGACATAAATGGAATGTTATTAAAGATGTGGTGAAATCCAAACTATAGCACATATAACAGAGGAGTGTCCTATTTTTCATTTTAATGGTTGCATTGAAGACCTGCACCAGGCTACTGGAGATACTTTGGAATTGATACAAATCTAAAACTGTCACTCTAGCCTTACCCCTCAGTGTCATTGTTTATATAGGTTGCTCATAGCTTGTTCTGTCATTCAATTGCTGTATTCCATGCACATAAATAAACACCACTCCAAGACTAAGGTTACGCTCTTTTGTAACACCCTGTCATCTTAGCCTTGAGGCTGTCACCAAAGCAGCAAGAAGTAGAAAGACCCACCACTTTTAACATTAAGTTTTCAAGAGACTCAAAAAGGTGGAATAAAATCACATGTGGAGCAGACACCTAAGTCCATATAGATGTGTAACAGATGGAATAGGATCTGACTTTATATACACAAACAAAATTCCCCGTGCAGGAAGATTCTTGACATGGCAATGCAAGGCTTTCCTGCAAGCACTAACCATGTATCTTCCTTTCCTGGAAGACTGAGCAAAGAACAGGGCACAGGTTGCAGTTCTCTGGAAAACATATATGGCTAGTTGTCTTTCATAGATTTCATAGACATTAGGGCTGGAAGGGACCTCGGGAGATCATCGAGTCCAGCCCCCTGCCCAAAGGGCAGGAAGTCAGCTGGGGTCATAGGATCCCAGCAAGATAAGCATCCAATTTACTCTTGAAGGTGTTCAATGTAGGTGCTTGAACCACCTCCGCTGGCAGACTGTTCCAGACCTTGGGGGCTCGGACAGTAAAGAAATTCTTCCTTATGTCCAGCCTGAAACGGTCTTGCAGGAGTTTGTGACCGTTCGACCTCGTCATCCCTTGGGGCGCTCTGGTGAACAAACGTAAGATCTGTTTTCCTGACCTCTGATCATGCGCGTAGCTCTCCTCTGGACTCTCTCAAGCTTCTCCACATCCTTTTTGAATTGTGGAGCCCAAAACTGGACGCAGTACTCCAGCTGCGGCCTCACCAAGGCCGAGTACAAGGGGAGAATGACGTCCCGGGATTTGCTCGAGAAGCATCTATGAATGCACGCCAGCATTTTGGTCGCTTTACTAGCCGCAGTATTGCATTGCAGGCTCATGTTCATCTTGTGGTCAATGATGACCCCCAAATCTCTTTCTTCTGTAGTGCTATCCAACGTAGCACTGCCGAGCCTATAAGGAAGCTGCAGGTTTTTCCTCCCAAGGTGGAGAACCTTGCATTTTTCGGTGTTAAACACCATGAGGTTCTCATCTGCCCATTTGCTGAGCTTGTCCAGGTCAGCCTGGATCACCTGCCTATCTTCTGGCGTGGATGCTTTGCCCCAAAGTTCGGTGTCATCGGCGAACTTGGCCAGTCCACTCCTGACTCCAATGTCCACATTGTTAATGAAGATGTTGAACAGTATGGGTCCCAGGACAGAGCCTTGAGGGACCCCACTGGTCACAGGGCACCACGATGAGTGACTGCCATCAATCACAACCCTCTGGGTCCGACCACGAAGCCAATTTCCCAGCCAGCGGATCGTGGTGGAGCCAAGGCCACAACTGGGCAGTTTGGCCAAGAGGTGATCATGGGACACCAGATCAAAAGCTTTTTTGAAGTCAAGATATATGACATCAATCTCTTCTCCCTTGTCCAGGTGATAGGTCACCTGGTCATAGAAGGAAATGAGATTGGTCAAACAAGACCTACCCGCAACAAACCCGTGCTGGCTGTCCCTTAGGATGTTAGCCTGGGCCAGTCCATCAAGGATGGCCTCCTTAATAAACTTTTCTAAGATCTTCCCCAGGATAGAAGTCAGGCTAATGGGCCTGTAGTTAGCCGGATCCACTCTCCTCCCTTTCTTGAAGATCGGCACCACATTGGCCTTCTTCCAGTCTTCTGGCACTACACCAGAGCGCCAGGAGTTTTCAAAGATCCGTGCCAGGGGCTGGGCTATGACGCTCGCCAGCTCCTTGAGTACCCTGGGGTGCAGGTTGTCAGGGCCAGCTGACTTGAAGGTATCCAGCTTCTCAAGGTGTTCCTTCACGAGGTCAGCATTGATGGAGGGTAGGGGATCCCCCTCACCCAGATTTCCCTGTCCCATAGCAAGCATGGGCATCCCGTGTGACTGATGAAAGACTGACGCAAAGTACCTATTTAATAGGTTGGCTTTTTCCTGGGCGTCAGTTGTCAGTTGCCCCATCTGGTTTAGCAGGGGTCCAACATTGCCCTTGCTTTTCCTCCGGCTCCCCACATATCTGAAAAAGGACTTTTTGTTGTCCTTGATGCCTGAAGCTAGTTGGAGTTCAGTTGCAGCCTTGGCTTTCCTGGTTTGGTCCCTGCAGGACCAGACCAGCGCGGAGTAATCCTCCTTGGAGGTGAATCCCGTCCTCCATCCTTTGTAGGCTTTCCTTTTTAGCCACAGTAGGTCCGCTAGGTCTCTGGAGAGCCAGGGGGGCTGCTGTGCCTTCTTGCTGCTTTTCCTCCGTGTTGGAATAGATTTAGCTTGTGCACTGAGGATCGCTTCCTTGAGAAGCAACCACTCTTCTTGAACTCCCATCTCCCTGGGGTCATGGTCCCTGAGGGCCTGACCGACTAGCCTCTTGAGCTTACATAGGTCTGGCTTGTCCTGGGAATGCCAACTATGGGCTAGGACTTTTAGGTACAACAATGAAGAATTCTTCCCAGGGCCCTTTGGTTCAGGAAAATGGATAGTAAGTAATACAACTGCTTTAGCAGCATGAATACCTCAGTCTTAGAGCGGGGAGCAATGCAACATCACATCCAAGTGTTTTACTCACTAGTAGTAACTTAATTCAGAAACATTATATAACAATCCTCTTCAAGAGTTGTTTAATAAAGGGCACAGGTGACATGTAGGGGGTGCATGGTAGGTGCTCCTGCACCCCCCCAGGAATGCTGGTGACCCCGAGAGCAAGCGCTCTTGGCTTAGGTGATGGACAGCGGGGCAGGTGGAGCGCTGGTGCCCCCCTGAGACGTGCCACTGGCACTTCTGGGCTTGGCATCCAGCTGCAGGCCCCCCCTGCCACCGATACCACTGTGGCTGCCTGAGGATGGTCCCCGCCTGGCCAGCCCTTGCCGCCGATGCCTGCGTCACCACCTGCAGGTGGTCGCCATGCCCTCCAGCCTCAGGAGGCACATGTCTCCCATGATAAAGGGTCTAGCTAAGTTAGGTACCATTCCCAAACTCCTCAAATGTTAGCTCCAAAGCCAGAATAATGACTTTACTGCCCATCAGTTCTCTCAAGCAGTCTTGAGCAATGCCTGCTGAAATCTGAATCAGCATGAGTGAGCAGCACCCTTAATTCTGCTGCTGTTACTAGAGCAGATGATCAGACTTAGCCTAGTGATTAACGGAGCTCAGTTTCTCCCTCTCGTGTCCCAGCTGTGCTCGGTGTCTGTGGCTATTGTCATAACTGCTCAGGCCTGCTGAAGCAAATGCAAAAAGCCATCATCTCAGACCACATCTGGAGCAGCCCCACTGGATTTTCGCTTCTTCCCCTTTGACTCTCATTCCCACTCTCCTGCTGACACACCCAAATGCACGAGAAAAACCAGTTTGCAGAACTGAATGGCCTGTGACAAGAGTGGGCTGTCCTATGGATACAAAGCTTTTTTTTTTTTTTTTAAAAAGAAATTTTTCATGTTTCCAGCCAAATCATGCAAATCCATGAGTCAGTCCAGAACTGTAAGTGGCTCAACAACCAGCAAACATCCTCCACCCCCACGTGGGGCTTCAGGTATTTCCAAAGGCTTTTGGCGGGCATCCTATGTGGTTCGGATGCCCCCAAGTGTGGCCTGCCCTCAGCCATATGGCAGAAGCAAGCTAGGGAGAGGCCTCCTATTTCCATCAAGTGGGCTTTAAGCCCCAACACCTGGGCGGGCCCTGAACCGCGCGGGGAGAGCAGTTATCCCTGGGAGCACTTAAGGAAAACGGCCTTCCTAGCCCCAGACATGTGGTGTCGCCCCTGCCAGGTAAGGGGGGTGGTGGGGGAAGATGGAAACCGCTGCCCTGGACCCCTTCCATGGATTCACCCAGCCCGGCGGCCCGCCTCTGAGGGGAGGGAGCAGCGCCGGAGGAACGAGACCGCCCCACGGGCAGGAACCAGCCTGGGCCCGGCTGCAGCACCCGCGCCGCTCTGGGGGCGCGGCCGGGGGCGGGCCTGCCCGGAGGCGAGGGCTGCATCCGGGGCCGCCTCAGGCGGGCCCCGGGCGGCCCGAAGCCGAGAGCGCCGCGCCCGCGCCCGCGCCCGCGCCCCGCCCCGCCGGGGAGGCGCCTGGTGCCGCCGAGCCCCGCGCCGGCCGCAGAAGAAGCTAGGCGGCGGGTCCGCCTGCTCCTGCCCGGTGCTGCGCCCGCAATGAGGACCCTCTGCCTGTCCGGCGTGGGCGGCCTGTCCGTGTCCCTGCTCATCGCCAGCATCGCTCTGCTGGCGGCGCGCGTCTTCCAGAGGGTGGTGGACGATAAGGTGGAGCAGGTGAGATCCCCGGCCCGGGCTGCCCACAGCCCGGCGGCCCTCTGCCTAGCGAGGGGCGGGGCGGGGAGGAGGAGGCCGCACGGGGATGCGGGTCGGGACTGTCTGCCAGGCCTGCTCAGTGCGAGCACAGCCGCAGTAGCGCGCCCCTCGCAGAGCAGCGGGAGCGCCGCTGCCGGGGGGCGAGGGGGTGCTGCAGTCCGGCAGCGGAGATGAGACCTGGAGGATACGGGTGCACACGCACCCCCTGCGAAAAGCGCCGCTGACGCTGCCTTTGTACCTGCAGGCGGTCACCACTCGCCATCCTCCTCCCCCCCCCTCCAGCACTGTGGCCGCCTGCAGGAGCTCCCTCCTTGCCACCACCATGATCCGACCGGGCTCCCCGTGCACCCCTAGCCTCTGGGGGACGTGGTGTTCATGCTGGAGGACGTGCCCCAGAAGCTGCACTGAGCGATGTAAAATGAGGTGTCAGTCGTGTGGAGGTCAGCCGGCCTCTTTGAAACACCTCCGCTCAGGGGGCACTGCTTGAGGGGGGAAAGGACTCCATACCTGTCAGGCCTGGGAAGGAGAGGTTTGAGACTGAGCGGTGAAAAGAGTTAAAGATCAGTAGTTTTTAATAACTGTAATCAACTGACTGTGCTTGAAGGACCACTCCCAAACATCAATCAATATGTGGTGAGGAGGTAGGAAGCGCATAAATAAGGCTTTTAGTATTTGCTGCCTTATAATGTGTGTGGTATGGTCCTGGTGACTTCTTACATGGGCTCTGCTTACAGATGCATTAGTCTTGATTCTGTCAGAGTTTCTTATGAAGAAACACTTTATCCCTTATCAGGCCAGATGATTTTTTTTAAAGGGGTGAATGAGAGCCAAATACTAGATATTTTTAAGTATAGTTCCTAAATCTTATTTCAAAATGTTTTAAACATTATAGATAGTCAAGTACCGATGAAAATATAGTTGGTGACCATTTATTTTCCTTTTCAACATGCTTTTAAAATGTTATAAAGCCAAGTATTGCTACAATCCCTAAGAATTATTTCTTTATCTTTCTCCCAGTCTACCTGTTTGTTTTTTGAATGGAGATGTAAGAGATAATTAATACTTACTTTCTACTCTGATAGTTTTATAAAGTATTATTTATTGACATCTGTCTTAACAGTAAATGCAAACTGCTAGTATTAATGATTAAGCCTGTGTATTTATGCAGGAAAAATATCCTCATCCCCATTTGTCAGATGGAGAAAATGAGGCATGGAGACCTGATGTAGTGGGTCAGTGGCACAACTGGGAATAGAACTCATGTCAGCAGACAGGTCTGTCTGAACCGTGACATCATGTTGCTGATACTGCTGCTGATAAATAATGAAGTCACACCAGTTTAATTTAAATCAGGTTATCTTACTTTGAGGTGCAGTGTCTCTTATCAGTTTAATGCACCAATTTAAATCAATTTCACTTATGCCAGCTAAGCCTATGTAAACCAGTTTAAACTGATAGCATGTCTGTATTCAGCGTTGCACTGACAGAAATCATATCACGTTAGTACAATTTTGGATTTAGATCAGGCAAAAGTGTCGTGATGCAGGTGTCGCAGTTGACGTAGTCTTTCTGGACTTTGGGGTGAGAGACAGTGTTGAAGGCCTTCCTATTCTCATTTAAAAAAAATTAGGTAGCTGTGGTGTTGATGCCTACATAGTCAGATGGGTCGCAAATTGGCTGGAGGGCTGCACCCAGAGAATGCTGATAGATGGGTCATTTTTGACCTGGAGGTACGTGGGCATTGCGGTCCCCCAGGGCTCAGTCCTCGGGCCTGCACTGTTCAACATCTTCATCAGTGACTTGGATAAGGAGGTGAAAAGCACCTTGTTCAAATTTGTGGGTGACACTAAGATGTGGGGAGAGGTGGGCACGCTAGAAGGGAGGGACAGGCTACAATTAGATCTGGATGGGTTACAGGGGTGGGCAGATGTCAGTATTAATCCCATCCTATTCTCAAGTGCAGGGTACGGCACCTAGGGAGAAATAACCAGCAGCATACCTATAGGGAGTTCCCCAGCCTTTTTGCCAGCACAGAGGCAGAGAAGGATCTTGGAGTCATTACTGATTCCAAGATGAACATGGGCTTCCAATGTGAGGATGTGGTCAGGAAGGCTCACCGCACCTTGTCATGCATCCTCAGATGCATCACGAGCAGGTCCAAGGAGGTGATCCTCCCGCTCTGTGTGACACTGGTCAGGCTGCAGTTGGAGTATTGGGTCTAGTTCTGGGCGTCGCACTTTGGGAGGGATGTGGACAACATGGAGAGGCTCCAGAAGGAGGGCCACTCGCATGGTCAGGGAGCAGCAGGGTATATGAGGAGAGGCTATGGGACCTGAACCTGTTTAGCCTCCATAAGAGAAGGCTGAGAGGGGATCTGGTGGCTGTCTACAAACTGGCCAGGGTGGACCAGTGGGGAACAGTAGAGTCCGTGTTCCCCCGAGCACTACTGGAAGTAACTAGGAATAACGGCCACAAGTTGACTAAGAGTAGGTTTAGATTAGACATCCGTAAGAACTACTTCACAGTCAGGGCGGCTAGGATCTGGAACCAACTTCCAAGGGAAGTGATGCTCGCTTCTACCCTGGGGGTCTTCAAAAGGAGGCTAGACAGTCACCTAGTCGGGGTCATTTGACCCCAGAATTCTTTCCTGGCTGTGGGAGGGGGTCAGACTTGATGATCTGCTCCGGTCCCTTCTGACCCTACTGACTATGAAACTATGCAAGTCTTCTAGTACAAAGAACTTTCACTAGGAATTCGGTTTCTGACTTGCCTACATCTTTGAACATAAGGCTTGTGGTCTTCTGTAATGATTAGAAGTTAATTGGAAGAGCCCTGCAGGCTCATTCTCTTTCTTCAAAGTGTTTTGAATGGAGAATGGGTGGGTGCCTATACAGGTGCAGAGAGGCTGCTCCAATGCACTGTAATTACAGTGTGTCAGAGCAGACTTAATTAATCGAGTATGCTGGAATGTGGTAATTACTGCACTCCAGTGTCGCATGTATTGCCATCCCTGTGCTGAAGAACGGCTGTGGGGACACTTTAATGAAAGCTTGTTCAACAAACGTTAGTTAAAAATGCCCCTAAGTCATTTTTCAGTGCAGGGACACTGATGCACGTGATGCTCTGGGTGCTTTAATTTGAGTGGCTGTCAGAACTGCTCTAATTAAAGTGCCACCCACCCTCCACTCCTGGAGCACCTCTATAAACTCTTGTGTTTCTAAGGGAGACAGTGGCTTAAGTGTGAGCCTCCTGATGTTAACAAGGCCTTATGTGCTCCTGCTGCTCATATTTGGTAAGAGTAGATCAGTGATCATGTTGTAATCTTTTCACTATTGAAATATCAAATTGCTTTCCTTTACGTTCTCCTACCACATTTTGTCTCATGGATTTCAGTCCAGTGCACTAATGAGCACTCTGCCTTTCTGTGCTAATTTATTACGTCCTTCATTGTTATGTGCATGTGTCATATGTCCAATTTGGAAAAAAAAATCTTTCAATGCAAAAGTATTGTGCCCATTATCTTTTCAGATTTTGCTGTTTTTGATTTGTTTGTATCCTAGGGAGCTTCTGGTATTCGTGTACTTATGTTTATTTTAGGATTTCTTGTAAAAACAGGTCAATCTTTCATTGTATTAGAAATGTGGCAAGTCTAGGGTTTATCCCAGTCCTTCACTGTCAGGTTTTTCCATGTCCTGGGTCAGTGTCAGAAACACTCAGCCTCCAGCCGCCCCCTGGAGTTTAAGCTTGGCTTCCATCAGCTACCGCAGCTCCAACTAACTATGGCTGCAGAGGTCAGTCTGTTGGAGGGAGAAGCTCTTTTCAGAACAGATTGGTCTTGGCCATTGGTGATGCATTGGGGGATGTTCCCCTCAGATTTCTGCACTGACAGTGCAGTGTGGGGCATGGGGTTCCAGTCCAGCTGGAGCCAGGGCCTGGCAGCAGTGGGGGCAGCAGTGGCAGTGTGATTTCTGTGCTGACTGCAGGGTGTGGGACTGCAGTCCTGTCAGAGCCAGTGCCTGGCAGCAGTGGCAGTGGTCACAGCAGCATAGAGTTGTGTCCCTCCAGTGTCAACACATACATGTTGTCAATGGTCCTAGCCCATTGAGAGCTTTTCAGCAATCGTGGAATTACTGCCAGATTGAATGGGTTTAAGATGGGCTACTATCACAATGGGCATGATCAAGTAGATGTAGTGCTTTGTGTTGGACTAGTTAGCTTCTGCATGGTAAGTCTCAAGTTCATAATTGTAATTGTTCTAGTTCATCTGGAAGAGACAGAGCTGTGGTTTTCTATGATTAGTTCAGCACCTGATAGGAAAGATTCTGGAGCAATTGGAGTTGCTGCCATTTATATTTCTAGGGCTATGTCTACACAAAATGTTTACTGTGGAGCTGCCTAATTAGTTCTGTAGTAGACGTCTCTGCATCTATACGTGCACCCCTGTTGGGGGGGGTACAAAACCAATAAACTCTGAAGTAAATACGTTGTTTGTTTAAATTTAAGACAAAAAACTGAAGGCACTGACAACTGTTGATGCTAATTTTAACACATCTAAAGAACTGTGTATGATATATCATGGTTGTCCTCTCATCTACTTCAGCAGTTTAACACTCTTCCACTGAGGTCATTGAGGCAGCTCCAGTTCCACTGTCACTATCTGTAGAATCACTTGCACTACTTATTAGTGCCAGTTCAGAATCGGATTGAGTCAAATCTGATTCAGAACTACTTGACCCACATTCTCTTTTGCTGAAGGATGGTTTTAACAAAATCTGTGGGCAAGGGCAAATTATCATCACACTGCATCTTATTTGCTAATTGAGAAGAAGTGATTTTGAGGAATAGAAACAAGCTTAACGTTGCGTTCATTTGTTAGTCTGTTCCTCTTTTTTTTCCTTGATTTAGCTGAAAGCCTTCCAGTTCTTTTCACAGGAAGCTGCTGTTGGTAGGATGCGTAGGATCCTTAGCGCAATCCTGGACAACAGTCGGGTGTTACAGTATCCCTTCCACCATGGGAGTGGAGATATATTCTCTGCTGCCCACCAAATGATGTCTTTGCTCCAAAGTTTTTCTTTTGTTTGGTACTTGGCAATGTTTGTCATCATGGCTACTTAGTCAGTGTTGGGGACATTCTTAGCTACTTCCATAATTATATCGAGAGCAGTAGATATTTCATCTTCTGATAAATGTTGTCCTCTGTGTTGAGGATCCAAAAGGTTTGCTGCCAGATGAACTGGATGAGAGCAAAACTCAGATCTCTTAGTAAACATTTGTTTTACTACTACTACTTTTTTGGATAGAGGTGAAGAAGGCATAAGCTCAATCAGATTTTCATTCAGTTGTCTGAATGTCTCTGGAATGTTGAAAGGCTTGGTGCATCTCCCTCAAGTTTCTTGATAGCCACTGAAACTAGTAGCAAATAGAATGTTTCTTGAACTCGAACCCAGAACACATCATTGTCGAGAATCCGCTTCCGAATGTTCGTGGGAATAATCTGGGATACTGCGTCATCTATCGAAGCACACTGCAAATAGTTCTTTGCGCACAGCAAACTATGTAATCACTTTGTAGCTGAGCCCCATTTAGTTTTTACTGGCAATAAATGCACTTTCCTTCCCATGCTTCTCTTTCTGTAATTCCTTCTAAGTCTGATTAGCAACATGATGATTGTTGAATGCTTTCACAATCACTTTGCAATTTACCATTATTGTCTTCATTGTATTCACACTTACTATGTCCTTTGCCAGAAATTCAGCTCATGAGCAAGACAGCCAAATACTAGGGCTGTGTGAAATGTCACTGTTCCGTTTCGACGGAACAGCGTTCCATTTCAAATTTAATTTCAATTTGAAACAGCTGTTCTGTTCCGTTCCATCGAAACAGAAAGGCTGTTTCGATGTTTCACTGGGGATGGAGAGTCAGTCCAGCTGGACTGACTTCCCACAACTAGCACTATGGTCAAAACGTTTCGATGAACTTTGTTTTGTTTTGAGGCTGTTTCGATGGCCTTTTTTATTTCAGTTTTGCTGTTTCGACTTCGAAATCAGTTGAAACAGTGTTGAAATGAAATGGCTGTTGAACTTTTGCACAGCCCTACAAAAAACTATTAAATTAGTATACTTTGGCTTTAACATTTGCCATGCAGCTTTCATGTTACTCACATTATCAGTCACAAGGGCTTGTACCCTGGAGGGACCTGCACTTTCAATCTCTTCACTTAGTAATTTGGCTGTGTATTCACCTGTATGACGAGAAGATTTAGTAGCAATTGCTTTCAGGTTCAGGTGTTTGGTTCAGGGGTTTCATAGTTTCATAGTAGCTAGGGTCAGGACGGACCTGAAGAGCATATCTGTGGAGGGCCAGCAGGGGAGATCATGCTCAGGGGCAACCAGCACGGGGTTCATCAAAGGCAGATCCTGCCTGATCAACCTGATTGCCTTTGCCTTTTATGACCAGGTAACTAAATCCCTGGATGATGGTGTCACTGTGAATGTAGTCTTTCTAGAGTTTAAGAAGGCCTTTGATACTGTCTCTGACCCCATTCTAATTAATAAATTAAGCGACTGTGGCATTGATGCCTACACAGTTAGATGGGTAAAAAACTGGCTGATTGGGGTGCACCCAGAGAGTAGTGGTGGAAGGGTCATAGTCAACCTGGCGAGATGTGAGCAGTGGGGTCCCCCAGGGCTCAGTCCTTGGGCCCGCACTGTTTAACAACTTCATCAGCGACTTGGATGAGGGGGTTGAAAGCACACTGTCCAAGTTTACTGATGACACTAAGATGTGGGGCAAGGTGGGCACACTTGAAGGGAGAGAGAGGCTGCAACTAGATTTAGACAGACTATAAAAGTGGGCAGATAAGAATAGGATGGGGTTCAATGTAGACAAATGTAGGGTGCTGCACCTTGGGAGAAGGAATCCACAGCATACATACAGGCTAGGGAGTTCCCCTCTTGAAAGCACAGAGGCAGAAAGGGATGTTGGAGTCATTACTGATTCCAAGATGAACATGAGCTGCCAATGCCAGACTGCAGCCAGCAAGGCCAGCCATACCTTGTCATGCATCCAAAGATGCATCTCAAGCTAGTCCAGAGAGGTGATACTCCCCCTCTATGCGACATTGGTCAGGCTGCCATTTGAGTACTGTGTCCAGTACTGGGCATCGCACTTTAAAAAGGATGTGGCCAGCCTGGAGAGGGTTCAGAGGAGGGCCACTTGCTTGGTGAGAGGGCAGCAGGACAGGCCCTATGAGGAGAGACTGAGGGACCTGAACCTGTTCAGCCTCAGCAAGAGGAGGCTGAGGGGGCACCTGGTAGCTGCCTACAAACTCATGAGGGGAAATCATCAGCAAATAGGAAGAGCCCTTTTCTCCCCAGCACTACCTGGGGTGATGAGGAACAATGCTAATAAGCTGTTGGAGGATAGGTTTAGGTTAGAGATCAGAAAGCAGTATTTTACACTTAGGGTGGCCAGAATCTGGAACCAGCTTCCTAGGGAAGTGGTCCTTGCCTCAACCTTGGGTAAATTCGAAAAGAGGCTAGATGATCACCTGTCTGGGGTCTTGTGAAACCAGCATTCATTCCTGCCTGTGGCAGGGGGTCAGGCTAGGTAACATAATGTTCAATAAAGGATTTCCTTGTATATCCATCCATCCATCCATCTGACATCAGTCCTTTGACTAACCATTGTTTGAACTCTGTCATACTCTGAGAGAATGTGATAAGTGATAACGTGATGGTAACTTATGATGGGTGAATTAGTTTGTAATGTTCCTTCCAGTATTGATTTTCAGTTATGGGAAGAGGTTTACCACTTGCAAATATAGCTCGACCTAATGTCTCATCTGCCTTTTCTTGATCTTCTTTTGACATTTTGCCTGCAAAGCTTGATAAAAAAGCTTGATTATCTTGAACAGCTACTTATGGTGGCTTGTGTATCTATTTGGTGACGGTAATCTTGAAAGTGAGGACCTGCTTCTTCTTCCCCTAGACCTGGCAGCTCAACGTTTTCATTTTCATTTTTTGCAAATCTGCTATTTCACTTGAGCTACCAAGTTCCTGCAACAAAAGGGGGAAAAGATTTTTATTTTTGCCTATCCTAGTCTGGCCTCCTCCATCAGAAGGAGAAGGAGAAGAGGTAGGGAGCTTGCTTCCGTGCTGCCTGCTAGAAAGAACACTCTGCTGCTCAGCTTCCTGCTCAGTTGCCCTGGGACTGCAGAGCCAAAGGGAAGTATAGTCAGGGGACTAAGCTTGCTCAGCTGGGTTGAAATAGTTAACTATTTGTCTATTATCACTTAAAAAATTGTTACGCCTAAGCCACTTTGGATGCTTCGTGCAAGCAGAAAAGCAGGATACAAATATTTTAAATAAATAATAGTCCAGAGATGCATTAACAACTTTTAATATTATAATGTTATAAAACAATATAGATGCTAGTCTATACCGTGTGTTGTTTTAATACATAGGTAGGCAATGTGTTTTTAGCTGGAGTGCCGAAAAACCCCACAATGCCTACCTTGGAAGGTGCCGGAGTGCCAGCATACCAGAAAAACAAAATGAGGGCAGCGGGTACGTGGCAGGATGCCCTGCTTGTGCCCCTTTCCCCCCACCCAAAGCCCCTGCCCCCCCAGCCCAGGCTCTGTGGCTGTCAGCAGCTACTCAGAACCTGGGATAGCGGCAAACATCTGCTGCCTCTTCTGCCCCAGCCCCAGCCGCCTCCCAGCCTCAGGGTCTGGGGAGGCAGCAGATACTGGCAATGCTCCCTGCTGTGCTGCCCTCGCCACTGCTTCTGCAGAGCAGCATTGGAACCCAGTGCAGCAGGGCATAGCGGGGTGGGGGGGTGTAGAAAGTTGCCTGCTGCTCCGAGCTCCTCCTGCCCTGGCCGCACTTCACCCGCAGGCGGTGGCAGCAGCAAGGGGCACAATCCTGCATGCTGCCCACACTGCTCCCCTGCACACAGGGGAAGTGTGACCTGGCAGCATGGAGCTTGCAGCAGCAGGCAGCTTTCTGTGTGGCCCCTCTGTGCACTACTGCTCTGGGTCACGCGTGCTGTGCTCTGGAGGGCCCAGGGGAGGGCAGCAAGGCCAGAGCACAGTGTGTGGGACCCAGAGCAGCAGCAACACACAGCCACACCCCTTTGCAAACCCCCCGGGCATAGGGTGTGTTGGGGGTTGTGTGGTGTTTGTGGGGTGTGTGGCTCTGGTATACGTTGTCCTGTCCTACAGTCAGCACTGGAGTGGGTGGGGTGTGTGCATGTGTATGTCTGTGTCTGTGTGTGGTTTGTGAGACCTCCCCATTACACCCCCCCCTCCTCCCCCCCAACGGTGAAGCAGCAGGTGGGGGTGCTGGTGCCTGGCTCTGGCCAGGCATGCACGTTGCAGCAAGGAGCCTAGTCACCGTTGGGCTGTTTGTTTCCCCGGTGCTTCCCAAACCTGTGGGGCACAGGAAGGAAGCCCCAGGCAGAGGAGCCAGCTGTTTTCCCTGCCCCAGCTTGCTCCAGTGCACGGGGCTTCACTCCTGTGCCCCATCAGTGAGGGGAGTGCAGGGGAACCAAATGGCCCTGCAGGGGCTATGCTCCTCTCAGTGCTGGCTGGAGCCAGGTACCAGGATTGAGCAGAGTCTGCCCCCCCAGCCCCGGCTGCCTGCCAGGGCTGTGTGCCATAGGGGGAGTATGGGGGGTCCCCATACCCCTCACACCCACACCCTGCACTGCTGCCTGCCCCTTGGGCGAGGGGTCCATGCTGCAGCCAGCCCCACGCTCTGCACTCCCACACAGCTACAGCCCCGCTCCAGGCCCTGGCCGGCTGCCGGAAGGGAGCAGGACACGGGGGAAGCCTGCAGCATCAGCCCTGCCCCATGCTAGCGGGCCCTTCCACCCATGAGTTTGGGACCAAGGCATACTCTCAGATGTATCTGAAATAAATACACACGCTCATATACATGTGCATGCGTATGTATTTTAGAGGGGTGTAGGTTGTAGCCATGCTAGTGTAAGGACATAGGCAGACAAGGTTCTTTTATTAGACCAACTTAAATAGTTGGAAAACAATTATTAAGCAACCTTTCAGGTTCAAAAACCCTTTGTCAGGCTAAGGAAGTTTCAGCAGTTGGTGTGTGCTCTTCCTGGATGGAATGAAAGGTAAAGAAGCCAGAGGCTGGGCTGGTATGCATACAAGACAGTGAAAATGTAGATTGAGGAGTCAATGGGTGAGAGACAGGCGGGGGGGGGAGAGCTAGAGAAGGGGGATGAATAATGGAGACATACCTGGTGAGTCGGATGTCAGGCAGGTTATAATGTGTCATAAATACAATGTTTATATTTAGTCCATGATTTTTAGTATCCAGGCGGTGGATGAAGTGGAGTTCATAGGCTCGTCTCTGGGAGGTGTTTTGTAAGTTTCCTTTGAGGATCAGGACTGAGAGAGTGGTTTTCTTGTGAGAAATGTGCCCCCACAGGTAATTGGGTATTCTTGTCTTTGATAGATTTCCAGTGTGCATCATTCTGGTGTGCAGTTGTTGTTTGGTCTCTCCTATGTATTTTCCATCTGGGCATTTGTTTCTTCGGATTATGTTTCTGGAGGTGCAGCTGTAAGATCCAGGAATGTAGTTTAGATGCATCTAAGATGGGTTTAGGGAGTGTTTTTAAATTTCATTTTATAGATATAGATATTAACATGTGTTATGTGTAGGCAAAGTGAATTGCACATCTTGAATGAAAAGCAGTCGTATTCCTAAGTGTCACTATTTGGGGTGATCTGCTTTACCACTTGGGAATATTGCACCTATCCCATGCTCAGTCATATTGATAATGGGTTTTTTACCACACCATGTACTTTTGATCTAATTATTAGAAAACCCCAAAAACATGGGGAGAGGAAATGGCAGTTGAAGCTGGAAGAGCCAGTACAACTCCTGAAGCAAGTACTGTTGATGAAATTAAAATCTCATAAACACCAGCCAAAAAATGGCATTTGTCCAGTCCATTATGCTTGTGAGCTTGGGTTTACAATACTTGACTTGTTTTCTCCAAAGAAAAAAAGAGTGTTGATGTGATCCATTTAGTTGCAAATTATTTCTCCTCCTTTCCCTCCCCCCTTCTGCCTCCTGATGATGTTAGCACTGAAAATATGGTTTCTTTGTATTTTTTCTTGAATAGCTTTACTTACTGATCCAAACTTACCCCTGGTGTCATTGTGCTGACTTCAGTGGAACTGAAGACATAGAAATGTTGATATTTTTATTTTGGCTTTCAGGGCACTGCTATGTGTGAGCTGTAAGGCATTGCTAAAAAAGAAAGCACTTTGGGCTTGAGACTTGTGTATCTGGTTTTTAGAAGAAATACATAAAAGTGGAGTGGTGACTCTTCCCTTCCCACCAACGCAGACACTACAAAGGAATTGCTAATACAGTGTTTATGTGGTGCTGTAACAACATGGGAGCCTGTAAGCATTCTCTTGGAGACCTCTGTAAAATATAAGATGAGCTACTAGTAGGTGATTTAGGCTCTGCATATGTTAGCACTTCTGTGTGAGGACCTAAAATAGTTCACATATTTGTACAGCAAAACTTCCTCACCCTGCTGGAATTGGACTTTCTTAAAGAAATTAATGATAAATGAAGCTCAGCCTCCCTTCAAGTTGTACCAGTCCTAAAGTGCCTATGCTAGGACTGCTCAGCCCCAGACGTCATTTGCTTGCTCTCTCTAGCTGTTCAACTTCAGTTTCCTTACATAGAGGAAGACAGCAACCCTCTTGCCTCAGTGAGTCAGCAGAAGCTACTCAGCATTTCTTTTGCGGGATCAACATCTAACAGGAAGAGATGGTTCAGGCAAATGCTGCAACCTGCTTCAGGTCTTTAATCCTTTGGTGTATTTGTGCAAGTGTTGCACAAGAATAGTTTTGCTGTCACTGAAGTTGATTCCACAAGGAAGTTATATTATGAGGGCCTGGTGTCTGGAGGTACTGAGAGACCTAGGTGAGGCTCCAAAGTGTGGAAGGGGTGAGTTTCACCCATGTTTCCTAGAACACCAGATTCTGATCCTCTGCGAAAATAGCCACTTTCCCAGTTAAGAAGCAGCCTGCTTCAGAAGAAACCACTGGTGGAATAAGTTATGATTAGACTCTGAAGAAAATTGGATATTCAAGGAGCAACTTCAACCTGAGAACAAGAAAGATATTGGAATCTGGTCCTTTATTTCTGTAATAATTTTAAAAAATTCTGTACTCCAAATAAAAACAGATTTCAGGGAGAGAACAATGCCATTCATTATAAAATAGGTGCAGGCTTTGTCAGACCTCAGCACCCGGGATTTTATGGTACGGACACTAGAATAATTTGCTGTGTCCTTGCTGGCAGTCCTACACTCCAGGAAATGTAAGATAGAAATTTGAGGGGGGAAAAAGACAGCAAGCCTTTCTGTATCATGGGGTGCACATGCTGGAAACACTTAGGCATACAATTGGTTTCAATTGGGTGACTCCATGCTTGAAGGTATGCATGCACACAACCATTTGCAGGGGCTCTGAGCATATTGGCTATCCTTATTCCAAGAGCAGATTCTTAGATTCTTCTCCCTCCAACAAAGACTCTCCAATACAACGTGATATTTTTGTTTTTCTTCTAGGAAAAAGTATTAAAGAATGGCACAGAAACCTTTAAAGTCTGGGAGAACCCTCCTCCACCTGTCTACATGCAGTTCTATTTCTTTAATTTGACAAATCCTTTAGAAGTGATTAATGGAGCAACCCCTTTTGTGGAGGAAAGAGGGCCATATACCTACAGGTGAGTGATTCACTAGCTATTTACACAAGCAGGTGTTGGGGTGGGAAAGCAAAGAAGAGAAAAGAACTATGGGTGCCTATACATGTGCTCCAAGGTATTCTAATTGGAACACGTCGGAGCAAACTCAATTAATCGAGTTTGCTGGAGTGTCCACTTGCTGCACCATCACATGTATTCAGTGTACCACATTTCAGAATGGCAGTAGGGGCGCTTTAACCAAAGCTTGTCAAATGAGCTTTAGTTAAAGTGCCTCTGCTGCAATTTTGAAACAAGACATTGAATACACGTGACAGTGCTGCATATTCATTAGAACGGCTCTCTGGGAGCCCATCCCAAAGCACATATGTAAACACTCTGGTCCCATAGCAGGCTTTCTAGAAAAAAGGTACCTGTAACTATGTTATGTGCTAAGGTACAAAGGAGGAAGTAAAAATGTTGTCCTTTTTGGGAGCCAGTTTTTATCTGTGCAGGGGACAGTTACAAGAGGGGAAAGTATGAAGATTTTCTTCAGCCAACCACTTTGTGGACCTTATTTAGGTCCTGAAGTAATTGCCCTCATTAAAGAGACTGGGGAAGATGCAGGACAAAGAGGGGCCACGAACAGGGATGGAGATCCCAGCTCCTGATGGGCTGCAGCTCCACACCATTCATCACAGGCCTATGCTTAGTGGCACAATATGGTCCGTGTGTCTTTTAAAGTCACTACAGTTCAGCTTTCCTCTACAATCTGATTCTGCTCCCCAGTACACACCAGTGTAAAGTGGGAGTGACACTATTGCACTGGGGTTTTGTGCTTTTTAAAACTGGGGTAAGGAGGATACTTAAGAACTTATTTCTTCATTGGCTGCACCATGTACAGTCACTTGCAGCCATACAAACTGGGAACCAGGCCTCTAGCAGTGGTTGAAAAGATCCTGTGGAGTGGAAGGGAGAATCTGCTTTGTTAATGTTTTAGAGCCATATGAACTTATGGGAATGTCTTCCAATTTAATTTCTCTCCTCTCTGTCTTTTTCCTCCCACACCTTGGCATCCTTTTGCTCTCACTGCCTGTCCTGCTTTTGTCACTCCCTCTTCTCTTCCCTTCTGCTGTCCATCCCTCTGTATTTCATCACTGTATTCAATCCAGGTCCTTCCCTGTCTTGTTCCTCCAGACCTTCTGGCTCCTGTTCTGTAGTGTAGTAGCTCTGCTTGTGCAGCATCCATGCTGCTGCTGTTTGCTGGTGCAGTAGCTCTGACAAACCATGTGAAGTGTTTTGGCAGAACTTGCACTGATAACTTGTCAAAGGTACTATTCCCCTATTGTCAGATAAGTAAATTGAGCCAGTTCTACCTTTTTATAAGGCCCTATATGAAATCATGCATGCAGGGTCCTCCATCTCCTGACACTTATGTCCCATCCCTGTCTTCTTCCTTCCTCTCATCCTCTTCAGGATGTACTCCACCTGTCCCCCCCATACTTCTCCCTACACATACATGTGAGGATAAGTATCTTCCATGAGCAAGAAAGCCAGCAGGTAGAGTATCACTGAATATCAATGATCCGAGTGGGGAAAAATTGATAGAAGAATTCAGTCCCTGCTGAGGTTCTTTGGCTCCAGTGCCCAATGAGATGGAGAGCAGGGATTCAGGGATAGTAGTGGGGTTTGGAGACAAGGTATGTACATGTTGAGAGCCATGTCTTGCTGATGTGTAGGACTTTGGTTAGTTATCTCCCAGGATGTGTATTTTGTGGGAACGCTGATTGTGTTTCAGGCTGGTGTAACTCGGATAGCCTGGGGTGGCACTTTGGACAGTCTTACGATTCGGTGTCTGTTCCTCATTTAGTTTTTATTGCTTTGGTTTTGTTTGAACAGGATTATATTGTGTATTGCTTTCTCCAGTAGAGAAGTAGACATGCTAGAAACCGGAGTTTTGTTTTCCACCAGATCATGGTCTTTCCATGGCTCTGACTTCCCCCAGCTACGCCCTGGGTGGGGTGGTTGTAAATTTTATATATTATTCTACTAGCTGTGGCCAGAAAATTAATATTAATCTGAATGTTTAGACTGTGACTCAGCAAAATGCTTGAGAAGATGCTTAACTTTAATCATGTGAGTGCTTAAAATAGATGCATTGAATTATAAGCATATAAGTGTTTTGCACATTGGTAGAATGCAGGATGGTTTTGGAATGAACTGTCTCAGAAATGGGAGGACCAGTCTTGTGACTGATAAGAATGAGACTGTGCAAACTTAAAGGGCTAACAGAAACTCTGCCTGCTGGTCAGATGGTTGAGTTTTAAAACAAAGCATGTTTTCCTTCTGTGGACTGTAAACCCTGTAAACACAGGGACATTCAATTGCCAGTGTTGTAGGGGCAGAGAAAGCTGTAAGCAGCATCATTTGGTTCTATGCATAACAAAGTGGCACTAGTGAACAAATTTGTCATCTTAAATCATGTTTACTGGTTTTATAGTGTGTAGATTTATTCTAAAGTGCAGTTTACTTATCTGTCAAACCATGGTGAGTTCAGAGGACTGGCTGTACCTGGTTTTACCCATATTTAAGGGGTTTTTTAAAAATCTTTGTTTGAGACCCCCTGGGCATGTCTACAAGAGATGTTTACTGTGCAGTTGACTTATAAACTGCACAGTAAATGTCTCAGCATCTGCACGTATACCCCTGTTAGGGTGCAGGAAACTCATGAACTTGTACATTCAAGTTCTAGCCTGCTGCAGAGTTTTTTCATGTACAGTAACACATGTGTGGGCACTGACTCATCTGGCTGGGGCATGAGGGTGCTTCAGTGTGGGGGCTGCTTGCTGGCTAGCTCTGCTCTGAAGCACCTTGTGCCTCAGCCAGCTTCTCCGCAACATTTGAAGCCCCATCGGAGCAGCTCTGGGCTGGCAAGTTGACCCCCTCAGATCCTCTGCCAGCCCAGGCTGCTCTGACTGGGCCGCACTTGCTGCACCCAAATAAACTCTGGAGCAATAAGCCCTGGAGTTTATTCGTATATATTAATTGCATGTGTAGACACACCCTCCTATTTCCATCCCAAAGTGAGTTTTATTTTACATCTTGCTGTAGTTTCTGTCTGGGAGTAAATTTTGCTCTTGGTAAAGAAGTGAAAATATAATTTTCAAACTGTGCTTCAAGTACAGAGCCACTACTCCAGGCTTTAAACCGTTTTGTTGCGTCCTAAGTTATCATCTTGCTTCTGCCATCTTCTTCCGAAGCCTGTACAAGAAACATAATGTTATCTCAAACATTATCTGCAATACTCTAGCTAGCATACACATCTCCATATATGCAACACAACTATGCAGTGACCTGATAAAGAATGTCTTGAATTTAAAAGCTTGTCTAACTGCACAGTTGGTCTAGTAAAAGATATTACCCAAGAAATCCTTGCCTCTTGCTCATCTCTTGCAGGCATTTCAACACAAAACAAAAAAGTAGAGTGCAGTAAAAAACTGAGGTAGGATTTTTCCATAGCATCCCACATTAGTTTGATTCAGCTTTCATTGGGGCCCAGAGAATGAGAGGAGTTAGGTCAATGCTGAGTGATTCTTTGAAAATCTCACCTTTCATATTTATGCTTTTAAACCTGGGGTAAGAAAACCATTATAAATGGCACTAAAATGATATTTTGCAGTTTCAAAGTGCATTATGAAATCTTCTGTTTCCCAGAGAGTACAGGCCAAGAGTGAGTGTTCACATTTTGGAGAATGGCACCAAAGTATCAGCTCTTAACCCAAAAACCTATGTATTTGATCCAGAGAAGTCCATTGGAGACCCGGAAGTGGATCTGATCAGGACTGTAAATGTTCCTGCAGTGGTGAGTTCAGTTTAGTCTACATCTGGAATATTTCTGCAATATGGCAACTACTTGCTGTTATAATGCACAATTATTATCTTCAGAGCACTTTGACTTCCAAGTAAGTATTTGTCATGACAGCTCTTTGAGAGGTGAAAAGCACTGGTGGAACTCAGTGCTTTACTCAGAAAGGTCATGGAATCTCCATCCTTGGAGGCTTTTAAGACCCAGCTAGACAAAGCCTTGGCTGGGATTATCTAGTTGAAGATGGTCCTGCTTTGCGTAGATTGTTAGACTAGATAACCTCCTGAGTCCGCTTCCAACCCGAATCTTCTATGATTCCGATTGTTACAGGTAATGCAGAAGAGTCAGGGAAACATTTACCTATTTTTTTAAAGATAATTGACATTTAGACAAGGATAAATTAAATAGATCTTGTCAAATACTGTACTGAAGTCCAGACATCTCTGGTGTCACGGGGATTAGTAGAACCAGTAATTCTCCATCTTCTCAAATTTTAATAAGTGCAGGGTAGGTAGGAAACTGTCAGGTAGAGTCTGCAACAGTTCATAAACAGAATTCCTTGAAAATCAGTTTTGGGACTGATCTTATATATAAACCATATTTAATTAATAAATCCAATTTATCAAATAAATTTAACATTTAAAGATGCATCCAATTTCCTATGGCTTAAGGGAGCACTGGTCATGGAAGATAATAAATATATCCTGAATTTAGTTAACAATAATGATACCTGGGCTCACATAGGGATCCTTCATGCTAGTGCATTTTGAATGCAGTTATTACACATGATTCCCTTGATGGTTTTTTTGAGAGCCATATTATAAAGCTGTACTGTGGACTATATTTAAAGGGTCAGTTTATGACACTGTCAGATACTATTTGAAAAAAAATCATGCCCACATTCATCTAAGGAATTGCTTTCTCACACCTTGTCCTACCTAGTGTGATTCTGATGCCAGTATGGGGTGTATGTAATCACTTGTATCACCCTGTTCTTACACCTGTTTTTTCCCTTTTTTCACTCTTGCTTTTTTGCTTTTTGGTATGCTACAACTTTCTGAAGGTGAAATTCAGGTACTTCTCTGGCAATAGGCTTTTGTGCTTAAGTCCAATAATCTCTGTTCAGCAAATCGCATACATTCTTAAGACTGTTCTTAACTCAGTGCTTTGCTGACTAGAGATGGACTTAAATATGCACTCCTATGAAAACTGATCTCTGTAAGAAACTACATAAATAACTTCTGACACCAGTACATTGTCTCTTATCATCCTGTTAGAAATAATGAAATGAAACTGGTCCTTCATGCTTGTATATTTTTCTGTTAAATGTCTGTGTGCAATTGTACATTTTATTACAATGACAGTCCATTTATCTTTTGTCTTCTCTTGTGTCAGACTGCAATGGAATGGGTGCAGACAAGTCCCCTGCACCTGCCCCTACAGCTGATACTACTATATTACAGAGAAGAATTGTTTATGACACGTACCGTTCATGAATTACTGTGGGGCTACAAAGATAGGCTTCTGTCAACCATTCATCTCTTATATCCTGAGGTGGATTCGGAGTTTGGTTTATTTAACAAGGTAACTTATTTTTAACATCTTGCTTTCCAGAGCATTAAATTGAATCATATAGAGGTTTACCATAGATGTAAAGTACAGCTATAGTTTCTGGGTCAGTTAAAATATCTGGATATAGTAAGCCAATAGGGGTAGTTTATAAGAGAAAAAGTTGGAGTGAAGGCAAAGGAAATAGATATTTCTTCACTGGAAGGGTTACAGCTAACTTTCATTACTTTGGACCACAGTCCAGGAGTTGTACAGCTCTTTTAGTAGTAGGATCAGCAGTAGTCAGGAGTGTCTTTTTCACCTCCCACTTGACTAAAAGTCTCAAACTTTTGTAAGTTTGACCTTGCTGCTGCTGCGGCCATTGTTCCCTAGTATGCTAATGCACTCTTCTAGAACTGATTAGTAGGAAAACTCAGTGGGGGAAATGTGGCAGCTCATTTACTTAACAGTATTTCATTGAGGGAATGCATTAGGTTTGTGCTGCAGCAATTGTGCTGGCTTCCAGTTTGTTTCTAGTTGCATGTAGGTCAGCTTGTTGATTCAGTTTCTTATGTTTATCATGATTTGGGCCCTGGGAATCTTGGGTACTTCTTTTCTCTTTTTGATAGCAACTGAATTGCAATCAATAATCCCTCCATGTACTGCCTGGTGCATAGGAAGGAAGGATAGGCTCAAAGCAGCTGGCTCTGACCTTTTCTGGGCAATCTTACCTGCTGGCATTTATCCTTTTTTGAACGTTTGCTGAAGAGCTCTAAAGATGCCACAAACACTTTTTTTATTTTCAGAAGAACTGATTTATTGGGTGGGAAATGTTAAAGAAAAAAGGCCAAGTTAAACACAGCTTCCTTCCCTAAGGAAGTGTCTGCTTCAGAACCTACCTTGGGCCATGTTTGTGCTACAAAGTTTTGCCAGCAGATCTCAAGTTCATTTGGCAGAACTGTGTGTTCACACTCAAAGATTTTCTGTGGAGTCTGAGCCCTCCTTTCTTCCCAGAGAGACCATTTTTACCACTAAATTAAGGTTTATACCACTCCTGGCTAGCCAACAGAAGGCATGTGGAGATGCTTCCAGCTGACAGCCCCTTCTACAGCTGGTGCCTTTCCGGGGTGCACAGGCAGACAGAAGTGCAGCTCTGAGCTGTAACTCAGACCCTTTTCTGTGAAACATTGTGTTATAAAGTTACCCCAGACCAAACAGAAGTTCACTGTTGGTTCCGGGGGGAGGCAAAACTTGCTGGGGTCCCTGTGGCCAGATTCCCATAGCAATGGCCAGGTTCTTTGCCAGTATTCGCTGTTTTCAGAATGGGGGGGGGAGGCAGTGGAGGGAGCTCATTTTTGGGACTTCCCAGCCAGTGCTGAAGGGTGGGAGCCCACCCCCTACATCTTGGGGAAGGTGGGTGCTAAAAAAACCCTCCAGATTGAACTCCTGCTGCCCCCTTTCCCCCTACCATTCTGAAAACAGCAGACAGGCTGGGAGCTCCCAGACACAAGTTACAAAAGATGCTACATTTTGAAACGGCTTCATCTGATACCTCATGCTATAGGGGTCCAGATTTTCACTGGATTGACCACTTTTGAAACTGTCTGCAGCTGTTCACTTGTTTGGTCACAGCTATAAACTGCTTTCTGTGACCAGATTGGGTGAAAATTGTTACTTCTCTTTGTGTCCTTTGTGCTCCCATGGCACAACTGCTGAATGGAGACATGCAGAGCTGTCAAAAGTGTTCAGATGTGTAGGTGGCTTGGCAGTTTGGCAGGGGCAGCTGCTGTCTCCCACTAGAACTTCTGGTAGCAGAGGAGCTAAACATAGACAAGGCCTTAATTATTCTCACCTTCTTTATAATCCAGGTAGAGTCTAATAAATCTCACCTTCCCCAGGGAGTCAGCAACAGCTAATCCATAGCTCCCAGCAGAGTACTAACACATGGGAACAGAAAGGGTCCATGGCATACATCTTCAGTCCTGTTGCAGGGCATCAGCCATGGAGAGCGGCTGGAAGGGTATAGAGAAGGTAAAATCTGATGTGTTTTATTTCTAGATGAATGGGACAGATGATGGGGAATATGTTTTCCTAAGTGGGTCAAGGAACTACCTTAACTTTTCAAGGATTGTGGAGTGGAAAGGAAAAAAGTAAGTTGCCGTATCAAATGCTGTGGAACTTCTAACTTCTTTAGAGACCTTTCAGTCAGCTAACATAACTCCTTCTTATTAATCCACTGAGTGCAGAGCCTCATAATAATACTAACAATAATAGTTTTAATTGTAATTGTTGCAGTATCCATTCTCAGAGAGACATAGTTAGCCATGTTAGTGTGAAGTCAAGTAGAAGCAGCATACATTTGCATTTTAGGAGACTAACAGAAGTAGATGTATATACTTTGTATCAATTCTTAACATTATTGCCCTCAAACCACCAGCTGATGCAAATGGCAGGCTGGGCTGGTGTCAGGATCTCTGGTTCTTGACTGCCACCAGCACATGTACACCCATGCATGGGCAGCCAGGAATGGTGGAACACATGTTATTTTAAATGCAACTTTTCTCAGAGCTATTTGTATCATGGAAGAACAGTGTAAGAACAACCAGCTATCCAATTCTTTTCTTCTTGGGTTGTTTCTTCACTAGAAAAACTGGTATTTATCACCTGCATTCAGCTCATCCTTATTCACCCAACCTGGGTACAACCCTTAGTGAAGAAGAGGCGGTATTTAGTTTGAATCATGTTAAGGTATATGGATTAAAATCACAACTGCCTCATTTTCCCTAGAAGTGTAACAGAGACTAGTTAACCCTGAACCATGGTAGGCTATCTCTTATGTCTTCACTGCAAGAAAAGTATAAATGTACAACAACGTGACTAGTATGTATTAACGACCTGGCTGTAAAAACCCTTCTGGAGACGTATCCATCTAGTTTTTCTATAACGTAAGTGGTGAGGTGATCTGTTTGGGGGTCCATAGTCTGATATTTCTCTGCATATTGATTTTTCCAAACATAGATTGCACTTTTAGTTAGTTAGCAGTAATTTGCTCCACTAGATCCAATGTTGGGAAGAGCACATAATAGCATGATACCAAGACTCTGTCCATGCCCCACTTCTCCCTACCCATCTGCTTCCAGAGCATAACTTTGCTTGTTCATTTTATGCCCATGTTTGCACCTGTTCCATGTCAGTGACCCCAAACTGAATTACTCAAGAAACAGTGAAAATAATATGCAGTTAGTGAAAATACTTGCCAGCAATTGTTTGCCTTGGGAATAATTCTTAAGGCCAGTTTCTATCTTGCACTTGGGCACCAGTTTAAAGGGGATATAAATGTGTTCCATTTATGCTGCCAGAGCTGTGTAAATAAGACTTGGTATAAATGGGAAGCAGACCCTCCTTGTGCCTCCCAGGCCGAAAACTCATTGTCTCATCGTTGTAAATAATTCTTTAACTGTTTCTCTCCTCTTCATTGACTTGAGGTCTCTGGATTGGTGGACCACAAAGACTTGTAATATGATCAATGGGACAGATGGAAATTCTTTCCATCCTCTGATAAGCAAAGATGAAAAACTCTATGTTTTTGCTTCTGACTTCTGCAGGTAAGAAGAAGAAACACCTTTTGGATTCTGGATCCAAGTGTTTATACTGGATTATATAGAGGTTTCTAGTTGAATGAACTTTTCCACCATTTTCTATTTTAAAGGCTTTGTTCCTTTAAATACCTATGTTCTTTATTCTCCCTCACTAAAAATTAGAAGTGAATCATCCCTAAAAATTAAACAGAACCAATCTACATCTAGTTACAGATGGCCTGTTTTGTGACAAACATTAAATGAATATCTGAGTTAAATCCCGACAAACCTGCACAATTCCCTCATTAAGCAGGGTGAGGGGGTTTGCTACAGAAACAGGTTTAAACAAATCCCAGCTGAAACTTTTTTCATTCTGAAATACTCCTGAATATTTTGCTTTGCTAATGGCATCCTAGAATGTATCATGCAATTGCAGTTAGTTAGAATAAGGGCGCTGCATGTCCACACATGTCCCAAGGCAGCAGGGATGTGGGAAAGCCTGACGTTTTCCTTCTGCTGTCCCATCTTTCAGCCTCCTCCCTCTGGTTTCTCTAGTATTGCAAAACAATATCACCTGTAGTGTTTTGTGTTTTAGATGAAGAAAATATTCTACTTCAAATGAATCCAGGCAAACTTGGGGGTTGAAGAATGGCTGCCTGTGCTCAGTTTACCTGCTCTATTTTTTTTTTTCACTGTCATTCTTATAGATGTGGCATTTGTGGCACATATAGTTTCAATATTTCTTAAACAGCTCTAACTCCAGAGATGGTCTTGGGGGCTTGAGAGAGGCCCCAAAATCCTGAGGATATGTGTCTTTAACCTCAGAGGGCTATATGTATTTTTTTTTTTCTTTTAAGGTTCATCCATTGTATTCAAAGGCATGGCAAGGTATGTGGGGCTTGCTCCAAAGCCTGTTAAAATCAATGGAAAGACAACCATTCAACCAAAAGACTACTGTTCAGTCCAGTGAATCTTAGATCAGGCTTGTAGCATACTGTAAATACAAATGGGTGCGCACATGTCTATTTGGAGGGTGTACAGCAGGTGTGTCAAACTTATTCAGCCCATGGGCTGAATGAATGTCTGTGGGCTGGACCATGACCAACTCCTTGTGGAGTGGTCTAGCCCGTGTGCTGTCTGCAATGGACCTAGCACTTCAGGTAGCGGGGAGTTGGTCTGGGATGCTGTGTGCAGCCTCCACCCCAACACATGCAGCTTTTGATTCCATCCCACGTGCTGTGGGCAGCTTGCCCCATTGCAGCCACAGGGACCAGGTGCACAGTGAGCTCTGGGGCTGCTGTGTGCTGCATGTGGTACATGGCACGTGGGGCTGGACCAGCCATGTGTGCTGCATGTAGCATGGGGCTGGCATGGGAAGTGTGTTCCATGCAGGAACCTGTGGACCTGTGCTATACAATGGATCCAAGTTGAGCATGCACCTCATGTCAGCCCTCTGTGCTGCATGCATTATGCATGGCTGATCCATCCTCATGCACCACCAGCACATGTGGTTGGTCTACCTGCCAGCCAGATCAAATGTCTTCACAGGTCAGTTCTGGTCTCTCGACCGCATTTGTGATGACATGGGTTAATGAGTGCTTATGTCCAGTAATTCAGGTTCTTGCTTTTCTTCCCTACAGATCTCTGTATTTGACGTTTGACAGCTTTAGGAGTGTGGCAGGTATCCCTGCCTATCGCTTTGTGCCCCCTGAAGAGCTCTTTGCTAATACTTCTGTTAATCCAGACAATGCTGGATTCTGTGTGCCAGCAGGAAACTGCCCTGGAACAGGTGTCCTGAATGTCAGCATCTGCAAGCAGGGTATGTGACCAAACAATGGGTAGGGTCAGTGAGAGAAATGTTTCTATGGCAATTTATTTTATTTTTTTTGATGAACTGGAACACATGCAAGTGGTTAGCCAGACTCATGTGAGGAGGCAAGTACTCTCAACTCCAAAGGAAGTTGAAAGAGCTCTACATTTCATAGGATCAGGCACTGTATACCCAGCAGTATTTTTTTTTTTTATTTTTTTTAAAAAAAAATCTTGTAGTAGTGAAGAAAAATCATTTAAAAATGTACTCCCCCAAAAATATTGTCTGCTTCAGCTGTAGCTTAAATCATATGAAGCAGAAGAATGGAGTAGGAGCCACCTGGTAAAGGGAAGAGCTGTTACAGCTAGTGCTAACCTGTGCAGCATTTTCTCATCCTAATGGGTGAAATACTATATGCAGAGCTCCACTAGAGCTCTGGCATATAAGCTTTTGTGCTGGCTGATTACACCTGGGGGGAGCTTTACCCACTGTGAAAATAAGGTATTAGGCTGTCAGAGACTGGAAATGGGCTTTTACTGTCACAGCAGACTTCATGAAGGGAAGATTCTTTCTGTGTTCTAGAGCAGCCTGGGGCAAATGAAAGAGTCTCCTATGGACTCATGTTATTATGTTAAATGTCACTTGTCCACTCACCATAAACTTGGTTTTGTGCTGTCTTCAGTGCTTTCCACCTCTACTGTGAAGGTCAGCTCTGGTGGCATAGAAATTGTAATCCACCTTATGTGGCAGGGGAAATGTAATGTATGCAGTCCATGAAGGCAGTTTTCCTTAAGTGCTTCCAGGGGTAACTGTTCTTCTGGGGTGGTGTAGTACTTGCAGAGGTGTTGGGGCTTAAAGCCCACTTTATGGAAATGGGAGGTTCCTCCCTAGCTTGCCCCTGTGGCTGTACAGCTGAGGGCAGGCAAAACTTGGGGGCATCCAAACCGCAAGCCTCCAGGCTTGAGGCTGCATGTAGGAATATCTGAATTCCCTGGCGGGGGTGGAAGATATTTACCAATTGCTTATGTTTCTGGACTGACTCATGGATTTGGACTTGATTTGGCTTGGAACATGGAAACTTTCTTTTAAAAAAAGAACTTAAACTTCGCAGAGTGTTTGGAGGTGTGTATATCTAAAAAAAAAAAAAAAAGAAAAAAGAAAAGAACTTAACCTCAGTCTTTACTGGCAATAATCAGTGTGAGTCATTTAAAATGACTTCAGTGGGGCTTGTCCTGGGCTTGCAGTTTCATGGGTTCTTAAGTGCTTTGCTGTATTGCTTTAATCAGATCTCAAGCAGACCAACACTACAGAAACTGAGAATGTTCACACAACATGGCTGATACAAAGGCCCTCATGCCCAACTCATATAACTTGCTACAGATCCTGTGGCTTCTGTAGGACTAAGTTTAAGGGCTTTGCAGGATCAAGACCTACCAGAGAAGATGGGAGAAAACCAACCACAAGTAACATGTTACTGGAAAGTGCTTGAATACGACAGACTAGAACAGCATTTGGGAAAGAATTAAATGTAGATGAACCATAAAAAAGAGTTCCATAAGTATTCTCTCTTTTCTTAATGAATTTATCTCTGGACAGTTGGTATGTACATTAGTGATGCTGTTGCTTACACTGTCCTATTGGAACTTGTTTTGTGGTGTGTTTAGGGAAGTGCAGCAACTTTTTCTTTGTTCTGTGACACTGATTTGGATGGCTGGGGATCCAATAAAAATGTACTCTTTGTTTTTGACATTTCAGGTGCCCCCATATTTTTATCATCCCCACATTTTTACCAAGCAGACAAAAAGTATATTAACAGCATACGGGGCATGAATCCAAAAAAGGAAGATCATGAGATATTCCTAGATCTCAATCCAGTAAGTATATGTCATACTTAGCTAGGTAATAAGAATCATGTCACTTTCCTGTTATGTCCCAGTAATTTAAAGTAATGCTGGTAGCTTGGCAATGATGAGAGAAACAGGTTAATACCTTTCTCTGGAGCCCACAATGTTGGTTCTCCCACTTCCCCTGCCTCTACAGACCTTCCAGTTGTTGTTTCACCATTTCCATCGTAGTGAAAAAGTAAGTAAATTGAGGGACCTCAGAAATCAGGTTTTCATGTTTAGATGGCTCAGAAATCCAAAGGCAGAGAGGACAATGTTCACAAAATGCCTTCCTGGCAGCCAAGGCATCCATTAGGAAATGTACATAAATGTAGTCTGACCCCCACCCCCAGTTTGCTCTTAGTAATTAGGAGCATTGGAAAATATTCCCATTTTACTTCAATTGTGGTGCCTCTTGGACCATGGTGGGGAGAAACAAGGAAATATCTGCCAAAGAAAACAATACAACATTTCTGAACTTAAATTCCTGGAGCACATGTTGCATTTGTCCCTGGGTAAGATGTGCCTATGTTTGTCTGAGAACAAAAATATTCTGGGATTGGCATGCACACACATCATCCTTCTAAGCAGGGTTTAATGAGTGGTTGAATGCACTACTATTTTTCTGCTGTTGATTCAATGATGCAATCCTGGGATAATTGTATAGATTTGGCAATATTCCAGGATAAATTGTTATTACCTCTTACCTGGTGGGTTTTTAGGATTTATCCCAGGACTATGAACCCAGGTCCACTGTATGCTTGCACTTTGTCCTGAGATAAAATAGTTTATCGTAGGATAAATGCAATGTCTGTTTGCAGTCTTAGACTATTGCGTCCCTAGGGCATGGACTTACAAACTCTGTCATAACCGGTAGAGATGGTGACACCATTTTTCTCATCCTACAAACCAGTCCATATCACCAGGAAAACTGAGTTGCAGTCATACTTTAAAAATGTTTTTTATTACACAATAACCTTTTATTAAACTAGAAGTTTACCTTTATTTCACAGTTGACAGGGGTGCTCCTCCAAGCAGCCAAGCGAATCCAGATCAACATCTACATCAAAAAAATGCCTGAATTTTTGTAAGTATTTACCTTTTGTGGCTAGGAGTTTCAGGGTGGCTTAACCTGGCTCCTTAATTTAAATAGCTTTTTTTTTTATACTGCCTTTTTGAGGAAATAGAACTGATAGATGTACCTAAGTCTAGGTGAATCTGAACTGGAAGATGAGGGGATAACTCCTTTTACATTTGTCCTGGGGATGTAGTTATTTCCATAAAACAGAGAAGACTGTGGTACACTTTAGCACCATATATCTCAACTGGTGAAGGCCTAACATTGAAACACGAGTGGGTGCCAGGGACCCCAAAAAATAGCACAAAATAATTTAATTTTTTTTAAAGGAACTTAAAATGTGGGGAGACTCATTCCTCTACCATAAATCATTTTTAATGTATACTTTCATTATTTGATTCTCTATTTTTTTGATGCAAGTAATCATCAATAAAGTGATATAAGACCCAAATGTATGGAACATCAGAAAAAAATTTGGGACTGAAGTTTGGGGTTGCCCTTTTAGAAGTGGGAGATATGAGAGAATTGCTTTCTAAAAGCAATGCTATTTTTCATGTAAGTTTTCAGTGAATTGTGTAAATCATGAGAATCTCTATGAAAGCTCCTTTTTTTTGGTATGTTTGTAGACACGCAGAACACTAGCCTGATGCTGCTCTCATACTATATTATCTTTGTTACACTCCCTTGGTTTCGGGGAGTTACTCTTGCTTTACACAGACATCAGTGGCTGTGTCTACATGAGACGTTAACTGTGTAGTCACTACTGCTCAGTAACCCAAATTACTGTGCAGTAGCACCAACAAACGGCTTTTTCGGGGCAGTGCAGTAGCCCCAAGGCTACTGGTGCTTCACGGGTTCTGCCACACGACACTACTGCACAGTAGTCTCAGGTTACTGTGCAGCCAGTGTCTCATACAGACATGGCCAGTAAGATCAGAATCTGGCCAAATATACCAAATACAGGATATACACAAGGAACAACTGTGACCTCTAGCAAGACCTAAATTAAGGATACATTTGGACATTATCAGTACACACCTGTCATCTTGCTTAGCATTCCTTCAAAAAAGTGTTAAACTGTAGTTGTCAAAAGGAGTTAGAAATCTGAGTTTTGCCACACAGAGTGTGGAGACCCAGCAAGGATATGTTTTAGGGGGTGGGTCAAAATACTGTAAAAAAAAATATTTTTTCTTAATATTTAGTGTCACACCAAAAGATAATAGGAAGAACTGGGCCCAGTTAGGGCTACTTTTTTCCTGCTCCAGAGTTTGGGTTTATTTCACTATGAGAGCACAGTGGTCAATATGCTGAGGGGAGGAAAGCTTTCCCTGCTCCAGGTTTGAGGAATGATCCAACCCTAACATTAGGAGCAAGAATCACCCAAATTAAGTCTCTGATCTCATTTATAATCTCAGATACTATTCATCCACAAGCAAAGTGTCCATTTTATTCTTCACTTGTTGGGTATGTTCTGATTTAATTTTCTGAGATTTGCCTCCAGTTAGAGGACATGATAGGTATTCCAGCTGAGTTGTCCAACAGCTTGTTTTACCTGATGCCATGTCCTTGGACTTGTTGACTCCAAAGTAGGCTATGCTATACTGGTGACCTGCTTCCTAAGCTTGCTCTCAAACTGATATGTATTAGCGAAGAAGTTAGGAGAGACTGACTAATCCACAGCAACTTGACAATGCAGCTTCCTGTGGTTATGTGAGTGATAAGAGACTTATTATCATGGAGGTGTGCATGCACCCATAGATAACCAAGATTTCTGCTGCCACTTTCGCCAGACCCAGATGATGGGGCTGTGTGGATGTAGGAATGATAGCAGAAGTTAGCTGGGAGTTTAACTGAAAATAATGAGACTTCCTGCAAAAGACTTCACAGTTCCCACATGATCCTCTATGTTTGAGGCTTTTCACACAACATGTATAAGGAAAGATGTCTCATATGCCCTAATTTTTTTGTGACACTGCAGCCAAAGACAGTATTTCCTTATCAGCCTCTCTCTTCTCTAGTGGCATGAGATGTCACATCAGAACACCTTAAAATTCCAGCCGTACTGTTACTATTAACACTAAACTGCTCAGTTTTTATATAGTTATATACTGTCATCTTGACTGTATTTTCAGCCTTCGGCAAAATCCCCCCAAATTTTCTGGGATGATTTTCTGGGCTAGTTTACAACTGGGCTGGGATAGTTTGACAGGAATGATCCTGCCTTTGAGTAGGGAGTTGAACTAGATGACCTCCTGAGGTCCCTTCCAACCCTAATTTTCTATGGTTCTATGATTTATTTCCCTAATTTGGAAGAGGAGGATAAAAACTATACTTGGACTTCAGGAAGGCCTTTGACACGGTATCCCACCCCATACTGGTGAACAAGTTAAGGGGCTGTGACTTGGATGACTGCACAGTCCGGTGGGTGGAGAATTGGCTGGAGGGTCGCACCCAAAGAGTTGTGGTGGATGGGTCGGTTTCGACCTGGAAGAGTGTGGGCAGTGGGGTCCCGCAGGGCTCGGTGCTTGGACCGATACTCTTTAATGTCTTCATCAGCGACTTGGACGAGGGGGTGAAATGTACTCTGTCCAAGTTTGCAGATGACACTAAGCTATGGGGCGAAGTGGACACGCCGGAGGGCAGGGAACAGCTGCAAGCAGACCTGGACAGGTTAGACAAGTGGGCAGAAAACAACAGAATGCAGTTCAACAAGGAGAAATGCAAAGTGCTGCATCTAGGGAGGAAAAATGTCCAGCACACCTACAGCCTAGGAAATGACCTGCTGGATGGCACGGAAGTGGAAAGGGATCTTGGAGTCCTAGTAGACTCCAAGATGAACATGAGTCGGCAGTGTGATGAAACCATCAGAAAAGCCAATGGCACTTTATCGTGCATCAGCAGATGCATGACAAATAAGTCCAAGGAGGTGATACTTCCCCTCTATCGGGCGCTGGTCAGACCGCAGCTGGAGTACTGCGTGCAATTCTGGGCGCCGCACTTCAAGAAAGATGCGGATAACCTGGAGAGGGTCCAGAGAAGGGCCACTCGTATGGTTAAGGGCCTGCAGGCCAAGCCCTACGAGGAGAGACTAGAGAAACTGGACCTTTTCAGCCTCCGCAAGAGAAGGTTGAGAGGCGACCTGGTGGCTGCCTATAAGTTCGTCAGGGGGGCACAGAAGGGAATTGGTGAGTATTTATTCACCAAGACGACCCCGGGGGTTACAAGAAATAATGGCCACAAGCTGGAGGAGAGCAGATTTAGATTAGATATTAGGAGGAACTTCTTCACAGTTCGAGTGGCCAAGCTCTGGAACGGGCTCCCAAGGGAGGTGGTGCTCTCCCCTACCCTGGGGGTATTCAAGAGAAGGTTGGATGTGTATCTAGCTGGGGTAATGTAGGCCCAGCACTCTTTCCTGCTTATGCAGGGGGTCAGACTCGATGATCTATTGAGGTCCCTTCCGACCCTAGCATCTATGAATCTATGAAAAATAAGATGGGTTTAGAGCTTTCACCTGGAAAATTTTCCATCTTGCTTGCTATGTTCTAATCTGTCTGGGAAAAGCAGGAATCATTGTAAAAACTCAGTGCTTTACTATTGTTTGTTTTGTTTTTTTTATACAGTGACACAGGCAAGATCAGAACACTGATTTTCCCTGTGATGTATATAAATGAGGTAAATATTTTAAATGATTTCATTGTAGTACTGCATGTCTAGTAAGAGGATAACAACTTTGGGCTTGTCTGGGTTACTGGACTGCTGCTGCTGCTGTTATAACTGAACCAGCAATGAGATGACAGCAGAACCCCTTAGAGATGTGACTGATGCTTTCAGAGGGTCTTTTTTGCTGACTTTGCTATGTGACCTCTTCAAATGACAGAAGTCAAGCCATTGAAGCAGCCTTCTTTTAACTGTATCCATAATAGTGGCTTTGCTGTCAGAGCTACATTGTCTTAGCTTTTCACACCCTAGCTGACAAAGGGTGTGTCAGCAAAACTTTGTGCTATGGACTGAACCATAAAAGCCACATATAGAAAGCTATGTGATATTTTTCAAGAGACTGTGGTATTAATCTTGGTATCATTCACATGGTAGCAGCTGTGTTCTGACTAGTCTGTGCCCCTTATGGTTTCATAGTCTTATAGATTCTTTTGAATGCAGTTTCCTTTATTTCCAAAGCCAGCGATTCTCAACTGAGGTTACTGTGGCACCCTGGCATGCCACAAGACCCTTTTAAGGGTGCTGTAGCACCAGGACTCTGTGCAAGGAGGTAAGCACTCACTCCTTCACTTGTATGGCACTCTGTGTTGCCCCAGGATTCTGTGGAAGAGCTCCCCGAGCTGCTTCTCTGGGAGGTCTCACTCCTGCTTCCCATCCGTTGGCAGGCCCTGTGCCGACTGCCTTCACACTCCAAGCAGCAAGCTTTGCTGCAGTTGGGCAGATGGACATGGGACTACACTTCTCAGGCTGGCTTATTTACCCTCTCCTCCCATGTTCCTGCAGCAGCAGGAGGGGCTGTGAGGGCAGGTGTCTCTGGGCCTCGGCATGCAGGTTCCCAGAGGAGCAGCTGCAGCAACAGGACTTGCACATCCTGTTGGGTACAGGCAGGGAGGAGGCAGGTGACAACTAGTGGGGCATGGCGGAGTCCTGTCTTTGCTGTCCTTGCCTGGCACCAGCCTCTGTGCCTTCAGCAGCCACTGCCATTCCCTTCTCCTGCAAGGACAGCTGCCTCCTTCAGGGATCTAATGACTCGGTCCTAAGTTTCTCAGTCTGCCCTGTTGAGCAGCCCCTGCCCTCCGCTGCCTGCCCTGCCACCCTATGAGATCCTTTTAAGGGTATGGCGTGGTGTAAGAAGGTAAGCACTGTAAGACATAAATTAGTCTTTATATGGGGTGCCACTAAATCCAGAAAAGTCAAAACGTTTGGGAACCACTGTCTTAAATTGTGGTGTGGTGTGCGATGAGCTCTTAAAAAGCTGCCACATTCTACCACAGGGGGGAAAGCCTCCAGAAGAAAATGCAAGACTTGTCTTCCCCACAGTAACTGTAGCAATATATTATTATCCCCTATGTCTCCTGTCAGCCTGAAGGATGGAAAGGTCAGTATTGATTGGGCTTTTTGGAGGGCCTCTGTAATCCTGCAAGGCACTTTTTCACTGTGGTGGTGACTATACCATAGCTAGTGTGTCTCTTCTGGTTGAAGAGAATCCCGTAATTTATCCTCAAAATACCTCTGAGGGAGCCATTATGAGGCCTAGCTCATCAGCTGAAAGGCACTTCCAGAGTACAGAGGTATTGCACTAGTGGAATCACTGACCCAACAACTTGGTGGGAGCTGATAGTGTTTGTGAATTTAAGACTGAATTAATCAGTACTGGTGGATTATTATTAGATATTCCAAATCTGGGGTAACATCAGAAAGTGTCTGATAGGCTTTTGGTTCTTGGGTGGCAGAAGTGAGAAATTTGTTCTGTCCTGAAGGAAGTTATTTTTGCCTAAACTTTCCAGAGGGGCTAGTGATTTTCAGTGTTTCACCTTTTGAGGAGTCTGGTTTCCAGAAATTTCTATCTACCTTAATCAGTTTACAAAAGCAGCCATATGATATGGTTGCCTGGCATAGCAGGAGGGCCCTTCCAGCCCTGGGATATTAAGTTGGGCATCAAGAAAACATTTGTCACTGTTGGATATGCAGGCCAGAATCCCTCCTGCTGCTAAATGAGAGAGAGGCATTTTAACGAGAGAAAATGTATTAAATAGCAGGCTAGGCAGAGCAGATCTTGCTGTCTTCCTACTCGGCTTATGTTCAGCAACGTGGTATGGCATAAAGGATGTTCTAAATGTATTCGTTCTTTCTTTCTCTCTCTCGACCTTCTTGTTCTCCAGAGTGTTTTGATTGATGAAGCATCTGCCAGTAAGCTGAAATACGCTCTGTTTGAAGCCACTCTGTTAAAGAACATCCCTTTTGTAATCATGGCACTTGGTATTATTTTTGGGATCATTTTCATTGTGCTTGTGTGTAAGTCCCGTGGAACAAAGGATGAGGTTAGTAGTAGCTGAATTTCACACTCTCTTTTTTTTTTTCCTGTCTTTCTGGGTTTGTTTTTTTTTGTAGACTGTTGTTGTTTTACCTGTTGGGGTCCCATAACTTTTGCTGCTTCTTTCTGTTTTTAAAATGCTCTAATAAACCCTAAGTAAGTGCAACCAACAAAGCTATACAGTTAATTTAAGATGCATAAGGTGGGTGATTTTATTTTTATGCCTAATTCTTTTGCTAGCTAGTCATAAAAAGAAGTCAGTCTAGTGAACTCTGAAGGGTAAGATCCAAAAAAACCTACCCATATTTAACTGACATTTTGACAGTGCCATCTTGAGAGAGACGTGTGATATGGTTTTGGTCCCTTACCCCCCCCCCCCCCATTTTCTTGTGAAACTCTGCCCAAGGTTCCTCCAAAATCAGTTAAATCCAGATCTGGCAGTGCCTGCCAGAGATGAATCTAAACCAAGCCCCAATTCTGCACGCGCACACAAATGTTAGGCAAATTCCAGTTCTCAACCCTTCCTTGTAACTTGGGCTCATTCAGCTGTATTGTCCCATTCAAGGCCCACATTAGAGAATTGAAATGGTGTTAACCTTGCAATTATAACCTCATACCCTCAGCAGCTCCAGTGGATTAATCCTCCAAACTTCTGCTATCATTTTACATTATAATTTAAATAAAAACATATAAGTTGTACAGTTCAGTACTGTACAAAATTATATATGATTAACACTGTTCCATATGTATATTCCTGGTGTGTAGTGTTACAAATGAGCATGTTGGTATTAAGGTTGTCAGTGCTTTGAGTAGTTCAGAGCCAAACTTTTACCCTCCTGCGACAGTGGTGTTCTCTGGATGGACTGCCTGAACAGAGACAGACGGAGCAATCTAGGAAGCTTTGAGGCCTCTATCTGCTGTGGTTCAAGGATGATGTTGGCTTTTATTCCATATTCTAAGCAGGTTCTTTCATTACAGGAAAAAACAGCCAACATTCTCAGATGAACATTGTATGTGCCGTTTCTCAGCTTGCAAGGACTTGGTGATCCTGATCTTACCTCAGGGATGGTGGTGGTGATGAGATTGTGGCAAAATGCCAAGGGAGGGACACACTATCTTTCTGCCGCCTGGCAGATTCCCTTCAAATAGTGGCCACCCCCATTTGAAACCTTTGGTTTCATTCTTGCATGGCTGAGCAGGAGCCCTTGGATAGCTTTTCACCAGGGAATGCTTAATGACTGAGGCCCTGCCTCCTTTATGGGAGGGTCTGGTTCTTTTTTGCTTCACCTTCTTTGTTTCTTCTTTCCTTCCCTGCCGGACTGGCAGGCTCAGCCTTAGAGCCCAAAGCAGACCCCCTGGTTCTGGCCAACGCAACTGACCTCTCATCCTTAATCTTGCAACATCAGATACATCCATCTCTCCAAGTTCTTCAGCACAGTTGCAGGAAATGAAAGGACAATGGAACACTTGAATGTCCTGTTTTCTCTGTATCAGCTTTCTGTTTCCTGCAAACAGCGTGATCAGAGAGGACCATGAAAGTAATACAGCCATAGCTGTTGAGTTTATTACTGTAGCTTTCTGTATCCTAATAGGGCTGCATGTGTAGACGCTGAGACGTTTACTGTGCAGTTAAGTAGTCAACTCTACAGTAAACATCTCGTGTAGATAATAATCTCATTCATATGCTGTCCATCTCCTCTTCTAGTGTCATCACAGGAGATGTTTTGTAAGCCCTGACATCAGTCCCTATGACATTTCCAGGGCACATAGTAGGAGCGTGCCTGTTGCCCTACAGTAATGTAGCGTGCCCTCTTCTTCTCAGCCATCCATGGGGAGGCGAAAGAAGAGGCATGCTGTGCTGTGAGCTGGCTTGCATACTAAAAGTCATACAGCAGCTGCAGCTGTTCTGCCCTGACATCAAATCAAGAATACTGGGAAGGCTCCTGAAATCGTTCTTCTTGTACATCTATGCAGTTGTCACATACAAGCTATGCTCTGGTGCTTTTTAGCGTATTTGTTCCCTTGCAGCTTGTTGGCTGAAAGTTGGGCCTACTGGATGATAAATCCCAGGATCTCTCTTTCCTGCATTGATTTTTTTTTTTTTTTCCACTAGTACATTTGTCTTCCTCCAGTCCTCTGTGACCTTCAGGCCTTAACTTTGAAAACTGTCGAATGCCCTGCTGTTAACTTTGCTTTCTTGCCATTTTTATCTTCCAGGGTACTGAAGACGAAAGGGCTTCACTCATCAGGACATCCTAGTATTTTCTCCCTAACAAGTGAGCTTGATGAATAAACTATGCAAGCCAATCTAATACCAACCACTATGCAGCCTTCTCCACTGTGGAAAAATGATCATGCTTATTATGATTATTCATAATACCGGGTATGAGGAAAACTGGAACACAATTGAAGGAGGTGACTGTTCTTACCAGCTGCTAAGCTATGATTTTAAAATTTAGATTTTAAAGTGGCTTGATATTCTGCATTTTCATACTCTGAAATGTAGTATTTAATATCCTCAGTGCTATCTCTTTTTTTTTTTTTAAACACAGGAAAGCCATAGACACTCATAGCCACAGACTTAAACATGATGATTCGTTATTAGGATTATGTGAGGTATATTTGCAAAAGCACCTTTGTGACTTGGGTTTCTGTGTGTTTAAGACTCTTGAAAATAGAACATGATCTTCTAAATCACATGTGAACACTTGAAAATGGTGCCCTTAGTCTAATATGTATATAGTACATCAGACTTCTTATCATCAGTGCATACATTGACTGCTTAATAGTTGTCATTCTTTAGTCCTTTTATCTCCAAAACTTATTTTTGATTCTAAACTAAATGCTGTTTTAACACTAATAGTCACCAGCTGTAAAAAAGCTTTACATAACACATTTTCTTACAGCAGTCTGACATATCTTAGTGTTGCTTGAAATCCCATTGTGTTCTATCAATAAACTTCCGTTCCAGGTTTTCCATTCCAGTTTTAATTGGTTGAGGGTATGATAGAGAGTTATTTTTTTAGTGTCTGAGGTGTCTCACGAGTACCTTTCATGTGGTGGATTGTAGATGTAAACTTTGCCAGATTATTTGCAGTTGCATTCGTTATTTAAGAAACATGTAGCTCTTCCACACTAAGGTACATTTGGAAACTAAAGAAAAACAGTGTGAATGTTTAAAATAGTGATAATTTTAAAAATCCCACGTTTAAAATATCATGAAGAAGGAACTTTTGTAGATCATAATAGAAAGAGTATTCTTACTGAAAAGTGCTTCCCTCAAATAAAGGCAGTGAAACCAGATTTTAAAGTATCATTATTTTGGTAAAAATTAGACCTTTTTTGGTGGCTGCAAGCTCATTAAAAGGGCATTAGTCCATCAGTTATTTGGTAGTCCATAGCATTCTGGGCCTTTCCCATCAGAAAAGTTCAGGGGGCCACTGCTGAGAGGGAGGAAGGGTTCAGGGAGCTTGACAGCCCAGAATGAAGGCAGAGTAGACTACCTGAGAGGAGGGATCCAGGTTGGGGTCCAAACACCAGACTTTGGGGCTCAGTGTGGGGCTGAGGCCACATAGTAGATGCCATCTGCGAAACATGGGACACGGTAGAGGAGGTTGGAGCCGTGTATAATGCCCTAGGCTTTGGGGCATTAAATGGGAAGCCTCCTGCATTTTTACACTACTTATTTGTACAACAAGTTGTGACAGGTGACACTGGGTGGACTGTCCCAGAGACAGGTGGGTGGGCTGATGTTGAGACGTGGCCCTAAGCCAGCCCCCTGTCACATTAGTGGTGGCAGATAACAGAACAAGGAGCCACTGGTCTCAAGTTGCAGCAAGGGAGTTAGATATTAGGAAGAACGTTCTCACTAGGAGGGTAGTAAAACACTGGAATAGGTTACCCAGAGAGGTGGTGGAATCTCCATCCTTCAAGGTTTTTAAGGTCTAGCTAAACAAAGCCTTGGCTGGGATGATGTGCTTGGAGACGGTTCTGCTTTGAGCAGGGGGTTGGACTAGATGACCTCCTGAGGTCCCTTCCAACAACTGTTCTATGATTGATTTATTATGCATATTACGATATTTCCTAGAAGCCTATCCACAGATTAGGACCCTGTCCAACTTTTCCAAGATTAGCTTGTCTTCCCCATGAGAAGAAAAATACGCTAGCCATGCTTCTAGATAGTTACAGCCATTCTTCTCAAGAAGATTTCCCTAGAGTATCTTTTCATTTGCCCTCATGAGGGAACCTGTTCACTGCAGGCATAACTCCTAATTGTTCAGGCTGAAAATAGTGCCAGGTGAAAATGAGAGTTTGGGAACTGCCCTTGTCCCACCAACAATGCTGAACTTCTTGGATAGGTAGCAGAAAAACCCTTTGTATGGGCCCACAGATTTCTGTCATTGGAGAAGTTATGATACTGTGTATCCCAGGAGTGTCAAATTGTGGCCTGTGGACCAGATTAAGCCCACAGAGTCCTATCATTTGGTCTGCAGAGTTATCTGTGGATGTCGGAATGGACCTGCATGCTACCTGCAGTGCATGGGGCCAGTTTGGCATGTACTGCCCACAACTTACAGGGCTGGACCTACTGCAGACAGTGCACGGGGTGAGGCTGGCACATACTGCAGGGGATTGGGTCTAGCATGCTCACTGCAGGGTTAGTCCCTGGCTGCACATGGGGCAGGTCTGGAATGCATGCTGCACACCGCACCCATGCCAAACTGGCCTCATGCACTGGATCCAGTGCGCAGAGCTGGTCTGTGGGCCCAGTTTGGCCTGAGGATGGGTTCTGTGCCACTTACCCAGCCCATGGGGCCCGAGTTTGAAACCCCTGGAATAGCTCAACCTTTGAGTCCCTTAATGTCTTTCTTTGACTGCCCTCTGGAAGGAACCTTTCAGCTAAGGAAAACCTAGTAGCTTTGGTCCAGGGCCCATATCAAACCCTGCCCTGGTGGCTTGCCATTCCATAGCCCTCCAGAAAAACCTGCTTTCATGTTAGCAACTTGGGAAGGGTGCAGCTGAAGAAAGTCCAGTGCTGCCAGGAAGAACCTACCTCCAACTTAGAGCAGAGGCTGAGAAGACTGAATTAGCAGCTGCAGAAACCTCTGTTTTGTTCATGGACTGTTTGACTTTCATAGTGTTATCTAAACGAGGAACTCCAAAATTCCTTCTTGCCTCAGTATGCACATACTACAGATCACGTCACTGTATAGCCTGTGTTCATACAATCCACGTTGTGAAAAAAGGCTTCTTCAAGCATCGGCATTACCCCAGCAGTTGTTCACAGAACTTCGTGAGTGTTCAAGTAATTGTGAGATTGTTCAGCCTGATAAAATGATGTCTACAAGAGAAAACTGTCTATCAGCACAAGAAAGGTCTATGTACCACCTACTCTTTGCATCCAAATAGCATCCTCAGCTGAGCCCATAGCTACCTGTATTTGGAGTGGTTTTAGAAATGTTACATGGTGCTTCTTGGACCAGTTTCTCACCTCCTGTAAATTGCCACAGTTCTATGGAAGTCAGTGATGCCATTCATGTTACTGAGTCGTTGAGATGAATTAATTATTTAACTATTTGACAGTGTTTCTACATGCTTGTGCAGTTTTCTCTCACAGGGCAGCAGATTGAGCTGTGTTTTATTCTGCATTGTTTCAGTTTTTTAGGAATTGTTTTCCTAAAAAAACATTTTTCTTAGCAGTCCACTAGATCAAAGGGAAGTGGTTTTATCCATCTAGTACACAGGAAGGGTATTTTTTTTAATGTTATGCTAGTATAATAGTGTTATTGTATCTGTGATGGTCCAAAAATTATGAAAGGGGCAAGAATTTCTTAGGGTGATATCTTTTATCAGATCAGCTACTTAGTTGGAATAAAGTTAGATAAGAAGAATGTCTTGCATTCTAAATATTGTCCAACTTTATTCCAAATTATATAATTGGTTCAATAAAAGATATCACCCTAAGAAATTCTTGCCTGAGATTTTTTTAATAGACTCAGCTGTCCACCTTTTTTTTTTTGCGTCTCCACCACAAACATGGGGCACTCAAATCATTCTAGTACAGTTCTACTATGTGGCTCTGTGTACTGTTTTTCAGTGCATATTTGGAAATCAGCAAAGCTAAGTCTTGACCAAAGTGACCTCTGACAGATTTTAAACCAACTGCCAGTCAGCAAATAGCAAGTGCCTGTGGGCAGTGCCACACCTAGACTTACAACATGGGCATGGGCATTTTAGTCTATGGAACACCAGATTCTACCTAAAACTTGTCAGATGCTAAACTACACGTAAGAAGTATTTTGTTTCAAGTACTGTGAGTCGGAGTTTCAAAACCACTTAGCAACACCATGACCCTTCCCCACTGAGGTCAATGGAGATTTACTGTTGGTGCTGTCCTACACTGGGTCAGGTTTAGGCCATTGCCAAATGCATTGAAAAATTCATCTGGAGCAGAAGCAAAAAGATAAACATTTAGCAGCATAGAGAGAAGATTTTTAATCTATGCAAGTCAAGAGAAGAATTATTACAAGGGAAATAACCCTATGGGATGCACATAACTGTTGTGGCTTACATTATTTTCTTTCCGTTTTGTAAAACTGGTACACTTCAGCTTGATGCTTCCTAGTGCAGAATCATGCTCAACATCTTACAGTGCAGCCCATTTAAAAAAAAAAAAAAAAAATCAAACATCCCTATAGGACAGAGGTGGGCAAAATATGGCCCATGGGCTTGATCTGGGATTCTATGTGGCCTGCCATGGGTCCCTCAGCCCCACCTGGACCAGGCTTAGAGGGCAGCCTAGGCTATAGCACGTGCAGTTGGTCCTGCTGCCCCCTAGACATGCAGCAGGCCTAGGGCAGTGCAGTAGCTGAACTCCACTTCTGGCAGTGGTGGCTTCTTCCAGCTGCCACTGCCAGTGTAGCTGGGACCCCCATGGAAAGGGTTTGCTCAGCCAGGCAGATGGGATGGGGCCATGGGGAGTGGTGTCAGAGTGGGATGGGTGGTTCACAATCTGCCCCCTGCATGTCCCTGCCCACAGAACTGTTGCCCATCACAGGGACATGCAGGGAGTGGATCATGGCTCTGCCTTGGGCCCCAAGTCCCACACTCTCAATGCCCTACAATCCTGGTCCTGTCTGCAACTATGCCCACCCATCCCACTCCCAGATACTGCTCTGTGCTTGCCCCCGGCCCCATCACATCTGCACAGCTGAGTGCACCCCACATGCTGGGGTCCCAGCTGGTTTCACTGGTGAACCTGGCCACTGTCTGATGGTGGGTATGGGCAGACGGACCCAGGCTGGATTGGATCAATTGCAACCCCCACCCTGACCCTGCTGCCCCAAGCATTGGGCTTGCTCACCACTCCTGTCCCCACTGTTGTACCAGGTCAGCATTGTGCCTTCACCCTACCCTGCAACAGCTCACCAAAACTCTTAAGACGTCCCCCAACCCAAATGATTGCTTACCCCTGCTGTAGGATTAGTGGTTGTACTGGATACCAGACCTCCCATTTAGTGTTTTAGACCTTGCTGTTGTGGACTGGTAAAATGATCTGCAAGGGGGTACTTATCTTTGAAGTCACTGCATGATTTCTTTGTATACTGTGTGCTAAGTATTGCAATACAGAATTCAATGTCTTCAACTTTTTTCAGTCATTAATATGTAAAGAAACACTATAAAGTATGTCATTCTCTGCTGGATATATGCACATGACTCTCAGTGGGCATGTCTACATGTGCATTAATGCACCATAGTTACTGTGCATTAAGTTTAGTAGCTGTACTAACCAAATGCATTTAATTAATTTGGAAAGAACATTCAAAGCTGAATTTTTTTAAAGGCTAACTTTAGGCACCCACATCTTGTCTATATTTACAGGGACATAGGTTGTAGCTGTGTTGGTCACTCTAAAGACTTATGCAGACAAGATTATTTGGGTAAATATGGTATCTTTTATTAAACCAACTCAGAGAGTTGGAAAAATTCTTCTTAGCAAGCTTTTGGGTTTAAATACCCTTTGTCAGGTGGAGGAAGCATCTGCAGTTGGTGTGTGCTCTTCTTATGCACTTAAGTAGCCTCATTTTCACAAGGGATGCCATTGGCATCTATGGGAGTAGCAGATATTCAGTAGTATTGAAAGTCAAGATATCAGTGTAAAAACCTTGTACGTATTTAGGAACCACTTGAGCCTGTCAGAAACGTACAGCACTTCTGCTGTGTGCTCTGTGTCTACTCTTATTTGAGAGTCAACAACAGAATCTTCCCCCCTGCTTTGATAGGAGCAGACTTGGGCTGGTGCTCATCAAGGAAGGTAAAGTTGCTTCCCTAAGAGTGGAATTCAGGGATGAGACACTGGCTACCTCCAGCAGATTGCAATGGTCAGTCATGGAGCAGTCACCCAGGACGTGCTATGACTTAAAATATTTATACATTTACTAGGAATTTCTCACTTCCATTCCTTAGAGAGGAAGATTAAGGAAGTGCTGTATGGAGAGAGGGACATCTTGACAGAGGAAGAAATGCCAAAAACTAGACTGTTTCCAAAGGCGTCCATGACTATGGTTGCCTAGAGGCACAGGCCAAAGTCTCACAAGAAGTGTCATCCTGTGTCAGACTGACTAATGAGTACTCTGGTCCAGTATCCTTGCTGGCCTTAAGGTTTAGTTTCTGCTTCTGGTGAAAAAGAGCCTGGGTTCAAATCCTGCTTAAACCCTTAAGTCTGTAATTATCGGGGCTTTCTGTAGCATAGGTTACCACAATGAGCCGGTGGGAGGCTTGCTGGTTTGAAACCGGACAGAGACGGCCCGTGTCCGCCTACGGTGGCAGTGGATGCTATACAGGGAGAGCACCGAACCGGGTATCTCCTGCACCCGCTATTCCGTAGCCTTCCTGGGATCCAGTACGACCATAAGTAGCAGGGCGGGAGTACCCCTGAAAAGCAGCCCGGTCCGGCCGCGGGGAGAAACCCCAGCTACTACCGCTCACCCTCCAGAACCGCTGCTTCCACGAGAGGAGCCCACGGCACAAAACCACGTGGCCCTTCCCTGGCGCGGGACGGCCGCTCACACGCGCCGGCGCATGCGGCGACGGGCGTTCCTGCCTCCCCGGCGCGTTGCGATGCCGTCACAACTCCGCGCTCGTTTGCGCCCGCTTTCTTGCTTGAGGCGCCGGTGACTGGTTCCGGGGCGAGGGCTCGGCCGGAAGTGTTTCCCGAACTCGGCGTTTCCGGCTGCTCTCTGCGGCGACTGCCCTACTCCAGTGCCGCCGCCTCATGGCCTTCAATTTTGGGGCGACCGGGGGCGCCGGCGTCACCAACCCAACGGGTGAGTGCGGGGCCGCCAGGCCGGGCCGGGCCTAGCCGGGCGGCGCGAGAGGCGGTCGCTGTTCCGCTAGTGCCGCTGCCTGGCAACCGGACGCCCCGCTCCGCCCCCCGGTGGCCTTCCAGCTCGGGCCTCACTCGGGCCTTTTATAGCGGGACCCTGGCTGAGGCACGCTGCGGCGCTGGGCGCGCGAGCCGAGCCGAGCCTACCCTACCCTACCCTACCCTACTCCTCCCGCCGGGGCGCAGGCGGCCCCTGCTGCGACGGGAGGCGGGCAGGGAGCCCCTAGCAGCACCGTTATTCCAAGCAGCTCTTTCTAATAGGAAATGTCACAGAACAGTCTGTTTGCGGGTCAGCGGTTGAAGGGGCCAGCAGTGATAGGGACCAGTGTCAGAATAAAAATATACCCAGGGCTCATCTTCACTGAAGCAGCAAAGGTGCTTGAATGCAGAGTTGGGCAGTTATATAGGCAGGGCCACTTAGGGAGTTTTGGTGAGCTGCCATGGGCAATAGCTTACCAAACCCCCCTAATTGGCTCAGCTCTGTGCACAGGCGGGTGGACAGAATGGGGTCCTGGGGTGGGCTGACAGGGCTGGGGCTGGGATTGGAGAGCCATGATAGCAGGGACCTGGGTCATAGGGCAGAACCGTGGTCCACTCCTCACGTGCCCTTGCACCAGGCACCAGTTCGGGGCTGGAACGGATTACGATTCTGCCGCAGGTTCTGGGCCCATGCTGTCACACTCTGTGATCCTGGGGTCTCCATGGAGACTGGCTAGGACCTGCGCAAGAAGACCACATGGCCAGGTGGAAGGAGGTGCAGGGCTGGGATCTTGGGGCACTGACAGGTTCAGGTCCTGGGGCAGAACCATGATCCACTACCTGCACTCCCAAGCCTGTGGAACCAGCCCCCATTGCAAGGACATACAGATGTCAGGTTGCACTTCTGCCTTCGGCCATGGCCCTGCGTTGTCACCACTCCAAGATCCTGCCCTGCAATCCCAGCTCCACCTACCTATCCCACTCCGGGACACTGCTACCCACAGCCCCATCCTATCTGCCTGGCTATGTACTCTGCAGTGGCTGCAGGGCAGACAGGCTGGGGTGCCTGGGCAGCAGGGCCTGGCCTGGAAGTGGTGGCAGCCGGAAGGAACTGCCAGGGCTGCCAGGAAGTGAGTCCAGCTGTTGCACTGTCTCAGCCCTGCTGCATGCCCAGGGGCTGTGGAACTGACTGCACATGCCCCTCCTGGGCTAATCCCCTGTTCCTGGGCTAGGCGGGGCCAAGGGTCCTGCCACAGGCCAGACAGAATCCCTTGGCGGGTTATATTTTGTTCAACTCTTCTTTATAAACATGATTATGAAAAGTTCAATCATGATTAGTTGAGGTAAGTCTACCCATAGTGTGTCCTGGCCTGTACTGACTGATTGGTCACTTGCAACCAGCACTGTCAGGTCTTCACAGCCATCTGTGTGCTGGAAAATAATAGCTTTTACTAGTGAAAAGAAGTTCCAAGATAGGTGTGGTATGTGGAAATCTATCTGAGGTATATGAGGAGAGGTGGGGAAAGATGTTTTTAAATTGGTAGTACTTGACCTGTTTCACCAGCAGGCCAGATGGGCAGTGCCTGATCGCTCTGCAGGCTGGATTCGGCAGTGGACCCAATCTAACACTTAGGGCTGGCACAGTAAGGCCCTGTCCTACCTTACAGAGGTGGGCAGCCCAGCTCTGGTCCAGCTTTACATAGTGGGTGGGGCTTGGCCTGGCCCTGGTCCATCTGTTTGGAACTAGGATTTTGGCAGCTGAGAGGTTTGGTAGTACTGCCATTGCTTCCTTGCTGCTAAATTTCCTGACCTCTGCAAAGCCTTGTGGGCTGGATTTCAAAGCTCCATGGGCTGCATTTGACTTGCCAACCAGAGGCTGAGCATCCCTTGTTTAAATCATTGGAAGGGGAAGTTCAATTGCCCTTGTTAAACAATGATGGTTGACTGGATGCCGGAGTCCTAGGTGGTTCCACATGCTAGAAAAGGCCAAATTATTTTCAGCCCTTTCAGCCTGTAAAACATTTGGGTCACTAAAAGCTCAACTGCCTGGCCAACAGGAGAGGTTCTCTCACTGTCATTTGGATGGAATAAATTAATCTTATTTGAAATGGAGTACCTTCTTGTTCGCACGCTCTTCTAACTTCCTAATCTGTCCAATTTTTCTAGCCTCTGCCAGTGAAAAAAAAGTTGCTGTATTTCTTAAGCATACCTTCTGTTCAAAACTAATGCTACCTTGCTCTCTTTCTGCTTCCCACTTGTCAGGATTTGGTGGGCTTGAAACGGCAAACTCCACTGCCAGTGGGTTTAATTTTGGGGGTTTCGGATTAACTGCTAGCCCTGCAGTGAATTTTAATATTGGGAATTTCGGTGTTTCCACTACCTCAGCGCCACCATTCAATTTTGGTAACAGTCTGGCAAGTGCAGGTAGATAATGCATATGCTTGTTTGTAATGAATGTGGATAGCAGGGTCCAAGAATTCTTTCCAGAACTCTGGTATATAAATGTTTTAAGTACATCATTACTTTTTGCATAAGACAAATTAGAGAGACCAAACAATGTAATAAATTGTAATAGAATTTACGAATATTGTTTTGAAAATCTTTTCACTAACTTCTGGGTTCTCTGTGCAAGTTCAGTGAAATACATGTTAAGAGAACATTGTCAAAACACCATATTCGCTAAAACAAAGTGAAACATGGTGTCCTACGCATTGTCCAATGTAAAACTAAATAATGTTTACTTCACAAATGGCTAGATTTACTTAAAAACAATAATTCCATGTTGAGATGTTAGTAACACTGAATAATTGCAGAGCTGATCTGTAAAGTCATATTTCTTTACTGTAGATTCTTGGACTGCTGCCGTCTTGTTTTCTCATCTTTCTTATGTTTCTTCATTGGACTTCACTTGGTTATCATTAACACATCACACTTAAACAGTTTCTGTGGAGAAACAAATTTTATACGATCAGCACTAAATTAATAGCTCTTGTTGCTAGCCTTTGTTTATTAATTACTGTTGAAACAATGCACAGAAGCAAACTTGTTCTTCAAATTACAGTCTAGCTTTTTTCTGCATAATGTGTACTCTGGGGGTGTTTGTTGGCAACAGGAATCAGCAGTCCCTTATAGCTCTGTCAATTTGAAATAAACAGCTGTGTATTTACCTTAACTTGACTCTTCCCTTCTGAAAACACGTAACTGGTATTTCTTAACCATTCTCATTTATGAAGAATAAACCGTTGGGATATTGGGGTTTTTACAGCTGCTCGTATAGGAATTCTATCCATTCCGCAGTCTCATTACTGTTTGTATTACAGTAGTTTTGTCAGTTTTATGCATTTCAACAATCATATTTAACTGGTTAAATGCAATTTAGTGTAAGTTAATAGAATCATGGAAAGTAAGGCCTGGAAGGGACCTCTAGAGGTCATCTACTCCAGTGGTTCTGTAACAGGTCCAGGACCCATTTGTAAACATCAGTGGCCAGTCCCAACCCAGTGCTCTTCACTCCCAACCTGCTGCCCTGCCCCAAGGCCCCATCCCTCTAGTGTGGGGGGCAGCGGGTGGGTGTGTGAGGCATAGGGCTCCAAGCAGCCCTTCACAGGCTGGAATTCTGCCAGCCTGCAAGGGAAAAGCCATGGCTTCCCATGTTTTTCTCCCTTAAAGGAGAATCAGTTGTTTTAAAGTTTTTTTTGATCTATTTTTTAAGTTTGTTTGTGACCCTTTTATATATTCTTGTGTCCCACTTTTGGGTCACAACCCACAGGTTGAGAAACACTGATCTAGTCCAACCGTGTGCTTGAGGTCAGATCATTCCTATCCAAATCATCCCATACAAGTCCTTGTCTAATTTATTCCTAAAACCACTATTGCACAGCTACAAGGCAAAATGCCCCAAAACACCAGAAGCACCCTGGCTTGCCATAGGTAAAGCTTGGGGACAAGAGCTGTCAGCGTCTTGCTGCTCCAGGAGTTAGTAAAATGCATTTGAGATCCAACAGGGGGTATAGCCCTCGCTGCAGAAAAAGGCAAATTCCCTCAGTGTTCATACCAGTCTGACTTTGGGATAAAGTTCCTTCCTGATACTAAATGTGGCAATCAGTTTGACGCTAAGTAGAGGGTCACAACCCTGGAACCTCTGGGATTTTGTCCCAGTCAAAATCCCCAGCCTTGGCTGCAACCAATAGTCAGTGCTTATGAAGAAAACAGGGTGGGGAGGTGGAGACCCCTACTGGCACCTGTAGCAAGGAGAGGAAAAAATTCTTTCCTGGCCCCGTCTGACACCCAGCGATGCTCAGAAGCATGGGATAAACCAAACACCCTCCATTCGGCTGTGCAACCTGGGGACAGCAAACACAAACACAACTCCACACATCATAACAGGAGAGCCAGAACTCCCTTTTCTGTCATCCTGTCTCCTCCCTAAACTTATTCTGGGTCCTTTAATCTTCTTTTGTAACTAAACCAGTTGCAGACCTCTCTTCCTTTCTCCTGCTGTTGAGTAGTCCTCTCCAATATCCACCTGCTCTAGCCTGCAGAGCTGCTTTTATAATCTCAGTGATCTGTGTGTGTGAGAGATCAGGGCCTCATGAGCCTCCAGCTGTTGCTCTTTACAGAACACTCCAGGCATTACTCTTCCTAGATCATCTCTAACCAGTGCTTACCCAAACTCCTCTTGAAAACTTCCAAAGACAGAGATTCCACAGTTTTCCTAGACAGTCTGTTCCACTGCCTCACTGTTTTAATAGTGAGCAAGTTTTTCCTCATATCCAATCTAAATCTACTTCGCTGAAACTTCATGCTCTTTGGTATGTCCTGTTCTCCGTAGCAAGGGAGAAAAGGTGTCCTCTCCCTTTATAGCAGTTGTTCAGGTATTTGGAAACAGATTGCCATTATGTCTCTTCTTAATTGCCTTTCCTACAAGCTCAGAGTGTCTATTACACCCTCCCCTCATATGGCTTGCTCTCCAAGCCCTTTATCATTTTTTGCTTTACATCTCCAGATCCTCTCTAACTTGTGCATGTCCTTTTAAAAATGTCAAAATCAAAGCTAGACCCAGTACCCTAGATGAGGCCTCATCAGTGCTGAGTAAAGAGGCACCATCACCTGTGTTTTATTGACTTGCTTTTATTGTTGAACCTGGACTAATTCAAGCCAAACCTTTGATGCATATTCTAATTTTACTAATATTTTGTGACGTGTATGGTGATTTTAAAGAGAGAAATTAATTTAGTCAAATTACAACATTATTAGAATGGGAGCTTGCATATGTAACTGGAAAACTTTTTTTTAATCCAGTTGCATAAAACTGATCTTTTGAAAGAGCAAAACAAAAGCATAGTCGAAAACAACTCAGTATAAATTTTTTATTTTTTATGCTTAGGTATGGCAAGTTGAATAGATTCATGACTAATGCATTGCTATTTTAAGATGTTAATATTTGTTTCTGTATTGACAAATTAGCACCAACTAACTGTATCTGTTTGATGCTTTGTGTATACCATGCTGTTTGTTATTTCTCTATAAAGCTTGCTTTCGCTAATTGACTATAATTCTGCTTTTCTAAATATACTTTTTAACTCTTCCTGTACTTCTGACCTATATGTATGTGTAGTATGTCATTTCAAGCTAGCTGTTTTGTCATGCTGTTTTCAGTAGTTGCCTTACTTTGTGCCTTTATGATCGATGGTCTGTCCAATGGGCTCTTCTGCATAGGGTTACCTGAGATCCTGTTACCTTTCCTACTGTGTGTGTGTATGGAAGGCGACTTTAATAATTTGGGTAGTGATTGAATTGGTGCCAACTTGGGACATGACTGCTGAGGGATTTTGATACATGAAAAGGTGGGGGGAGCATGCCTTAAATCACAAGGCCTTTTCCTGTATTTTACCCTGGACCAGTAGGTCTATCCCAGCTAATCTCAGATACCATGATGCAAAAATACCTGACAGCCTTCACGCAGTCTGGCCTCATATTATTTAAATTATGACATTCCTCCATTGTTTGGACATCTTAAGAGTGTCTTGCAGACCTTTCCTATTTGTCATCTTATGTCCCCATGCTCAGTATAGTACTAAAAATGTTAAGCACTCACTCTTATGCTCTTCATTCCTTCTCTCTTGTATTTTCAGTTTAAATACGTATTTTACTTCATGTACATTTACAACAGCTTTAGCTTTGTCCTACATAGATTAGCTGCCTTATTCTGTTGCTGCTAGCTCCAGTCCCTGTGGGAAAGCACCTGTTTCTTCTGTGTGGCAGAAGCCACAAATGGATGTCTATTTTGGTTTATCTCCCTTGCTTTCAGTTGCTTTGACACATTTTTATGTTGAGCCTGAACTCAAATAGCTGGAAACTAGAGAGGATTCTGCACCTCATGACTTGTCAACTTTCTGTGGACTAAAGACAGCTGGGATCTGTTGATTTAGATCTCTAGCAAAAAAAGTAAAACATCAGACTATACCTGCTAGATGTCATAAGCCAGTAAGTTTTGTAGCATGCAAGTGTTGCCAACCATTCAAGATAAAGCCCCAGAGAATTTCCAAAATAAGCATATATTTAAGTAACATATATTTAAGCAGTGTAGCCTGGGGGGGATCTCACAGACCTGGATCACTCCCTTGACAGACAAACCCAACAAGAAAGACCACACTTGCAAATACTTCAGAGGTGGAAGTGGACTGTTCTACCACACAAAAAAAATTAGCTTGTAGTTGGTTTATGATTACAAGAATGATTCCTAGTACATTTTTCTTTGTATTTTGCACGTATTGTGTGCATGAACTCTTACTAATATTTTACTCATCAGATCTCTTGGATTCGACTGATCCCAGTCAAGTCTCTTAAATTACCATCTTGCATTGGTTCTGCAGTTCTGGTTAGATAGTGTGGTGATACATTTGCAGTTAAGGAGATTTGAAGAGACTATCTTCACTTTGAAGATATTTTAGATCCTGCTGCCAAATTAAACCTATCTTATATGTTTACATGTTAAGGGATGTGGTTGCATGATATCTAATGCTCTTAGCAAAACTGAGTATCTTCCTTTGTATTGTTATATTATTCAGATATATCCATTCTGCATTTACTATGCTACCCCTGTGATTCATGCAGGAAGATCCTTGCATCCATACACAGTCTCTTGGAAATCTGGAGATCCACAGGGATCCATCCTCATAGATCTTCTTGTAGGATTGTGACCTAGGTTATCATCCACTTGCCAACTTGATGAACTCTTGTTTTGCCACAGGTCTGCCAAACCATGAGAAAAAAAGAGAATTCAGTATAAAACAATATTTCTGTTTATGGTCCTGATTATGCACAACCACTTTATGCAAGTTATGCTGAATGCTTGGTCTTATCTGAGTGTTTATAGTTGCTTTTAAATGAGAAAATACAGAAATAGCATGCTGCTTTGTATTAAAAGCTCAACAAAAATTGCTTTGCTTTTTAAAAATTAGAGAATGAAAATAACTAACGTTAGTATTAGCTATAATATTCTGGAAATAGAAAAGGCACATCCTGAACTGATTAAACTTGTTTTTTCATGACCAAGGAAGTTGTTAACTAAAAGTAAAATTTCCATATCCTTAAGTCATTCATTACAAGATACATTTCTTGTCCACATGTTCTCTCCTGCTTACTGTCAAAAAACTGATAACTGTGATCAGTGTGAAACACTTGCTTGTGATCTACATATCTGTCTGTCAACATTTCTCTTCATAAAAATCCATCAGTGTGTGCAGTTTATCATGATCTCATACCTTGTGGCAAATCCTTCTGTTTATTTGTATATCTCATACCCTAGGTGCATTTGGAGGGTTTGGGACAACAACCACCACAGCTGGACCAGCATTTAGCTTTTCTGCTCCTACCAACACAGGTACCACTGGTAAGAATCCATCAGTTTTAGTCATAGAAAATATGCATAGGTGACTTGGATTTAAATTAGAATTGGTATTCTAAAAGTTGTTTTATATTGCAGTTCATCTGTTTTCTGCTTCTCTCCATAATTTTTCTTTACGTGTCCCATTAGGGCTTTTTGGTGCTACTCAGAACAAAGGGTTTGGATTTGGTACTGGTTTTGGCACAGCAACAGGAACTGGTACTGGTTTAGGTACTGGTTTAGGAACTGGATTAGGCTTTGGAGGATTCAGTACACAGCAGCAGACTTGTAAGTACAAAGACTTTATTTTTAATTATTATTTAATACTTAACTGCTTAATATTTGGCCATTGCCAGAGCGTGTACACATCCATGCCATTCTGTCAGCTCACTGCGACTCTACTTAGCATTGTTAGAGTGAGAAATGCCCCTGGAAAGGCACCCACTGTTGAGACTATGGCTGGCAGGAGTATCTACACATACCTTCTGGTTTTCAGGTGACAGAAGAAACTTTATTCTGCTTGACAGGAATGTTGTAGCTGTTGGCAAAAAAAATAAAGGTTCTGCTGCCACAGAGGAGTTTTAGGTGTGAATACACTAGGGATGTGAATAGTCAGACAATTAATTGTTTAACTGATAAGTCCCATGATAACCAGTTACAGCATACCAGTTATCAATTAGCAGGGGAGGGGGCACAGTCTGGCAGGGAAGAGAAGCCACGTGGTGCCCCAGAAGGAACCAGAAGATGGCAGGGAAGGAGGAGGGGAGGGTGAGAGGGAGTGGGGATTAGAATCTCTAGCTAGGCTCCATGGACCCCAGTGCAGCCACTTGCAGCCTCCCTGCTGCTTGCCATGGCAGCCCAGGCTCTGGGCAGGCCCCTGCTGCCCACCACAGAGCATGGGCTGCTCAAGGCGGGCAGTGGGGATGCTGCAGCTGGCTGCACTGAGGTCTGCAGACTTTAACAGAGTGGGCAATTATTTGGGTCCAAGGGCCATTTAGGCAGTTTTGGTGAGCTGTCATGGGCTGGGTCAGCACACCTATGGTTTGTCTGTCTCCCCCACCAAGTAGCTCACCAAAACTCCCTAAGTAGCTCTTCTCTGTGCTGGGATGAGCAGCTGGGATGGAGCTGTGAGAGGTTGGGAGCAGCATCCAGAAGTGGAGTGGGCCAGGGCTTGGATTGTGTGCCTGTGACAGTGTGGGGTACCCAGTGGGTGCTGGTTCAATGGGCAGGAGCCATGTGGGAGGCAGATCACAGCTCTGCCCAGGGCCCTGGCCCCATGCTATTGTGGCCCAACAATCCCAAGGTCTTAGACACCAGTTGGGACCTGTGCAGGCAAGGCACATAGATGGGGTGGGGCCACAGGTGGATGGGGAGCTGCATCTGGGAACAGGATACGTGAGTGCGGCCAGGTCTGGGATCTTGGAGTAGTGACAGTGCTGGGTCAGGGCCATGATCCACTGTCCACATGCCCCTATGACGGGCACTGGTTTTGTGGGCAGGGATGAGCAGGGAGTTGATCGTGGCTCTGCCCTGGTCCTGCCTGCCCTGCTCCTAAAATGTAGCTCCCCACCTCACCCTGTGGCCCCATCTTATGTCTGGCCATATGCCCTGCCCACATGGGCCTATCCAGTCTTCATGGAGACCCTGGGATCTTGGGGTGGTGACAGCACTAGGCCAGGGGCTAGGGCACAGCTGCAATCTGCTCCCTGTATGCCCCTGCTTGTGGAACTGGCACCAATCGTAGTGGACTGTGGCTCTGCCCCAGGACCCAACTCTGTGCTATCATGGCCCCGCATTCTCATTACCCTGCACTCCCAGCCCTGGCCCCATCCACCTGTCCTGCTTCTGGGTGCTGCACCCTGCCTGTGAGGGTCTTCTCACCCTGGTAGTGTGTGCATGTCAGACGAGCTGGGATGCCTGGGCAGTGGTGCTGGGGCCAGGTCCAGTAGCTGTGACAGCTGTTGAGGCTACTGTGAAATGCAGTCTGGCTGCCATGCTGCCCCAGCCCTGCTGCGCACCCGGGGGGCAGTGGGACTGGCTGCATATATGGCCTGGGCTGCCTCCCAACCCCACCTCTTCCCTCCACCCTGTGCCTGGGCTAGGGAGGGCTGAGGGACCTACTGTGGACCAGAGAAAATCCCTTGGTGGGCCAGTTCCAGCCTGCAGGCCATATTTTGCCAACCCCTGTATTAGATACTAGTCCCCTCTCCCACCTCCCTCCTTGCTTTTCCCTTCCTCCTGACCACCTGCATTGGGGTTGCCATAATGATTAACCTTTGTAATTACAACAGGTTAAACAGATATATTATTAAATTGTTATTTACATTCCTAAAATACACGCAAACAACCAGAATTATGTCATGCATAACTTTGCAGTTCTGTTCCTGGAATCCTCATAGGTAGTAGTGGTACATCCTTGAAAATGCCACATATAGTTCAGGTCCTTTCTTTGTTTCAGTATTGTTAGTGAGAATCTTGCCAGAATTTATATGAGGAAGGAAGTATTGACAAATGTCTTTTGTAGAAAAGTCAAGATATGAACAGATTCAGACTTTGCTGACTGTTTTGTTGTGGTTTTGTAAAATCACAAGTTACCTATCAGATTTTTGAAGCATCCAAGAATGTTGTGAACTGGGTAGATATAGACCCCCTCTTCATAAAAGGTGTTGCTTTCTATTATTGAATATCCATGCTATTGGCACTTGCTTTGTGCATCCTGAGCTAATCAAAACTATCAGAGAGCTGTAAAATGCATACAGCTCTGTGTGAATTGTGGCAAAAGTTTAGAGCGAGAAGAACTCTACTGCACATTAGTTAAAATTTTCACATTTCAACAGAAAGACGACACCGTAAAAGTGGTAAGCATCTTTGTTGTTCACTGAATTTATGCATATGCTTGCAGTAATCAAAAACACCATCACAACCTCTTAGCTACTGTTTTCTGAGATGCGGCTAGTGATAAGTTGAAGAGCCAGTTAGGTCTCGGTGTCATGGATTTGGCCAGTTTGTCATCTTCCATATATAATGGGAGGTGAAAAATCATTTGAAAAAACTTGGGACTGCTTTATTTACACCCAAAGATTGTGGTGTCCCCCAAAATCACAATAATTCAGATAACAGCAAAGACAGTGTTGCTGTTAATGCTTTGTGAGATGCTTTAGCCAGTTAATCTTCCTTTATTTCTAAAGAACTTTTGTCTTTTTCTGTGTGTCTGATACAGCATTAGGTGTCTTGTACAGTCAGCCTACTCAGGCACCTTCCCAGTGTAACCAGCTGATAAATACTGCCAGTGCTCTTTCAGCTCCTACGCTCTTGGGAGATGAGCGAGATGCGATTTTGGCAAAGTGGAACCAGCTGCAAGCTTTTTGGGGGACAGGAAAAGGATACTTTAACAACAACATTGCTCCAGTGGACTTCACACAGGAAAATCCCTTTTGCAGATTTAAGGTATGACATTTCTGCTGCCTTTCTCAGTGTAAATGTGAAAACAACTAAGCTATTGGCTGTCATTAAGACTTAATTTGTAATGGGAATTAGTTTTGTTACAAACTCGCTGTTAGTAACTAAAACACTTGTGCTATTTCCTGTGCATAACAGATGAAACTTTGACTGCTCAGAAATCAGGGCATCACTTAAGGATTGCAAACATGTGCAAATGAGTAATGACTGGCAGAGTTTTTCTAAGTTAGTGTTATTAAGTTGGTTTTTTTTAATGTCCAAGGGGAACTGATCTTTGAGAAATGAATTTGAGTGCCTTATCACATAAATTCTAACACAGAGACTTTTAAAGATAATTTTCAGACTGGAAAAATATAAATTCCAGGGTAACATCAAGTTGTTCTCCATTCCATCAACCACAACATCATGAGAATCCTGTTTAAATTTTTCCTGTACATCACTTAAATAACAAATAATCACTGTTGCATCCCCTCTGTTCTTTGTATCATCAGCAGTTCAAGATTCTATTTGTAACTGGAAGCTTATCACAAAAAGAATAAAGATGAATTTTTAAAGAAAATTAAGAAGTTTGGAGTTTTCCTATTTAGAAGCTGTTTAGAAGCCTACATTAAAATGCTGACACTTTGTTGAGAGGGAAGACTGGCTCTTTTGTATATATTAGAGTTCCCAGTAAATAATCTTCAAGGCTTAAACCTTGTACAAGTACACGGTTTGCATACCTTATCTTCCAATATTTTGTCTTTATCTAGGGTAGGAAGGTAGGAGGTTCCTTATGATAACTGTAATTATCATTTTACATTTTAACGCTTCATTTTTTCTCTTTTCAATGTTTATATTGTGTATTTGATAATTAACAACTCAAAACTCATTTCTGCTGTTACATTTTCATTTCACAATTGTATAATATTCTGTTGTTCGATTCAACTTGGATCTAAAATACAAACAAAAAAAAAAAGTTGGAACAAAATAGACTCTCCCCGATAGTAGAAATTTTTTGGAAGACTGAGAATAGACATTTCTCCAAGTTACCTTTAAAAAAAACCAACCAAACAAATCTCAAACCATTTACTGATAACTTTGAGAGTGCTTTTTAAAAAATGGCAGTGTGACTAGTGTTTTATAAAATTATTAATACTGTATGTGTACTTTGGTTGTACTTGGCATTAGTTTGAAACATGCCTGAAAGAATGTAATCTTTCAGGGTTCAGGTTCTACAACTTGATCTTCTGGCCTTGCCTTTGTATAGTGGTCTATCCCTTTTTCACTAGAACTTTTAATGATATCCATGGTGTGGTTTTGGTTTTCTTTTCTTTTTTTGTGCTACAGGCTGTGGGCTATAGTTGCATGCCCAACAATAAGGATGAAGATGGGCTAGTGGTCTTGGTCTTCAATAGGAAAGAGACAGACATCCGAAGCCAACAGCAGCAGCTAGTGGAATCTCTGCACAAAATATTGGGAGGAAACCAGACCCTCAGTGTTAATGTAGAAGGTGTTAGAACAATGCCAGATGACCAGTATGTGAATATTTCTTTAACGTGCAAGTTTGGCCATTTCTTTGTTTGTTCTTCTCTGCTCATGTAAAATGTTGCCCCTTTAAAAGTCAGTCTGCTTCAGTGTCACAGCTTTCTCCGCTGAATCTTTTCACTAGATTCTTAAAGGAATACTCAAATATGTACTGAAAATTTTGTGTGTAATTTCTCTAAGCAGTGTCATTTGTATTTTTAGGCAGGATCTATTTTTCCCCTGTAGGTTTATCATCTGTTCCACCCAAATAGTGATTTCCTTTCCCCCCATCATTTTGGATAACACGTTAAATGTACTGCATCTTCCTTGTCTGTGTCACCAAAATCAAAGTTCTGGGAATAAATTATTCCCCGCCCCTGCTGTTCAGCACAGGAAAAATTGGGACTGTGCTTATTGGTTACTGTGAATAGGATAAATATGCTGAATATTTAAACAACAGGAAAGCTTTACCTGTCAGGTGATTAAGGTAGATTGGTATTTGGATGCACATTGACACATCTTTTATAGCGCATCAACTTAGAAGACTGTTTTGCTTATTGTTGCCTAACAGACTAGTTCAGTGTGTTTGGTGCCAGATTACTTCATGACAATACGTATGTTTGTCTGTTTTGTTTTTTGTTTTGTTTTGTTTTTCCAGCTCTCTCTCAAATATTTGTAACACGTTGTGACTGTTATTACCTTCCACACACATTCTGATTTCATCCTAACATAATGGATAACTCAATATATTGAAAAGACAAGTACTATAGTATCTGCATCTTTTCCCCAGTGACCGAGCTTGAGCTAGGTTGACATAGATCAAATAGATACCTGCAGGATGTCTTGTGCATTTTCCCCTGCTGCTGCTAGTTTTAATGTGCAATGAAAAACGTAGTGTGTAGATCCTCTTAAAAGCTACGTAGCTTCATTCATTTACAGTAAACCAGTATTTAAAGCTACATTGAATATTTGTAATTCTGAGTGCTATGTCCTAGTCATTGTAGTTGTCGGTATGTAATCTATTCCGCTACGTATATTTTTTTTCGTAATTGACTTGAAGGCACTAGAAATTAAATTGTAATTTTCTCCTCCTGATTGTGATGTTGTCCCAGGCCTGTAATTTTAATTTATCTGATTTCAGTAAGCCATTAAATAGGGATATTGGTATCCTATGACTTATTTACATTTTCCTGTTCAGGACTGAAGTCATCATTTACGTTGTTGAGCGGTCACCCAATGGCACTTCCAGAAGAGTTCCAGCAACAACCTTGTATGCTCATTTTGAGCAAGCTAACATAAAGACGTCACTACAGCAGCTGGGCGTCACCATGTCCATGGCAAGAACAGAACTTTCTCCTGCACAAATCAAACAGCTTTTACAGAATGCTCCTGCTGGTATGTACTGTGGCACTAAATTAATGGTGTACCTAACTGCTTGTAAACAGCTAAAAGTGGGTATGTAACTGGTGAGATCATAGTGTTGAAAGAATAGTCATCAATGGCTCAATGTCTAATTGGAAGAAGGCATCAAATGGGGTCTTGCAGGCATCTGTCCTAAGTCCAGCCCTGGTTGGTATCTTATGAATGACTTGGAGGATGGACCTGAGTGTACTTTTTAGCTTAAGTGTCATTTGTAGTTTTACTGGGTATATTGCACGCTAGCATCTCTGTTGCAACTGTTGCTAATACTTTTACCAAAGTATAACTTTATAGCAGAGGTGGGCAAAATGCAGCCTGGATGCGGTCTGCCAGGCCATTCTATCCAGCCCGCGGGGCCCCTAAACATTTAGAAAATTAATATGCATCTGCCGCTGGCTGCCTGTCATGCAACCCTTCATGGCTTGCTGAAACTCAGTAAGTGGCCCTCTGCCTGAAATAATTGCCTGCCCCTGCTTTATATTGTCTGATTGATGCAAAGTTTCTAAATATAGAACTCAACAGTAAGGGGTTACACACTACTGTAAGCCATACTGTTAACAACCTGTAATTCAATTTTCTTGTTTTAAGCTACATATTTTCTGAGCATTGGGATACATTTTTAAGTTTTTAAAACTTCTTTACTGATTAGTGTACCTTGAGCAATTGCTTGCTATTCTTAATTCTCTGAAGTTGTAAAGCAGAGGGGGCCAACCCTTTTGGTAGGCATGCCATAAATTAAGCCCCAAACCCTTTCTGAATGTCAGTATGATCCCTGTCCCCTGCCCTATCTACTGCTCTGCTCCCTTCCCTGTTGTGCCACAGGTTGGCCACCCCTGTTATGAAGCATCTTATGTTACCTGAGGATGTTTTAGTATTTATGAATTGACATAGCTTGCTTGACTGTAAATGACTTATGATTATTAGCTCATTAGTGATCATTTGCTATGATTCTTGGTAAGTACACTTCAGTTTTTTCAGTGAAAATTTGGACTAGCTCCTTTACTAGTCATGCTTTCATATTATTGAAACATCAGACCCTGCATCTTTTTACAGTGATGCTAGTCTTAAGTGTCTGCTAGCCATATTTATCTGAAAATTAGTTTCATGCTTTCTCCTGTGCAATCTGCAGTGCTTAAAAGGAGAGTTTCATAGACATCCACAAAGCTACTTTATTTGCTGAAACTTTAAGATACTTGTTTGCGAGTTAGGGAGGTGGGGTATTGTGGCTACTGCTTGTCATCATTCTTGATTTGTTTTATTTTTAAGTAGTGCTCTCTCCTCTTCTGCTTAACTTTTAAGTGGCCCCAACAAAGATTTAAACCAGGGTCCTCAACCTTTTTAGACCTGAGGTGCCCCTCAGAAAATTCCAGCTCTTAGTTTCACAATTTTTTTTTTATTTTTATTTTTTTAACTACAGGAAAAAAATAGAGTAGTATTTCTGTTGCAAAGAATTCAGAACATAACTGTGGATTTCTATTTGAAATATCTGGCTTTATTTTGTGAATCATGCTTGCAGACCTAATATTGTTAACTTTGTCTAGCACTCCAAGGTGCCATTGGAAGGATCTCCAAAGTCCCTAGGTGCCATGGTGCCTTAGGCATTTGTCAGTGATTCTCAACTATCTTAAATGGTCCTAACTGGAACACCTAGGGTGCTGTTGCTTCTATAGCAAAAACCAACCCAAACAAACCAAAATGTCAGGGCGGCTAGGATCTGGAATCAACTTCCAAGAGAAGTGGTGCTGGCTCCTACCCTGGGGTCTTTAAGAGGAGGCTGGATGAACACCTTGCGGGGGTCGTTTGACCCCAGTACTCTTTCCTGACATGGCAGGGGGTCGGACTTGATGATCTGCTCAGGTCCCTTCCGACCCTACCTACTATGAAAATAAAGCATACTCTTACCTTACTTTTAGGCTTCATTTTCTCAGAAGGAATATATGTAATGTGTGCACCTGAACACACACTCTGGGATAGATAATATTAAGTGCTAATTATGATCTATAACAATCATGCTGTATGACTTCAGGCCGGTTCCTTTGTTTTCCTGTTGTTGAAAGTGACACTTACTTCCCTGGGTTGTTTAAATGGTTTAGCTGAGGAAATTCTTGCTTGTGTCAATTTTTGTATTGTTTTTGACAAGATTTTGGTAGAATCCTAAGCATTAAGACATACTCCCAAAGCATTTGTTAATCACTATTTTCTCTTTTCTTTTTTATTTGAGTAAGATGCTTAAAACTGTTAATCTGGTCTCAGTATTCCCACAAGATTTGGGACCGTGATTCTATAACCAATTTAATCTTCAATTTATTATCAGTTTACCATAGCAAATAGGGTTGCTTCTGCTATGTATTTTTTATGCTGTGGATGATAACGTGGAGATTTGTCCTTACTGAAAAAACAATTCTTTTTTTTGCAGGTGTTGATCCTATTATTTGGGAACAAGCCAAAGTGGATAATCCTGATCCTGAAAAGTAAGTCTGCTGGTATATTTTTATTTATTTATTTATTTATTTATTAGTTGTGGCTGTGCTGTTACTTTTTTAGCATTACAGTAAAGACTCGAGAAGAAAGTGTGGGACATTTGAAAGGTTTCTAAAGTATCTTATAGGCAACTTTAGGAGACAGCATAGGAGAGGGGGGTATCACTCATCCATCCCTGCAGGGCAGATGAGCATACCTGAACCAGTCTGTGGGCCAAACCAGGACGGAACAGTTGCAGAGTACCCATCGAATTGGGTCCTTCATGGACCAGCCCCAGGGTCTGGAAATGTCATATGCTGTCTGTACCATGCAAACGACCCAGTACTGCAGGCAGCATATGGACATTGATCCAGGGCACTGCATACAGCCTGCTTTCTTGACCCCCTGTATCACATGAAGTGCTGAGTCCCGCCAATGCATTGCTGATAGTGCACACCCTCTGCTGACCCCAGAGTCAAGCACGCATTCAGTGACCTCTGGGGCTAGCTAGTTCAGTACAGGGCATGCACAGCTGGATTGGCCATGCATATGGCATGGGGAACACACTCTGTGTGATGCCCTGCTGACTGGCCCTGTGCACTCACGTTGGGTCCAGCAGAGCACTACATGGAGCATGTGTCCCATTGTCAACTCCTCATACCATATGCAGCTTGTGTGGGCAGCCCAGTCCTGTGAACTGCATACTGAACCAGCCAGCCCCTGGACTCGCTGTATACACGCCAGGCTCTGGGCCTGGCTTGGGTCATGTGCAGCCCATAACACCACAGACTGGACCCAGCACTGCACAGGGGTCCAGGGCACAGGCTGCCTAGGATGCCCTGGACCCAACCTGCTGTGCTGCCTGCAGCACACATGGTATTGTGTCCAGCCTGCATGCTACATGCAGTATGTAGAACTGAGGCTGGTCTAGTGACCCACAGGATGGATTACAAAGCTCCATGGCCCAGATCCAGCCTACAGGCTGTCTGTCACCACTGGCATAGGAGGTACATTTGTGCAGTGTGGAGATCATAATTCTGAGCTAGGTAAGCAAGGAGATGATGGACAAAGTTGAAGCCAAGACCTCCTCACAAAAATGACAAGTAGGGAAAAATCTTCTTCTAGGATCCAAGAGAAGCTAATTCATCCTCCTTGGTAACTAGTTCAATTTTCTCTTCTGTCCTGTAATCAGCTCAGTTGGAGTAATGCATAGAGATGGTGTTGAGTCAGGACATTGTACACATGCACAGTCTAGGCAGTACTCTTAAAGTTAATAGACACTTGTATTGTTGTGGTAACAGAAGATTGTGATATTAGAGTCAAAAGTCTTGTTTGGATTTTTACTTACAGGCAGTAAATGGTTGCAAAACTCTAGCTTTAGAGCAGGGGTAATCCACAGACCAGATCTATTGTGTGGAGCCATTTTCATATGACCCGTGGGGCTCCTAGAAGAGTCAAAACTTTGGAGACACGGCCCACTGCTGAATTCCCAGTTACAGAACTGTGTTCAGGGTGCATGTTGGTGGTGGAGGGGGAAGGGGAAAGACATGTGGGATGGTTGTGTTAATTCCTGCACCACTGTTGCTCATCTTGCCACTGCTGCCAGATCTACATCCAGCCTACAAGGACCCCTATGGTCTGGACCTAGCCTGGGGTCGTGGTTAAGCTTGACACCCTTGTTCTGGAGTGTATTAGAGTTGTGGTGGCATACAGTAACTGAACTTCATTAATGACTTCATTAAGAACTTTGATTTTGGGGTCAGCAGTGCCTTCTTAATAATTGGTATAAAACAAGGGTGGGCAATTATTTGGCCCCGAGGGCCCTTTAAGGAGTTTTAGTGAGCTGTTGCAGACTTGGCCAGCATTCTCCCTCCTGTTCCCCACAACATCTCACCAAAACTCCCCAAGTGACTGTGCTCCATGTGCAGCTGGGCAGATGGAATGGGGCTGTGGACAGGCAAGGGAGCAGCATCCAGGAGTGGGACAGGCATGTGGGGCCTGGACCCAGGCCCGGGGTAGAGCTATGATCTGCTTTGTATGCCCCTGTGACATGCACCAGTTCTAAGGTAGGGGCATGCAGGGAGCTGATTGCGGCTTTACCCAGGGTCCTGGCCCCACACTGTCACCACCCTGCAGGGTTTCCATGGAGATCAGCTGGGACCCATACAGGAAGGGTACCCAGTCAGGCCAATGTGATGGAACTGTGGGTGGGTGAAACCAGGGCTGGGATCTTGGGATGGTGATGGTATGGGGCCAGGGCCTGGGGCAGAGCCATGATCCCTGCCTGTGGACCCGGTGCCTGTTGAAGGGACATGCAGGCAGTGGATCATGGCTCTGGCCCCACACTGACACCACCCCACAATTCTGGCCCTGCCTACCCATGTGTCCTGCTCCTGGACATCAGTTTATGCCTGCCTGCAGCCCAATCCAATCCACCTGATCACATGCCCTGCCCACATAGGTCCCACCTTTGGTGGTGTCTGTGGGGCAGATGGTCCAGAGTGCCTAGGGAGTGGGGATGGATCTAGTGGTGGTGGCAGCTGGAAGGAGTTGCCGCTGCCAGGATTGCCAGGAAATGAGTTGCATTGCCATGCCGCCCAGCCCTGCTGCACAGTCAAGGGTGGCAGGACCAGCCGTCTGCACCTGGGCTGGGCTGAGGGACCAGCTGTGGGCTGGACAAAATCTCTTGGACTGGATCCGAGCCATATTTTGCCCATCTCTGGTATAAAAGGTTAATAGTTCTGAATGTGACATTGCTAATTAAGTGACTGTCTTTGTAACCACTTAAGTTCACCTGTGTAATTCAGGAGTGATTTGTTTAAATTGAATGTTCCTATAAATCTTCTGAGTTATAACAGGTTTTTTTATTCTTGCAGACTTATTCCTGTGCCAATGGTGGGTTTCAAAGAACTGCTGAGAAGATTGAAGGTCCAAGATCAAATGACTAAACAGCATCAAACCAGATTAGATGTAAGTGGTATTTTTTGTGCTTAGTCCTAAACATTTGCTTGCTTGGTTTATTTATTTATTAGATGTAGCACTAGAAATATCTGAGTTCTCAGGCTACCAATTGTAAGAAAGGAACACTGAAAGCATGGATGTGTCTCAGTAATTCAAAATGGCTTGCACTTTAGAATGTAGAGAAGCATATGAGCTTGACTTATGCAATCATGCTTTTTTGCTTTTAGAAATAGTGATTAGGGTATGTAATAGAAGCTGCTGCTGCTTTATTTACCTTGCAATGCCTATCAAGAGACAGCATAACTTTTTTTTTCTGTAGACCAGAAGTATATAAGCCTGTCCTTACAGAAGCTGTTAGGACTTTCCTAATCAGAGGCATACTCTAATTATATGTTAGACCTGAAAGCCTATGAGATGGTCCCTATGCTTTCATTTAATGTTCAGACATATACTATTGTTTGTTACTTTTTATGTGACTTTCTTTTTTCCCCAAAGTTTATTTTTCATAAAAAGAGAGAGAAAACAAAATTATCAGCTATCTGGTAAAGTTTAATGTCTGTGTTCAAGCACAGGTTTTCAAAGGAGGGTACAAGAATTGTTTGCCTCTAGACTTTCATGGAGTATGGTGCCTGATTTCCCTATGTCCCTTTTTTAAATCCTGGCCTGACTAGCCTGTACTCTCTTTATTTCAGGACTATTAAGAGATCTTAATATACCATGGTGATGATCATAGTGATAAGTTTGGTGTAAGCATCTGAGGTGAGACTTTAGTGAGGGAGAAAATAGAAGAATTCAGGAAAGGAACTAAAGGAACCAGAAAGAATGGGGCTCCTCAGCTGCACTCGTATCCTTCCCACATAGAAGAGATTTGTAACTTTTAACCATAAAAAAAAATGCATGCAGAACAAACTGACAGTGGTTCAAGTAAAAGCCTAGGATTTGGCTTCAATAGACCTGTTGTGAAAGGGACTATGGTAGCATTATTACATGGATTGTCATGGCTTCTGTAGGTATTTTTTAAATATTGCTCTGCATCTTTTGGACTAACAGTTGCTTTGAATCTCTTAATGGCGTGAAACGCACAAGTTCTGCTCATTCACTTCCCTCGCAAGTAAGGAAGTCTTGTGGCCTCCAGCTAGAAGAGTGTTTTTCTTTTTAGATAATATCGGAAGATATTAGTGAGCTACAGAAAAATCAGACCACAACTATGGCAAAAATAGCACAGTACAAGAGGAAACTAATGGATCTTTCTCACAGAACCTTACAGGTAACACTTAAATGATCTGATATGTGGTCCATAGACATGGAAAAATAGAGTGGATCTGTTTATTTTTAATTTACTTCATTTTACAGTTTTTTTGAATTATTCAGCATGAGTAGATAGACTAGCTTGCAGAGACCTGTTGGGAAACCTGACTCTTCCAGTGGGAAAATAATCCGATGGCGTCGAGTCATTTAACGATTGAGTTAGAAAAGGAATTTCAGGTGCTATATTCACTCCTGACTCCTTCCACTTTTGGCGACTAATTATATTTCTCTAAACATTGTAATTAATACATTTGACTGCACTATGTGCTTCCTAAATTAAGCTGAATTATAGAAAAAGTGTTTTTCCCACTTCTGATTACTATGATTAAGAAGTTTGTTGGCTGGTATTTAGGATTATTATTCTGTTATGCTTGAGTTAATTAGCTGTTTGGAATTCATTTCTGTTATGTCAGAAAGCTTGATCTCAGATGAAGATAGTTCACGTAATACATGCTGCATTTTATTCAGTATTTCAGCAGCTTGTTTTGAGACTTCTGTATGGGCACTCTGTAAACTTGGGTAAAAATATGGTCTAAATGGCTCTAAATAGCTTGCCATTTAAAATAAACACAATGCAAGAGATGGGGTCACCATCAAAGAAGGAAGATGGGGCAATTATTGAGGGGTAGAAAGAGGAAGTTTTGAAAGAGTCAAGAGGAGATGTTTGGATGCAAAAAAGGCAAATGGTTCTATATTTCAGGGGCAGCAGGAATGAGGGCAAAATGAATTGGAGGTGAAAGGTTTTGAATGAGATACAGTGGTGGGAAATGGAAGAACATAGGGATTTTAGATACAGAAAAATTGTTTTCTGAGTCCAAGAAATAGGTTAGTGTTAGGTTCCAGAAGCAAGTGTAGATAGAATATTGTCCTCTGCATTTGCTGTATCTTTTATGCTTTAAAGCTTTTTTTTTAGTGTCCAAGATGCAGCAGCCCTCATGGTTAAAGCCTCTGAGTTTGTGCACATAGCAGGAATTTTAGGTAAGATGTTCATTCCAAACCTCTAACTTCAGTGGTTCCTTTTGTAGGTATTAATTAAGCAAGAGATACAGAGGAAAAGTGGCTATGCCATTCAGGCTGATGAGGAACAGCTTCGTGTACAGTTAGACACAATTCAGTGTGAACTCAATGCGCCTACTCAGTTTAAGGTGAGCATTTTCCATAATAAAGGACCATTCTGTTCTTTATTGTAGTAGAACAGTAAAAGAACGTCCCCCAGTCTGTTAGCTTCTCTGTAGAGCAGATGTGGACAAAATAGAGCCTGTAAACCAGATTATTTTATACAGCTCACCAGATTATTTTATGTGGCCTGTGGCTGCTTCTCTGAAGGAGAATTGCATCTGGCCCACACAGTGCCTCTTGCCTTTCTCCTTTTCCCCATGCCAGCCAGGTGCAGCAGCAGGCCCCCTTCCCAGTTGGCCCACCCTGTCCCACCCCGAGCTGCCAGTGTATGCTCCAAGGCAGGGGGCGCTTCTGGCTAGGCTTTTGCCTGGCAAGGCTGTCTGTGCACCACTCTAATCCTGTGCCCAGTGAGTTGAAGCTCAGGTAAGGTTCTCCATGCTGGCAGAGGAAGGGGCTCATGGGGAAGAGGGCCAGGAGCCACAGATTATCTGAGCTTTGCTGGGTCAGGGCCTGGTAGGGAAGACAGTGCAGCACTGGCTCAGCCATGTACTGGGGACTTGGGGTGTGGGAGGGGTACAGGGAGTTTTCTCCTTGAACCTTTTTTCTCTCTGTCTGGGGTTGGTCTGGAGGGCCGCTTCAGGAGTTTTGGTGAGCTGTGGTGCAGGGTGCTGACCCAGCCCATGACAGATCATCCAGACTCCCTAAGAGGCATAGGCGACAAAGCCAGGGCTAATGGAGCTTAGACTCTTCCCCCACCCCACCTTCCCACACAAAATGTGGGGCAGTGGTGGCAGCACAGAGCACTATAGGGCAGGCTGGGTGCAGGCCCTGGGTGGCTGCAGCAGGCAGGGGAGGGATGTGCACAGACACAGATGAGCAGCTGGAGCCTGCAGACGTCCAGGAACTCAGCCTGGCCCTGCTGTGTGTGGACCAGTGCCCAGCAGGTAAGTATGTAGTCGGGAAGGGGGCAAGGAGGGAAGGGGAGTGGTGGGGCAGATTGAGGCCCATTCAGTGAGGGAAGGAGTGGGGCAGGAGCTGGGGTGAACGGGGACCCAGGGCAGGTTGTGGTAGGGTTGGAGCCTGGGCAGCTTGGCCAGAGGCGCAGGGGGCTCCTGCCATTGTGTGCACCCCTGGGGCAGGCAAAGGGGGCATATGCCCCCTGAATCTGTGCACAGGGAGGAGGGCTGCCGCTGTGGGCTGTGGCTCTGTGTCCAGCTGCTGGTGCCCTGACAATTGCATGATGCCACATGCCTCCCATCGATGGGTGGGCAGGGGCCTTGGCGCAGCCAGCGCACAGGAGGCATGCAGTGTTGTGTAGCTGCTGGGGACCAGCAGCGGGCAGCCCACCTCCATGAAGCCCTGCGCACAGATTTGTGGGGCATGTGCCCTCCCCCCAATCATGTCCTAGAGGTGCACACAGTGGTGGGTGCCTGCCATGCCTGTGGATGAGCTGCTTGGGCTCTGACTCTCCCACTACTTGTCCTGGGGCCCCGTTTAGCCAGTCTCCTGCTCCACTCTCTCCCTTACCATGGGGGCCTCAATTTGCCCCCCACCACCACACTCCTTCCCTTCCTGCCCCCTTCCCCCCCTATACACTTACCAGCTGGGTGGTGTGTGTCTGTGTAGAAGTCTCTTTTAAGTTTAAGTTTTACTCAGCCCAAATAAGATTTTCTCCTTCTGCCTATGCTAAGAGGCCCTCTGGCCCAAATAATTGCCCACCCCTGCTGTAGAGTGAGCTCATGCTTTCTCAGGAAAAGATTTGTGAGATCTGTTGTGTTGATTTCTATTTCTTCTCTTAGTCCTTATAAAGATAGTATTGAAGTAGTTTTTATAAACAGCTTTAGATAGTCCTTATTAGTTTTTGCTCTAAATTGCATTCCCTGTGCTTTCTTTGAATGGGGAAGCTAGGCCAAAAACTGCTGCTTCTTTTTTTCCTTAAGGATTTTATATCTAAAGGACCACTGATGGCAAAAAGAAACCATATTTTTCTCTCTCAATATCTTTGTCTTGTGTCTATTCATAGGGTCGATTAAATGAGTTAATGTCCCAGATCAGGATGCAAAATCATTTTGGAGCTGTGAGGGCTGAAGAGAAATACTACATAGATGCAGACCTCTTACGGGAAATCAAGCAAGTAAGTAATTGTCATGGAGAGTTGCAAGCAAAATCATAGAATACTTTGAGTGCTGGAGGGTACTAGCTCTCTGAGGTGAGCTTATAAGTAACAGCATAGAAAAAGCAGCGTGTTGAAACTTTAAGGGGACTAAACCTGGTTCAAATGAGCTTGTTCATTTGTTGCTGTTGCTGGCTTTCCTTTGAATAAGTTCATGGTATGATGAATAGTAATCAGGATTGCAGAGTAATTATCCTGTGGTGCCAATGTAAAATCGCTACGGCAAATTGAAATGTTCTGTGATTTTTGTTAAATGCTAACCCAGATGTCTTAAAGTAATGTACTTCAAACAGTAGGTTTATGTTACAGTAACTTCTATCCTATTTGGAAAGTCTCTAAAATAAACTTAAGGAACATTTTTTTTTCTTCATGTTTGTTTAGTTTCTTTCTTCTTTCCTTTTTTAAAACTATTTTTAGCATTTAAAGCAGCAACAAGAAGGCCTGAGTCATTTGATCAGCATTATAAAAGATGATTTGGAGGATATAAAACTAATAGAACATGGACTGAATGAGAGTATTCCAATAAGAGGAAGTATCTTCAGTTGATGTGTCACTACTTGTTAAGGGTGCATGATGTGTTACTTTTGTTTCAGGGTTCCCTTCTAAGGCTGAAACTGACCAGGTAAAATAAAACATCTTAAAGCAAGTTCTCAGAGATGTAGTATTGATTGTATTCTTTAAAACAAGTAAAGCCTCTTTTAAGCTTTTCAAACACGATAACCTTTGGAAGGTTTACATTTTTTATAAAGCTGTCTGTTTTAATAAAAAGAAAACTGAATCTGTTCAGATACTATTTTGCTATAAAAGTATGTACTATTGTACATTTTTACAACAGCATTGTCCTTAAATGCAGTGCTAAAGGATTAGATCTCCTTTCAATTTTTTGTTTCTGCTGCAAGTTAAAAACATGAAAGGATTCAGTTTTGCACACACTAGTGCTAAAATTATGACTACGAACTACTTTAAAACAACTAAGCTGTTGCAAACTTGTACTTAATAGTGTAAGCACCTCAATTTGTCTGTCTGTGGGGCAAGCCATGGATCAGTTAGTGTCACTGGTATGTCTCTCTTTGCACTGCAGGGAGTCAAAGGCTATATTTTTATATAATTTTACATGGTCAAAATTTGCTGAATCCCCTTGCTTCTAAGAAATAAAAAAAAATATCTAACTGTTGTCCTTATTTTTTCTTTTGGCTTTTTAATTTCTTAAAGATGTAAATAAAGTTCGCTTTTTCATAATTTGCATACAGCATTGTTCATTCTTTGGCAAGGTATTGAGCTTGTGTACCCAAACAGTATAAAATAGTCATTTGCAGGCCAACCAATATCATCCCAAAACTGTCTCAAGTGTTTTACTATCAAGATACTGGCTTCTAGGGGGAACTAGTTTCCCCCACTCCTCCTACTTTGCAGACTTGGCCCTATCCAAATGGTTTTAGTGTGTGGGATGCAAAGGATTACTATTTAGCTAAACTGAAACATGATTTCAGGCGGTGTGTGACTTCACATCCATAGGACAGTTTAACAGCTATCTCTGATGTACTTCTGGAGTACAGTAAATCTTCTGGGCATTTACCTAAAGTGAAATTTAGATAAAATAAACATCTGTCTTTGCTGTAGTTGTTTTCAGGGTTTGAGTTATGTAGTGTAGTAAGTTTACATATCCTCATCTTCTGCATATGCCCATTCAATCCCATTATGCATCAGTAATGTGTGACTGACTCGGTGAAAGCCAAACTAGTTGTTCCCCCCCCCCAATTCAGAACTGCAGTCTGAAAGCTCATTGATCTACAAAATGTGTGTTTTAAGAATAGCTGAATGTAGCCTTCCATTTTATGAATGAGCGCATCAGATAAATGTTGAACAGTGCTGCCTTGAGTAAAGAAGATAATGAAAAACCTGGGTTGCTCAACCAATCCTAAATCAGGTTTGCTTCTTAACTAGGGTGTTAATTCAGCTTCATGAAGGAACTGGGCCCTATTTCCTCCTCTATTCATTATTCATAGCATGATGCAAGCTAAGTACTGTTAGCTAGATGCACTCAGTTATTCCTCACCTCTAAATCAGTGGTTACATATTGGGTAGTTAGAGGAAGGCTGTATGAAAATCGCCGTGGTTTTGTGAAAAATACATTGTCAGACTTGATAGCTTTTTGAAATGACATGGTTTGATTGATAAAGGTAAGTGATGAAATAAACTGTTAAAACCTCTGCAAGGCCTTTGAGATACCTCTGTGGGCTGGATCTGGCCCGCAAGCTGTAAGTTGAGCACCACCGAGCTAAGTCATTGATGGTAAAATTTGAAGATCCAACAAAAGTTGGTAACATCATTAATTGTGGGAATATATTGAAGACTGGTATGAATAGCTTGGTAAAATGGGTTCTTTTGATTTATGTTGGGCTACAGGCATGCTGTAACAGAAGATGAAGAGCTCATAGTAGGTCAGTGTTTTCCAACCAGTGTGCTGTGGCACAAAAGTGTGCCTTCAGAAATAAACAGGTGTGCTGCAGAATTATGCCATGGCAATGAGCTACAGTAGGTATGAGGATGGGGAATGCCGTAACAGGTGTGCAGCAGAAAAATTTTATTAATGTAAGTGTGCCTTGGGCTGGAAAAGATTGAGAAATACTATAGTAGGTAATAAACTGACCTTGAACTCCTAATGCAAGGCTAAATCTAAGAACAAACAATCCTTGAATCGACATATAGAGCTACATGTGATAGCTGAAGTGTCCATCTTGAAAAAGGTGGATGAAAAATTGGGGAAAAAACTAGAAAAAAAATGTTATTTAAAGTCTGGCTTACAGCAAGAGGTGGAAAAACTAAACATATTGGACTTCTTACAGGAGAAAATGTATATATGATTCTGATTATAACAATCTATAAATTGTATATGGGGAGGTCCTTTGACCCAGCAGAAAAGGGGATGATGAGATCTAATGGGGGGGAACTTGAAGGTAAACTAGAAACAAGGCACCAATTTTAAGCAAGGGTGTTTGGTAATTAGTATACCCCTCTCTTAGTGTTACTTCTATTTAAATAAAATATTACAAATCTAAACACAGTTCACAGTTTTATGTGTTTATTTTTACAATACTTACAAGCTTTTAAAGCAACTTTGGCTACTGAAGATTTTCCCCAAGAACTCCATTTTATTGAAATATTGATTCTGTGACACCCTAACTATGATTTCTGTAACAAGGATACTGTGTAACTGTGGTAGCCTTTTTCTCCATGAGGTCTTTCCTACTTTTTCAACATACAGGTTTCCTTTGGTTTATGCGGGTTCTTTATACAAATTTGCTCTTATGCGATGAGCATTTTTGGACCCATAATTTGTTATATATGCGGTAAATTCATTCTTTTATGCTATCAGCATAGATGCCCACCCCTTGCCGAAGCAGGTAAGTTTGTGGGGGCAGGGGAAAAGGCCGTGGCTCCACTCACCCCAGCCTCAGCTGCAGTAGCCCCAGGAGCCACTGGCACCACTGCCTGCAGTCACTGGGCTGCACTGCGCCACCTGTCCCCCTGCTCCTGGGCTGCACCATGCCCTGGTGCAGGCAGCTGGTGTCAGCTGCTCCAGCATGGGCTGGGGTGAGTGTGGACAAGCAGAGCCCTGGGGCACAGCACTCACCCTAGCCCCAGCTGCAGCGGCCCTGGGAGCAGCCAACACGAGCTGCCTACACCAAGGCATGGCGCAGCCCAGGAGCAGAGGTGAGTGAGTGGGACAGGTGGAACACAGTTCAGCCCAGAGGCTGTGGGCAGCTGGCACTGGCTGCTTCCAGGCCCGCTACAGCCAGGGAAAGGGTGAGTGCCGCTCTGTTCCTTCTGCCTTGTACAGACCTGGGGAACAGCACTCCTTCCCCCGCACCTTCCCTAGTCCCAGCTTCCCTTCCCCCCTCACCAGCATGGGAACCTCTCTCTATTGTTACACTGTAAAGTGGGTTCACTTTATGCAAATTTAATTTATGCTCTGTTCTCCAGGAATGCATGTACCACATAAATCGAGGGAAACCTGTACTTCATTTCTGTGTTAAGTTACCTAGAATTAAAGTGTAAGTTACCTACTTGGCTAATTATCTTTCCAATACTTATCAACTGCATTTTGGTGTAGTGGCTGCTGTTAAACTATGAAAAATCTGATCATGTTCTAAACAATAACTCATTTTTCCCCCCACAAATCTTCACATCTGCAGGCACATCCCTGGGTTTATGAGAGGTTTGGTGCATGTTCTAGTTCTGGAGACCATCCAAAGGCATCGCACATGGCATTTTAGAGTTCTAGTGGGTGTCCAAGTAGCTACCTTTTACTACTTTTGGGGGTTGGTTTGGGCTCTGTTTTATCTTCACTGTGAGATCGTTCAATGAGGCGGAAGGCCTCCAGGAATTCATTGAAGTCTATATTTCCGTCCTTATTGAAATCAATGGTGCGGGCCAGGTCATGGATACCTTCATCTGTGAGCTCAAGATTCATGTGGGAACTAAACAGCTTCCAGGTCTGTTGAAATTCTTCAAATGAAATGAGCCCTGCAAAGAAGAAATGTGAAGTACTGTTTTACATAAAAACATATGCTGTCCTTTACTTGTGCACATCACTAATCTACTTCCCTTGAGAAGGAAACTGAAATGGGAGAGGTGACTGTGTGGCTAGCACATAGGATTGACATTATGCCCAGGTTCTGTTTCTGGCCCTATCTTGGATTTGCTGTGTGCAGCTCCCTAGCTGTAAAATTGTGACAGTACATTCCTTATTTTCCATTGCTGTCAAAGCTAAACTTAGTGTTAGTAAAATGCTTTGAGCAGCTTGGATGGAAACCCCTAGAGAAAAGTGAAATGATAACTACCACAAGTAGATAAGCTAAAATTTAAATGAAGGCTTAATACCTTTCGGAAAAGGAGGAGTTCCAAACAGCTAATCCAAACTTACTGAGGATAGATCCATCAGGGGCCATTAAACTTACAGGCATGTAACCTCAAGCTCAAGACATCCCTAACCCCATGACTGCTGATACCTGATTTGGCAGCTCTTATGTTCTTACAGCTAAGGCAACGTGTATGCTCAAGAGGCAGTTGGGGTGGGAGAGGACACACATCCTCTTAAGATTATTTTTATGCTGCTAAATTATTTAACTGGTTCTTGTTTACTACTTTGGAGACTCATACCTATAATCAGATAAGATTCAAGCCAGTCTTTGGATCCCAAGTGCTTTATTGTTGATGGCAGCTAGCTGTCTACTCCAAGAGATTTACTAATGGGGTATTTCAAGTGTTAACAAGAACCCTGTTCTACTTCCCCTGTTTTATTTTCCTAGGGAATCTAGGCTCATTTTAATGATTCTCTGCACTCTGACAGCACTCTTTCATCTCACTTTCTTAATATTTTATAAACAGTATTTAAAAAGCCCCACTGAAGTATGTAAAAGCATTATCCTCATAGTACAGATAGGACACTTACATACTCAGAGGTTAATGTGAATCAAGCCCTTTAGTAATAAAAGTTTCCATGGAAATTGTGGTGCACAAGCAGCTCATTAGTGATTCCCTAAAGATAGGGAAGAAATCTGTAGCAGGACCACACACACTATTTTGCTTTAACCACAAAAGCCTCATTCCAACCAGATTATGCTCTTTGCAGCAAGGTCCTACTTCACTCTAACCTTGGCTTCTGTGGAAAAAAGACTAAATTAGCCACATTCTGGACTGAACAGTAGGACTGCTTTTGTTTCCGGCTTTTATAAATCAAAACTGCCTCTGGGGACAATAAGTGAAGATGGGTACAAAGCTGGAGCAGAACAGAATGTATTTAAAAAGTGAATCAAAGGCAGTACATGTTTACCTGAGTGATCACTGTCTATGATCCTGAAAATCGTCTCCAGGTTGGATCTGTTTCGATAAATGATCTCCAGCATGCTTGACTGTATGTGCTAGAAGAGACCACCACATTCACACTTTAGAAATTCTTTTAAAATAATTTAACTCTGTGCAGTTCAGAATATTCTAGGGTTAGGTGGATATGTTTTCTCAGCCTAGATACAAACCTGTATCACTAAGTTACACCATCCTACTTACTGAGGAGTCCATATGATGGTAAATATCAGGTTGTATAGAGGTATTTACACAGGACCATAGGACTGAAAGGCACAGCAGCCCACAGTACTCCTAGGCTATTGAGGCCAGGCCCCTGCATTTGTTAATGGCCATGCATCTGAAAAGGTTCACAAGGCATTTTCTTTACTCCCTGTCACAAACACTAGGGCTGTGCAAAACAGCATTGTTCTGATTCGACTTGGGTTTCAACAATTCGACGGAACAGTGTCTCGTTTCATTTCAAAAGCACTGTTCTGTTCTGTTCTGTCGAAACTGTTTTGCTGTTTGGATGCCATTTGGATGTTTCGGCCATAGGTTATTATAGGGAAACAAATGCAGCAGGCAGACAGATCAGGGGCTTGCCTGCACCCGGGGGGGGCTGCCGGGCTATGAGCCCCTGATCTGCCTGCCAAATGAGAGGAGTCAGGTGCTGCCACCTGGGATCAGTGTCGGGAAGATTGCAGCTGCCACCAGTCCTAGGCGGCAGCACCTGAATCCTCTCATCTGGCAGGCAGATAGGGGGTTTGCCCACACCCCAAGGAGGGCTGCGGGGGCTGCACCGGAGCCCTCCTGGGGGTGCGGGCCCCCAATCTGCCTGCCAGATGACAGACTGGCACTGGGGACAGCCACCCCAGGGGTGCGGGCAGGCCCCCAGTCTGCCTGTTGGCTGACAGGAGCTGGATGCTGCCACCTGGGGCCAGTGGGGCTGGGGCAGATCAGCTCTTGCGGGGACCCTGCCTGCTGGCTGATGGGAGCCAGGTGCTGCAGCCTGGGGCCAGTGGCAGCACCGATCTGCTTGGTGGTGGGTGCGGGCTGCGCCCAGCGCCAGTCTGTCGTCTGGCAGGCAGATTGGGGGCCCGCACCCCCGGGAGGACTCTGGCACAGCCCCCGCAGCCCCCGCTGGGGGTGTGGGCAAGCCCCTGATCTGCCTGTCAGATGACAGGAAGTGAGTGCTGCCAGCTGGGACTGGCGCCAAAGCCAGTAAGCCTGGCTTAGAAACGTTTTGAGTTCCCTAGTTTTGTTCCAAAGCTGTTTTGAAGACTTTTGTTTCATTTTGATTTTGTTGTTTCGAGCTCGAAATGCATCGAAATAGCTTTGAAGTGAAATTTTGCACAACCCTAATAAACACCACAGCTGCAAACCACTGTCTATTAAAAGAAATTACAGCCCTCTGTAAGTAGAGAGCAGGGACTTTGTAGCCTCAGATGAGCGATCACCTTTCAAAGATAATATGACCTAGGGAGGGGTAGGCAATTATTTGCACCCAAAAGCCACTTAGGGAGTTTTGGTGAGCTGTTACAGGCCAGGTCAGCACCCTTTCCCCCCTCCTGCCCCCAACCAAAACAGCTCACCAAAACTCCCTATGTGACTCAGCTCCATGCACAGCAAGGCAGAGGTGGTAGGGCCACAGGACAAGTGGAGAACACCATCTGGGAGTGGGTTGGGTGGGTCGGGCTGGGGCTAGGATCCAGTAACATAGGATCCAGTAATACAGGGCCATGACAATGTGGGGCTGGAGCCTGGGATGGAGCCACAATCTGTTCCCTACAGGCCCCAGCGCTGGGCACGAGTTCCACAGGCAAGGGCATGCGGGGAGCAGGTAACAGGTCTGCCCCAGGCCCTGGCCTGGCGCTGTCACTGCCCTGTGATGTCCATGGAGACTGGTCATGGGAAGGGTGCGTGGCCAGGCAGACGGGGCCATGGGTGGGGGGGAGCAGCAGACGGGTGGGCCTGAATCTTGGGGCAATGACAGCACAGGTCCCAGCTGGCTGCCATGGGGCAATGGACCAGGGTGCCCGGGCAGCAGGCTGGGTCTGACAGAATTTTTTCCCCTGGGCCAGGGATGGGCAAAATATGGCCTACAGGCTGGATTTGGCCCACCAAGGGATTCTGCCTGGCCTAGGAGGCAGCCCGGGCTGTGGCACATGCAGCCAGTCCCACTGCCCCTGGGTGTGCAGTGGGTTTGGGGCGGTGTGGTGGCCAGACTCGCTTCCAGCTAGCCCCCCCAGTGGCAGCTCTTTCTGGCTGCTGCTGCCAGTGTTGCCATCCACACCCACCACTGCCACCAAACCCAGCCTGCCCACTCTGCACTCATTGCTGGAGTCACTGGACAGAGTGGGCAAGCAGGGTCTCCATGGAGACCAGCGTGGGACCCCCTGCGGGCAGGGCATCCATGTGGATGGGTGGGCAGGCAGGGTAGGCAACATGAGCTGAGATTGTGGGGTGGTGAGAGTGTGGGGCTAGGGCATCCATGCAACAGGTGCCGGTTCCATGGGAAGGGGCATCCAGGGAACAGATCACAGGTCTGCCCCCGGCCCTGGCCCCACGTGGTCACCGCAGCAATCCTGATCCTTGGCTGTGGCCCTGGTCCTACCCACCAATGCTGCTCCTAGCCCACCCATGGCCCAATCCCATCCACCTGGCTGTGCACCCTGACTGTGTCCATGGAGACTCCGAGACCACGGGGTGGTGACAGTGAGGCGTCACAGCCCAGGGCAGAGCCACGATCTGCTCCCCGCACACCCCTGCCGACAGAACCATTGCCCATCACATGGTCATGTGGGGAGTGGATTGCGGCTCTGCCCCAGACCCTAGCCCCACAATCCTGATCCCAGCTCGGGGCCGCCCCCAGTGTCCTTGCTCCCAGACGCCACTCCCCACCCACCCATCCACCTATCCCATCTACCCAGCTGGGCACAGAGGCCACTTCGGGAGTTTTAGTGAGCTGTTGTGGAGTGGCGGGAGAAGGGAGGATGCTGACTCAGCACAGCAGGAAAGGAGGCTGACCCAGCCTACTACAGCTCACTAAAACTCCTTAAGTGGCCCTCTGGCCAAAATAATTGCCCACCCCTGACCTAGGCTTTTCTTGGCATACCTCACCCCGTGGGATCAGCTGGCTTTGTCAATTTTGTGGTTAGGGGCCGTGTCTTGGTTCCAGCTTTCTGCCTTGCCTTGGTCCTTTAGGAAATGAGCAGACTTAGTTACTTACTTCTTGGCTCCTCTTTTCTATGGCTAAGTCATCGAGCCAGGATTTGTACTCCATCATGCCATTTGTAGTGTTGTGCACTAGCTGCGGTCTAAGCATACGCCATGGCAATCCTAAATGCAGTACTGACTCCACTGCAGTTGCCCAGTTGCTTAGTGTGATCAACCCTGTTTGAGAGAAAGAGCACCTCAGAAGCATTTTAGGAATAAAACTACTTACCTAATAAGCCACTTCTGAGGTAGATCTGTCCATGGCTGGGATTAGATGGGATCTCAAGGTCTGGATGAGTGCACATATGGGGTTTGTGGCACCTCAAAGTTGTCTGAGGCACCACAAACCACACACTGTGTATGTGCACCCATTCACCACACTGCTAATTTGCAGTGCAATGCCAAAATTTGACACCAGGAGATCCTGGTGTCAAAAAAAATGCTGCAGAAAAAAGTGGCACAACACCTGGCAGCAGTGTGCACTGCCAAAAAGAGCTTGGTCAGCCAGAGCCATGCTTTGACTGCTGGCCAGGCTCTGAGTGGCTGGATTGCTGCTGCCCCAGGAGGCCCCCAGGACCACAAGTAAGGCTGCTGGGGCCAGCAATGGTGCTTGCCCCGTCCTCCCCTACCCAACCCAGGTCAATTCACCATGTGCCAGAGCAAATATGTGCTGCTGTTTTTTGTGCCGTGGGAAACATGCACCTCTGCACATACACGCTTATTTAGATGGAACCAAGTGTCTTTAACCACTTCAAGACTGCACTGCCATGTCATGTTTTGCAGGGACTCCTGTTTCTTGAGCTCATATGGGGGCAAAATGATGTTGCAGATTCCCCATTCTAGGAGTCAGGTCCCCATGCCTGGGTTGATGAGACAAGAAGACTGCCTGGCTACCAAGTCCTGTGTGTCATTGTCTTCCTCCTTTTCAGTAGTATAATGTGGCTTGAAGGACTTTTACTGTTCCCTTTAACCTGGGTAAGTATTTAACATTCTTGAAAACACATCATCAGGGTTAGGCATCTCCCTGAACATAGAAGTAGATGCCTAACTTGAGGTCCGTGTTTAAAATATATGGCCAACATAACTGTACCAACAAAAGCCCCTCATCTTGACATGGTTCTACTTGCAAAACTGCATGTACACTAGGATAGACTGTCTACTCTAGACGTGTGTTTCTAGAATAGGATAACAGTAGCACTGAACTAGCAAGACATTTCTTGCCTAGACTTAGCATTTCTTGAAAAATAAATACAGATACCACCTGGAAGGAAAGAGACAGGCAGGCAGGCCTGGCACAGGTGAAATAACACAGGTTTGTTCTCTTCCATCTCTCTCTGTAGGGCTCTGGCAGTGAATAAGGAGCTCTTTCAACTGTGCTCTTGCTCTCCCTGCTGTAAAGCTTAGCCTGGACAAAACCCCAAGAGGCCCTGCTTTGTGGCATAATGAGGTACACCTAGACCGGCCCAGCCAGCTGTTATCTAAGGGTGCTTGTACATGTGATGGGAGATTAGTCCTTAGGGTTGCATTCTGCACCCCTTAAATTGAAACAGTGTTTTTTTAATTGAAACCCACCATTTCAATTGAGGGGTTTCCATCACTCTTATGGTGAGGGGCCTGATCCATTTTTTTTTTCTGGTGGAGCGCCTGCCTCCCCCATGGCCAGGAAATGAGCTGCTGGTGGGCTGAGCGGCCCCTGAAGTACAGCCCCGGTCCTTCCCTCCATGGCAGTAGCACCCCCTGGGGCTGCCTGGGTGGGCTGCTAGCAGGCTGGCTGCTGCCCCAGCTCAGAGGCAGCACCCAGCCTGATTCAACTCTTCTCCAACCCTGAGCTGGGGCAGCACCCAGGCCACTAGCAGCCTGCTCAGGCTGTCCTGGGGGGTGCTGCCACCACGAAGGAAAGGACTGGGGCTCTTGTAGCTCATGGGCTACTTGCCCCACTGGCAGCTCGCCCCCCGGCCACAGGAATAGAAGACATACTCTGCTGGAAAAAAGGGGGATTTGGCAGGTGCCTGTTGAAGGCAGAAGCAGTGGGAGGCCCAATCCTTTTTTTCTGAGAAGCCTTCCCACCTCTCCAACAGCCGGGGGTGAGCTGACAAATAGCTGCAACACATCATTATAAATGAAACTACACCAGGATGTAATTTAGTTTGCAATGATACAAACTCATTTTAAACCCCCAAAACTCCTGCATGTGTACAGTGTGATGCCATTAAGCCACACAGTGACATTTTTGTCACATGTACCTAGTAATGGTGTCTTGTTTACAAACGCCCTATGAGCTGTTCTTAAATACTGCCAGTGAAGGAGATTTCAATATCTTCCTCCCTCCACAGCTTATTTCAGTGCCTAATTATACCTACAGTTAGAAATTTTTTCTTAATTCTCAATCTAAACCACTTAAAATTTAGAAGATTATTTCTTGTTGTACATTCAGCAGAAACAGAGAACAAATGACCACTGTTATCTATATAACAGCTTTTCACAGATCTAAAATTCTGTCTCCCCTCAAACTTCTCTTTTCCACACAAAAAAGATACCTTTTCCTAGCAGGCCATGTTAAGAGCAATGCCCTTAATAACTGGGCAGCCATACTCCAGCTTAGGCCTTGCCAGCCCAATGCAGAGTGAAATGATTATCTCCTGTGTTTCAAGTCACATTCCTATGAATACACACCAACATGACATTTGCTTTTCTCCCCCAACAACACTAGCATGTTTTTGACTTGCTCAGATTGAGGTCTACTATAACTCCTAGATCAATTTCTGCAATGTGGTTTCCCAACCAACTATTTTCTTGTTTTGTATTTCAGCATTTCATTTATCTTTATTGAATTTCATCCTGTTGATTTCAGGTCATTTCTGCAATTTATCAAGACCATTCCGAATCCTGCCCTTGTTCTCCAAAATGCCTGCAACTTCTCTTGGCTGGTAGCCATCCCATTGTTTAAGTGTACTCCAATCCATAACCCAAGGTGACAATGAATATTTGGATGGGAAAACAAATCAAAGATAGACCCCACTAGGACCTCACTTAACTGTCCTACCAGTTTGACAGTGAACTCTTAATAAGTACTCTTACTGCAGTTTTCAACCAGTTGTGTACCTATTTTAGAATACATTCATCTAGACCCTATTTCCCCATCTTGACTTATAAGAATGTTAAATGTGACTAAGTGAAAAGGCCTACCTAAAATCAATATCTATCTCCTAGAGGTAAGCATCTGTTCTCTTGCAGGTTGGCTGATCTCCTCCGAAGAGCTTTAAACTAGGCTTGACAGGGGATGGGGAACCGGTGGTTGATGTGAACCCAGGGTTGGAAAGCCACAGGCAAGGTACTGGACCTAACCAGGTTAGCACTAAGGGGAACATGCGCCATCAAGGACACCAAGAGCACCCACTGGGGTGCTAAAATATCTTTACACAAATGGCAGGAGTATGGGGAACAAGGAGGAGGAATTCACATTTCTGCTTGCTAGCGTAACTGAAACATGGTGGGATTCTACGCACGACTGGGTGGTAGGCATTGAGGGGTACAGGCTGTATAGATGAGACAGAGTGGGGAGAAAAGGCAAGGGTGTAGCTTTCTATGTGAAGGAGCAGTACATATCTTCTGTCATCAAGGCAGAAGTGGAGGAGAGGAATACCGAGACACTGTGGGTCAGGATCGGGGGGGGTGGGGGCAGGAGAGAATGACTTGGTAGTGGGGGTCTACTACAGACCTCCTCACCAGGATGATGAGCTAAACGAGGTATTCTCCGAGCAGCTTTCAGATGCCATACAGGCGAGGGAGGCCGTGGTCATGGGGAACCTAAATTACCTGGATATCAGCTGGGAGGAACAGGCGGCCAAAACAAGCCACTCATGGAGGTTCTTACACTGTGTGCAGGACCTCCACCTAACCCAGGTGGTGTCCTGTCCCAGCAGGGGTAGCGCCCTGCTAGACCTGGTCCTAGCAACAGGGGATGATCTCATGGGGGACCTGTGGGTACACAGTAACCTGGGTGATAGTGACCACCACTCAGTAGAGTTCACTATCCAGTGAAGGGTGACAAAAATATCCAGTGATCCCAGAGTTTTAGACTTCAGAAGGGCCAACTTTACTAAACTTAGGAACCTAGTTAGTGAGCTGGCCAAACTCAAGAGCATTAGGCTAAGTGGGGTCCAAGAGGGTTTGATGTTTCTCAAGGGAGTGATCCTTGATGTAAAAAAGGAGTCTATCCCCTTACACAGGAAAGGAGCTAAGAGGATAACCACCCCCCACCCCGTCCTTGGCTGAACAGGGAGCTTCAGGAAAGATTGGGGGCAAAGAAAGAGATTTATAGGCAGTGGAAGCAGGGGGTAGCCACCAAGGAGGCATATACCACCCTGGCACGCTATTGCAGGGAGTCAGGCAGGCCAAGGCAGGACTGGAGCTTAGGCTGGCTACAACAATCAAGGACAATAAAAAGTCCTTCTCCATATGCACAGCGAGCAAAAACAAGGTGCAGAGTAGCATAGGGCCCCTGCAGGACAAATCAGGACAGTTGGTGGTTGATGCAGACAAAAGGCAGAGCTCTTCAGTGAGTTCTTTGCTTCAGTATTCCTTAATACTGACCAAGACACTTCCCCCACCTTGAGCATAAACAGCTGTCCAAAAGGCACCAGACCGCCAAAGGTTAGTGCTGACTTAGTTAAAGAGCACTTGGAAGGGCTGGATGGGTACAAATCAGCTGGCCTGGATGACCTCCATCCACAGGCGCTGAAGGAATTGGCCAGTGTCATTGCTGAGCTGCTGGCATGGCTGTTCAAGTACTCATAGTGCTCTAGCCACGTCCCTGAGGACTGGAAAAAGGCCAATGTGGTGCCCATTTTTAAGAAGGGGAGAAGGGAGGAGCCGGGTAACTTTAGTTCAGCCAGTCTTACCTCTATCTCTTGGAAAATACTAGAAAAAATCATCAAAGAGTGTATTTGTGAAAGCGTAGCACAGGAAGCGATGCTGAAAGGAAACCAGCACGGGTTCATCACAGGTAGATCCTGCCTGACAAACCTTATAGCCTTTTATGACTAGGTCACACACTGCCTTGACACAGGAGCGGAGGCTGATGTCATCTACCTGGATTTTAGGAAGGCCTTTGACACAGTTTCGCATCCTATTCTCATAGGGAAGCTAGCAAGCTGTGGAGTGGATGCCTACACAGTCAGGTGGGTGGCCAACTGGCTTAGTGACCGCACCCAGAGAGTGGTGGTGGACGGGTCATTTTCAACCTGGAAGGAGGTGGGCAGTGGGGTCCCCCAGGGTTCAGTTCTTGGGCCAGTATTATTTAATATCTTCATCAGCAATTTGGATGAGGGTGTGGTGAGCACCCTCTCCAAGTTTGTGGATGATACCAAATTATGGGGCAAAGTTAATACACTGGAGGGTAGGGAGAGTTACAGGCCGACCTGGACAGGTTAGATCAATGGGCAGAACGTACCAGGATGCAATTCAACAAAGATAAATGCAAGGTACTTCACCTAGGAAGGAGGAATCCCCAGCACACCTACAGGTTGGGGGATGTCCTCCTCAGCAGCTCAGAGGCTGAGAGAGATCTTGGAGCCATGGCTGACTCCAAGATGAACATGAGCCGGCAGTGCAACGAGACCATCGACAAAGCCAGTCGCACCTTGTTGTGTATTAGCAGATGCATGACCAACAGATGGAGCGCGGTGATGCTCCCCCTCTATCCAGCATTAGTCAGGCCTCAGTTGGAGTACTGTGTCCAATTTTGGGCATTGCACTTCAAGAGGGACACAGACGATCTGGAAAGGGTTCAGAGGAAGACCACATGGATGATTAGTGGTCTCCGTGAAGACCCTACGAGGAGAGGTTGAGAGATCTGGATCTCTTCAGCTTATACAAAAGATGGCTGAGGGGTGACCTTGTGGCCACCTATAAATTTATCAGGGGAGGGCAGCAGGGAATTGGGGATGTGCTGTTTACCTGAGCGCCCCAGGGAGAAACTAGGAATAATGGGTGCAAATTGGTGGAGAGTAGATTTAGGTTCAACATTAGGAAGATTTTTTTACTGTAAGGGTGGCCAGAGTCTGGAGTGGGCTTCCAAGAGAGGTGGTGCTGTCACCTAATTTGGAGGTCTTCAAGAGGAGGTTTGACAATCTCCTGGCTGGGGTCATCTGACCTCAGTCCTCTTTCCTGCCAGGGGCAGGAGGTTGGACACGATGATCCATTGGGTTCCTTCCAACTCTATAATCTATGAATCTATGAATATAGCACTCCTATTGGTTTATCCCTACCCACTAGACCAAATAGCCTGTTAAAGGTGGAAATAAATTTGATCTGACATAAATTTCTTCTTCCCAAATCAACCTCATCATCTTAGCATTTTCACAAATTGACTGATTTTTTTTCCTGATATCTTTCTGGGTACCAAAGTTAGGCTGGCTTGTCTAGCAACACTTTGGATTATAGCATGCTAATAGCACAGCTTAGAGATGGCCAAAGTTTTCCCAGTCTTCCCTCATGCCCCTTTCAATTCATTGCCAACACAGGGCTGGCAGATCCCAAACACAGTCTGTCTTGTTACAAATCTGTTGAGTTTCCATCAATGAGTTCATATGACTCTCTTTATTTAGACTTACCGGTGTCATCCTTATCATAAGCTTTGAATGCATTGATCAGACTAGATGTGTGAGCAAAAAGCTTTTCTCGCAGAGCTCGAAAGGCTGACTCCTCCACTCTACTGATTCTAGAAACAGCAAAGGAGAGAAGCATTTAAAGCCTTGTCACAGAGACAGAAGAGGGACTCTACCCCTAGCTGTTTCTCTGCATGGACATACACACCTCTCCATGAGAGCAGAGTCCATTTCTTGCAAAGGAATAAAACCACATTCAATTATATGTGATAACCCACCAGGTAATCTTGGTGAGAGACAGTGTGCAATGACAAAAGCAGGAACATTTGTGTCTGGCACATGTGGGACTAGAAACTAATTCAGGTTTCCTAAATATCAGGTGGCTTGCAAGCACTCAGCATATACCGGTCTTTAGTTTCTTAAGTGATCGGGTCAAACTGCCAGAGCAGATTAAAGGAACACTGAGAAAGGAAAGCTAGAAATGGGCCCAGAGTGTAAAGTCAGAAGGAACCATTATGATCATCTAGTGCCATAGGTCAAAGCTTCTCACTTAGTAACTTCTGCATGAAGTCAACAACTGCTCTTTAAGCTACACCAGAGGTGCTCAAGCTTTTGTCCCCACAGGTCAGATGACTGGCACAGGACTGGTCCATGGACCAGATCATGCCCTTTGCACTGGGATTGGGCCCTGGGGCTCAATGCGGCCACCTCCCATCCCCACACACCTGGTGCTGCCTCAGCATGGCAGGATCAGGCCCTGGAGCCCAGTGTCAGCCCTGTACACCAGGAGCAGGCACCTGATCTAGCACCCAGAGCCTGGGGCTCTCCACAGGTCTGCAAATTTGGCCTTGGGGGAGCAGTGCCACTATTTCCCACCAGCAAATTTCCAGATCCTTGGGGAGGCTTGCATGCCAGATTCAACAAAACCAGGGGCCAAATCTGGACCATGGGCTGGGGGTTGAGCACCCATGATCTACACCATATCTTTGATGAAAGGAATCCAGTCTTGACTTAATATGTGAAGTACAGCCTTCAAGCCAGACTATCTAGAAGTTTTCATATCTGACGTTTTGGGTAGGACTCCTCTCTAATCTACAATAGAAAAGTACCAGCAAAACTTGCCTTTGTCTCATGCTTAGTGTATGGGCTATCTTGCTAGCTTGATACTGCACAAAATGAGGGACCAGGTCTGGCCCCAGTTTGACATAGGCGCCTCGGTTACTGCCAATCTCGTAATAGTTTGAAGCTGAAAATATGGTCAGTACCTAAACCAAAAAACAAACAAAAAACCTCATGAAACAGAAATCAGGCATTTATAGGCTGTCCATAAGATACATGTACATAAGACATATAAACCAATCAGAGCTGGATTCAAGGGGCAGTGAATCTAGTGCAACGTATTTTGGGAAAAAGGAAACTCTAGTGGTATCTCTGAAAAGGAAAAAACTCAGTGAATCAGATGCCATTTCTCATCTTTGCCATCTTACTGGTCTCACGTGGCAAAATACTATTGACAGAAATCAAAGTGTAAGCTCAGAATAATCCTTCTGAAGTCCCTAAAGTCACTCTGACTCAAACTTGTGTATCTGACGACACAGCTGAGTCCCACATTTAGTTGTTAGTAACCCCAATACTATCATGTCTTTCGTTTAGAACAGAACATCTGTTCTATGATGGGAGTTAGTATGTAACTGTAATGAGATAACGCATGGGTTTACTGAGTACTGCACTTTTCAATGCATAGAAGTGAACCAGATCTTCATGCAGGCCTGGTGTCCTGATGCAGAACAATGTGGAGTTGAATTAACCTGAGATTCCCAGAGCAAAAGCTTAGTTTAGGTGGAAAGCACATATTAGTAACTTCAAGGTAGACTCTCTCCACAGCTCTGTATGGGTGAGATGGTCCTTCAAAACAGGAACATTTCAAAAAGGCAACTGCTGTTACCCTCTAATTGTAGTTTGAAGAGGTCAAGGATGATTCAAATGTAGCAAAACTCCTCCAACTTTAACTTTGAATGAAGCAACACTGGCACAGTTTTGCTGCATTTGAAGGCTAATTCACACACTCAAGACTCTTCCAAGGAAACCCGAACATGGTAGTGTGGGAATACACCCAGCCCCCCTTCACCTCTGCCCCTTTTGTTTGTTGCCTTATCAGTTACCTTTCGACTGTGGCAGAACTCATAGCCTTCTGGCTTGCACTCATGGGAGCGGATCAGGAACTGCAGGTTGTACTTTTGCAGAAGCTTCTCTGTCACATCAGGCCCAAAGTAGCAACCACCTCCGCGGACTGTATTTACTATGCAACCCTCCTGAGGCATGGGGTCACTCCACAATACATCTATAATCTGAAAAGATTGGAAAGATTTCCTAGTTGAATGCGTGCAGCAATGCTGCATGGTACCTATCATTGCAGCAGCAGCAGTTACCAAAAGTTAGCACCCTGCACCATCTGAGATTCAGATATTGCTGATGGTGAGTAGAGGGGAATATTATTATTTCCAATACCATGGTATAGCAACAAACAAGCACTTTAAATGATGTATAAGTGTGGGTGTATTATAATTCACATGGGCAGATTCAAGACACGATAGCACAATTGCATCCCCCTTTGGCTCTGCTACACCTAAGGTCCTGGCTGGAGCCTCTGCTTTCATGAAGCTCCAGGGGTGACCACTGCTGCCAGTACTCCTGCCCTCCTTTCCCCTACTGCTAAACTAGTGAGGGAAAGATAAGAAGCAGCAGTCTTTATCCCCTTGGCTCCAGAGCCAAGTGCAAGCAGGGGCTCTGGTCAGACCCCACTTTGATCAGATGGTGAGCTCAGCACTCACTGATCAAAAGAGCTTTGGCAGGAGCCTGCACTGCTGGGGCAGTGAGCTCAGAGCTCGCTGAGCATGCATGACAGCCAAAGTTGGGTGATGGGAAGCACCCTCTCCTTTGCCCCATTTCTGGATCTGCTTCTGGCTGCATGCACTTGCACAGACAGGACTATCTCTGGACTGGGCCTTTGCAGAGAGGAGAATATTGTTGGTCTGTGGTGCTAGAAATATAGCAAGGGAAAAAATCCAGGTTGTAATAAGAGTCTTCTTCCCATTGCTCTCTCAGCTCAGCCCTATTTGGACTTTCCTGTCCCAGGCCAGCAGGAGACTCATATCCTAGAACAAGACCTCTTGAGAAATACTGGTGCCCTGACTGGGCTTAGCATTAAACTGTCTGGAGCGCTGAGCACCATGCGGTAACAGGAAAGCTGACTTGGTCATTCATTTGGATTAGAGCTGAAAGTTTCATCTCTTTGACCTTGACCCCTACAGCTTTATACTGATAAAGCATGCAACACTCTGGGACATTTGGATGAAAGTTCCTATTATGAGGTGATTAGCAGGCTGCATTTGTAGGTCATGGGAGAGGCTTGCAAGTAAACCAGCTGGAGTGTTTTAAAAGGAGGGAAGAGATTTTCAGAACTGTGATTTCCCCCACTAGTTCTACTTAGTGCAGTCTTCTGTCAAGATACAAACAACATTCAGGCATGATGCCAAACAGACATTTTAGATTATTATAGTAAAGACATTTTAAGTGATCAGGTCACAATGACTTAAAATTTTAAAGATATAGATTTTTGGACCAGCTGTACAGTTTGGAAAGCTGTAGACAAGTTTCAGGTACCAAATGTCCTTCCTCCACTTGACATTTTAGATCTTTTTTCTCCCACACCTCTGGGAAAGCAACTAAGTTATTGGCACAGATATTGGCAAAGGAATATTAATGCTCCTTTTTTGGTTCTGACAAGTAGAGATTCAGATTGTAGCTGTTCTGACAGATCTCAGGGAGAAACACTGATACCACCTCTCTCCCCCCCATGCTCCCTTATTGCAAAATAGTGATGCACGCATACATCTCAGCCTGTGGTGTCCACAGGGGCCATGGGCTTAATTCTCCACAGCCCCAGACTTTTAGTATGGAGCAAGGCGGGTGTCAAAATTGTTGGAATGTTTCAATGACAATGACAAAATAAACATAACAGAAGGATGGCAGATCAATTGCTTTGATTTCCCCTCTTTCCCCTTCGCTCTCCCCCAAATAAAGTTCAATCCAAATTCAGCGTGTCCCGATGGAAAGCACTAATTCTCTGACAAGACAAAACAGCATTTCCTGATAGAAAAACGTTCTGTTGGCAAATTTTTATTCTGTTGATACCTGCCCTGGCTTGATCATCTTTTTCAACAAGTGCTACGAATAGGGACCTACAGGAATCCACAGCAGAAGTTGAGTGCACAGCGCCTCCTTTAATCTTGCACGGTCCCCCATGCCCACCTTGCCCCTTGCCTCCCCCACAGCTGCTGATTAGACGAGTTCACCACCATTCCCTCCTGATCAGCAGGGAAGCTAAAATCATGGTTTTAAACATGGCACGCAGGCGCTGTTCTTGCCTTCCCGCTGGTCAGCAGCAAACAGCAGGGCTGTCTGGGGACCCGCAACCAATCAGTGCCGGAAAGCAAAAACAGCACTGTATTTAAAACCATAGTTTTTGCCTCCCTGCTAATCAGGAGCAAGCTGCAAGCAGGGCCCCTCCACCAAGTACTGGAGGGAGGGGGGGGGAAACCTGTAAGATTAAAGGAGCCACCGTGCACCCCACTTCCACCATGAATTCAGTAGGTCCCAAGCTATGACTAAGAATCTGTTCTTTTGTGTCCTCCGTTATCTCCAAGTATTCACTGTATTTAACACATATTCCATGGAACCTATCACCAGAGATCCTAGTTTTCTGTCTGCCGCAGAAAACAATGGAAAAACGTGGAATCCACATTTTTCCACAACCTACAGAAAGCATGGTGGTGTCCCGTGGCAAGTGACACTATTTCTGGTCTTTCTTATTTTTGCCTCAGTTTTTGCCCCTCAGCCAACCAGAGGAGGTGGTGGTGATGCCATTGATTGGCTGAGAGGCAAAAACTGTGGCAAAAATAAAAGCAGCAATGACTCCACTCACTGCAGGATGCTGCTGCATTTTTAGTAGGTCTCGGAAAAACGTGGACTTTTGTGGTTTTTTTCAAACAGAGATTGTTTTTGTTTTTTTTCTCATGGAAAACTAGGATCTCTTCCCATCATCATGGTCACCATCTTTTGTCCAGCCACAATGACATCTTTTGCCCAACCAGGAAGCAAGAAATTATAATCTGATGGTGTGCTACCCAGATACAACTGACAGCACAGGACAAGAGGTAGGAAGCAGTAGGTTCACAATTTGCTCCTTTGAAGTAGAGCTTGCAGGACAAGGACAGCCCCTCCGTTGGAAGGACCATGGATAACAGCCCATTTTCACCCGATGCTGCTCACAAGGACAAGGGATGAAACTGCTTTAGGAGAGGATCTACAGTGCTTTAGCAGTCTCAAACATCTCACCTGCTTCCACTCTTCCTGGATTGTCTGCCATGATTCAGATAATTCAGATTCTGTCTTGGACATGGCGACAGAGGTGGCACAGGTGATATCATCATCCTCAGAATCTGACTCAATCTCCAACAGCTTGCGGCATTTCTCCAGCTGCTCTTGAACTGTCTTTCGGACCCATTTAGAGAACTCCATCCTGTCGGTCATGCTGGGAGCCATGGCTGAGGAAGAGCTTAGGCTGGTCAGTGAAGAATTGATACTGTCTCCATTTATGTCTCTCCAGTCTATTAATCTAGGCTTTTTCTTCTTTTTCCCCCTTAACACGGAAACAAACTGAAAGAAGAGAAATGGGTGAATTCACAAGGTGGTGAGCTGGGAGCCTCTTTCCTGCTTTGTACCACCAAGCTGTCATGTTAACCCCAGTACTAACACTCTTTGTGGGGTCATTCAAGTAACTTAACCCTTCTCACCTGGATTTCTCCTCTGTTAAAAGTGGTTTAATTATCCTAACTTATTAGTGTACTCCTAGCAAGTGTGGGGTCCTGTATATAGAGGATGATGCAGAATAGGAAGGACAGGGCTGTGGACTAAGACCTGGGAGACTTGGGTTTTACTCCCCATTCTACTAATGACTGCTTGCTGGCCTTGGGCAAGTCACTTCACCTCTCTGAGCCCCAGTTCTCTCACTAGAAGATGACAGAGGTACATTCCTCTTGAAAAGAGAGATGATATGGAGGTAAAATCCTGAACTGACTAGGAAGTGGTCACATACTGAATTCATTTATGAACACTTAGAAACAGACTTGGCTGCAAGGGCCACCAGCTGAAGGGAACTGATATTGTGGGGTCAAGGGATGAAGGTGTAGTAGGTAATGGAAGGGAGCCAGAGCATGTATAATCTCAAAAGAGATTTAATTCCCCACAGAGGCAGGGTTTGGGGCAATTGGGTAAGAGACTATGTGAATGCTATCCAGGCAGCAACACTCTGAAGGAAAGGGATCTTCCCAACACCCCTGTGTAAGAGGGGAGTAGGAATGAGTAAGTGGCTTGCCCAAGATCACCCTGGATATCTCAGGCAGAACTCAGAAAAACCTAAATCCCCTGAGTCACATGCCAGTGCTTGAAAAGCAGGCACAAACCAGAGTTTAGATACTGGTGCTACTGGGAGAAACAATCTATGACCAAGGGAACAGAGTCTTCTTAGCATGGATTATATGTTCCCTCCGCATCACAGAACCTATATCAGCAAATCTATTTAAGTGTGCCATGATCTCCATCCTTGGACCTGTACTCTTTAACGTCTTTATTAATGATGTGGACACTGGTGTCAGAAGTGGACTGGCCAAGTTTGCTGACAACACCAAACTTTAGGGTAGAGTGTCCACACCTGAGGATAAGCTGGTGATCCAGGCTGACCTGGATAGGCTTAGAAAGTGAGCGAATAAAAACCTGATGACATTCAATATGGAAAAATGTAAGGTACTCCACCTCAGGAAAAGAAACTTGCAGCATGCTTATAGGCTTAGCAGTGCTACGCTCACTAGCACCACGGCTGAAAGGGTCTTGGGGGTCATGACTGACCACAAGATGAACATAAGCTACCAATGTGATATTGCAGCTGGTAAAGTGAACAAAACTTTGGCTTGCATCTATAGATGCTTCTCAAGCAAATCTCGGGATGTCATCCTCCTGTTGTACTCGGCATTGGTGAGGCCACAACTGGAGTACTGCATTCAATTCTGGGCTCCATGATTCGAGAAGGATATTGAGAAACTTGAGAGATTCTAGAGGAGAGCCATGCACATGATCAGAGGGCAAGAGAGGCTGAGAGACATGGGACCCTTCAGCCTGGAAAAGCTCAGGATCGGGGGTGACCTGGTGGTAGCCTATAAGTATATAAGGGGTGTGCATCAGGATCTGGGGGAATGCCTGTTCACCAGAGCGCCCCAAGGGATGACAAAGTCCAGCGGTCACAAAATCCTCCAAGACCGTTTCAGGATGGACATAAGGAAAAACTTCTTTACTGTCTGAGCCCCGAAGGCCTGGAACAGACTCCCTCCAGAGGTGGTGAAAGCACCTGCTCTGGATGCTTTGAAGAAACGTTTGGATGCTTATGTTGCTGGGATCCTATGACCCCACCTGACTTCCTGCCCCTAGGCCAGAGGGCTGGACTCGATCTTCTGAAGTCCCTTTCAGCCCTAACGTCTATGAAATCTGTTAAATCTATTGCTGCTTAAGAGAGACACCATGAGCCTTACATTTTAAAGGAACTTGGATGCTATTCCATCCTCCTCCTCCTCATCTCAGGTGTACACACACAGTTGAGTCCAGCCTATCTGAAGCCACTCTCTATGTTTTTATCCTCCAGCCAGGAGACCACAATAGATGATTGGCAGTACCTTTATATTTTAGTGGGTCTACAAAGTAAACATACCTTGTGCCTTTCAATATTTTCAAGTAGGTCCAGGTCAGTTGTGTCAGACACCCCACCATGCAGGATGAGGACTTTATGATCAATTAAGGTAGCCAGCGGAAGCCAACAAAAGACATTCTGTATCATCTTCAGGATTTTCTTTCCATGCCCCTGGAGAGATGGGGGTCAAAAGAAGAAAGTGAAGTGCCAGCACTCCACAGCATGTTAGGGAGGAGATGATCTGTCAGGCCAGCTTACCTTATATTTTTGCATGACTTCCTTGGTAAAACCATAGCTAAAAGCAAACACAAAAGATGGTTTTAAAGAGTGCCTGTTAGGTGCAACAACTTTGCATTTCAATTACTCATGCATTTTGAGCCCATACCGTAAGTTGACCATGTGATCTTCATGGTTTCCTCGATTTAGATGAACTTCCTTTGGGTAAACCAAAAGGAAGGCAAAGAGAATGATTAGGATCTCAATGGAGTTTTTGCCTCTGTCCACAAAGTCCCCATTGAACACGTAGGACTTCTCTGGAGAAGGAAGACCGTTCTACAAAACAAGAAATACAGTCAACTTCTACAGGAAGAAAGGACCATATTTCCCCTATAACTCTTACATCTATCTAGGTTCCAGCCATCCTGATTTATAGCTTTTTATAAAATACATCATGGATTAGAAACTTGACTGCTATCTTGGCAGAGTGCTTCACAGATGGTGAAATCCTATCCCCACTGACTTCAATAAGACTAAGATTTCACCCAGAATAAAACAGTCCCCAGAAGGATAAGACAAGAATAACCTACCTAATCACACTGTGGACCACACTCTGCGGTGGTGCAAATTACTTCAGTTCCATTGGTTTCTACACCAGTTTAAATCACCTAAGGGCTTTAGATCTTGCACAATATTTATTCTTTTAATCTCCTCTCATTTGACAAACATGGTTATGTCAGCTCAGTAAGTGAAAAATCAATGACTGGCAAAGCTGGTTTCATATTTATTCCTTAAAACAAATGTTCAAGTGGCACTCTGGAAAGATGGACTCTGATAACAGTAGCATCTAACATCAGATTTTCCAAAAACAAGGGTATAATCTACCATTTATTGCTAACCAAGCTCAAGTGGAGAATTACACTTTTAAGGTCTGGCCCTGCAAAATACTTTGTTACAGCCAAAAGAACTGCTCAGATGTATAAATAGGGATGGACTGGGCCAGTGTAAGTTAGCATAGAGCATACATACCTTATAAAATATCAGAAATAAATCATCCAGCTGCCCATGTAAGTCTCCTAACAGACGAGAAGAGGCATATAAGTCAAATGTGCTTTTCCCCTTACTACCATTTAATACAAAGCAGTGCCTTTCATGTCATTTTTTTCAAACATGAATAACCATTTAACATCCCCTTCTGTAAAATGACTCCTCTTTAAATCAGTAGTTCCATTTACCCCAATATGTAAGCTGTTGGCATCAGAAGTATTTCTATCTTATAACACCAGGGACTGAACTGACATTATATAGCTGTAGAACAGGGAGAATACAGATACTAACCCCTCCTGCATTTTTGAGCAAAATCAAGCTTGGAACAGGATGGAGAATGAGACTTTCCATCGTTTGAGTTTGATTTGGTAGTAACTTGAATATAGCAGGTAAACTCTGATGACCACCATAACATTCCCCTTTAGAGACGGACACAGCAGTACCACAATACATGGGCCCAAGCTAGATCGCCTTTGGTACAGCGACATAGTGCCATTTATTTCAGAGGGCTTACATGTGTATCACAGAGGAGGGGAGAAATTTACCTACAATAAAAAAAGCACCCAAGCTAGCTGAAACTTATAACTGCTTGAGGAGTCTTTTTCTACCCATACTCACCGCATACAGTGACCTCCTCGCTATAGCAAGTGGAGACGTGATTGATGTTTGGCAGCTGTTTGAGGTGCTTTCTGGTTTCATGTAGGAGCTTTAAGACATAGTGAGCGTGCAGCTGCTACTAGGAGAAATGAAGGGAATTAGAGTGGGAAGTCAGAGCACGGTGTAAACTCTGAACAGCCATTCAGCTGTCTCTAGGAAGACCTTGCACTCACAAAATAACCAAAACAGAAGGTTGATGCATCAATTATTTTGATTCCTGCCCCCCCCAAATTAGTCCAAACTCAAAGTGTTCCCTTGAAAAGCTCTAATTTTAATGAAGCAGCATGTCCTGATTGAAAAATGTTCTGTTAGCGGATTTTGTTGCCAGCTTCACATATTAATCAGCTGTTGGTATCTGTCCTACTTGTATCATCTTTTTCAACAAGAGCTACAAACAAGTACTGGTATGTATTTCTTTGCAGTCTCCTGTCATCAGTCATATTTAACACACGTTCCATGGAACCTGCCACTGTCTTCCAGACAAACAGGATGGATTTCTCTGTGCAGATATTCTTGAAAAAGACTTTCCTAGTGACACAAGGCTTCTAAGCCATAGGCACCTGTACATGATGTAACAGGGTGGTATCAAAGCACCCCCCAAAAAAAATTCTTCATGCTGCCCTATTGTAGGGACAGTCCACCCCACACTCACCCACCTTGTCTTGCTGTTAATAAGAATATGTAGACTGCAGAAGACTGCCCTGATCTTACTGTACTGACCACCCACCTTGTGGTCATGGTCTTCAGGGCCAATTACACAGCCACGTACCTCCCCTACACCATGTCCCGTGCCTCGCAGATGGCATCTTACTCTTCATGTCTAGCTCTGGCCCCTCACTGGCCCACGCTCTACTCTCCAGCCCCTCACTGGGATGCCCTCTAACTCAGGACCTTCACTGGGCTGTCCCTGGCCCCTTCCCGGGCTGCGCTCTAGCTCAAGCCTCTCAGTCTTTTCTCCCTGAATCTTCTGGACCCTGTGTGGTCCGGATGGTCTTCCTTATCCAGTGCTTTTCTTTTGGGGTGTGCTCCTCCATGGGGTAACCCACAAGGCAGTGGGGGCTGAGGCTTTCCAGCACCCCACCCTTGCCTCTTCCTGGAGGGCTGCAGGCATGGCATTTCATGGAGACTGCCCCTCCATAAGCAGCTCCACCACAAAAACCACCTCCAGTAGGGTGCAGATTTAGGTCTTACCCAGTTTTGGTCTTACCTAGGACCAATATCAGACCTACCTGATCTCCCCATCCTCTTCCCCTAGAGGTTCTGCACCTCCTTGGGGCTGGTGAGTCCTCTGGCCCTACCTGCATCCCACATCTCCACCTCTATCCCTAATCCGCACTCAGACCGCTTGTCTCTGAGTCCTCTTCCTCAGACAGCTGAATCAGCCATTGTCATCTAAGCTATATTTACTCTGACCACCAGCTCTCAGCTGTGGTCCCTCTCCACAGAGACCACTGGCCTCCTCAAGGCCCTGACCCTGCTAACAGGCTAGTTGAGTGGCCAGGCCCTTCACAGCTCTGGCCCCAGTTTGTACCCTTTAGCCCCTCCTCTGCCTTGGCCCCAGCATGGGCCAGTCGAGGTCCTCAGATTCAGTGTACTGGCTGTCAGCCTCCTCCTTTCCATGGGTCCACCCTCTCAGGTCCCTTCATGCAAGTCTCTTCTTTTCTCTACAAGGTTCAAAGCCCTGCTAAGATCATGCCACTCAGCCCCTGTCTTCTTTACATTTCTCAAGGCCCCTCCCGGGACCTCCTCCTGTGGCTGGCCCTATTCTCTGGGTTCACCCAAGCTTTGAACTGGATCTCAATTGTTCAGGCCCTCCCTCCAGGCCCACCTGGTCACTTTGTAGACCTGATGACCCTCAGCCCTTCTCCCTGTGCTGGCCTGGCTTCTTTAGGCCTCTGTGCACTCAGCTCTCTTTCTCCCAGGTGGTCCAGCCTCTCTGGGTCTCTATGCAGACAGAGCCCTTTCCCCCAGGGCTCCTATGGTCTCTCACCCAATACCCCCACCACTCAGCTCACTCCAGGGCTGTGGACCCTACCTGGGTCCTCAGGAACTTCTTCCTCCCCATAGTCGTTACTTAAAACCCCTGCATGTTTCAGATGGCCTTCAGGAGCTGCAGCCTTCTGGCTGGGTGATGTTGCTCCTCCAGCTTCCCAGATGTTACTACCCTCTTGCTTTCAGGGTCTGGGTTTATGCCCTTTCTCAGCCCAGCCCTCCACCAGTCAGGCACTTTCCCTGCAGTCATCTGGCCCTCCTGATCAGCCTCACCTGCTAGCCCCTTGGTCTGCTGACTCCCTGCTTAGGCCTGACCCCAGCTGCTCTGCAGTTTGCCTGACTCCTGAAAGCGGCAGGCATGCCAAGTGGTCTGCCACACATGGGCCCAAATTCTCTGCGTGTGTAGCAACATTACGTTTCCATGAACCATGCCTGTATTTACAGTAGCCAAGAATTTGGTCAATAGCCTTCACAATAATCACGGGTGGAAGCTGTGAACAGATGGAACAAAATGGTCAATGACCTGAAAAAATATCCCCGTGACAAGCTCCTGATCGTGTGTTTAGAACAGGCGCGGTAGATCTTCTCTTGGAATCTTCCTGCCAAAGACGGATGGTTTGTTTTGGCCTACTTACTTGTTTCTGTTTGAATGCTTCCAGCAAGGCAGCAGCATGATCAGGTAGGAGTGGGAAGGAAAGATGGGGTCCAGTGTAGAAATCCGGCACTTCAACAGAGTCATAGTCGCAGAACTTTTCCAGCTCTGACTCTTTGTAATTTTCTTCCTCTGTGAACATGCGGCTAATGAAGTCCCCTAGGTGAGGTAAAACCAGAGAATGTTAATTAGGACTAATGGGTCATTTCAATAACTTCCTAAAGATCACTTGGCCTTGGGAGAGGGAAGCTAATTAAGAAAGACCTTTTGTGAAAGTTCCAGTGGAGTGGTTGATGCCTTGATTCTGCATTAGGCAGTAGAAGGCCTGGGAAATGATGAGGTGTGGGCAAGGCTCAGTACTCACCATGGCAAACAGAATTGCAAGGCCAAGTATTCCCTACAGATTTTGGTGAAGCCACGTGACAATTTTTGTATTCTTGAAAAATCTGAATCTTCCTGAATTGCATACGATAATGAATCACGCAACAATAATACAGCACTTCTCTTTTGGAACAGAATGGTTGGAGATATTTTATCTGGCATCTTTAACCCAAAAAATGGTGGATGCCAGGGAGAGTAATGAGTAGGAGACAGATCACTCTAGAGATACCAAGTTTTATGCTCTCCCTATATAGCAAGGGTGGGCCAGAAATGGCCTGTGGGCCAGATCTAGCCTGGCAAGGGATTCTGTCTGGCGCACAGCAGGACCCTTGGCCCTGCCTGGCAGTAAGTGTAAGCACTGTAAGTGTGGGGCTGGGCCCCAGGGCCTGGGGCAGAGCCACAATCTTCTTGCACATGCCTGCCTGCAGAATCGGTGCCCATTGCAGGGACATGCAGGGAGCGGATTATGGCTCTGCCTCAGGCCCCAGCCCCACACTGTCACTGCTCTGCAATCCTGGCTCTGGCCTCTGCCCTGGTCCCAGCCCTGGCCACCGACTCTGTCTGGCACCCCTGGCAGTGGGTGCAGGGCAGACAGGCCTGGGCCAGATAGGATCAATTGTACCCCCTCCCCCTGCCGTGCTGGTATCCCCTGCTCTCCTGGACCCACAACAGCTCATCAAAACTCCTTAAGTGGTCCTCCACCACAAATAATTACCCACCCCTGCTATATAGCATCCACTTCTGCCACTGTTGGAGACAGGATATTGGGATAGATGGTCTGACTCAGTATGGCACTTTTTATATTTATGTATTATTCTCAAGCAATATTAAATTTCTTTTACATTATGCCTCACTTTTCATTGTGGGACAAATTTTGCATTGAAAATTGCATGATAACTCTTTGCATTATCATATTACCTGGAAACCCTACTCAGGGAACAGGATAACATTGTGCTGGGCATAGTATGAACATGGAACAAATGTGGAATTTGTTGTGGGAAGGGGAAGGCAGGAAGACAGATTTGGATAGATGTGTGAGCAAGGGTGGCAACCTGACAGGGAATAAGAAGCACTTTAGTGGGATGTATTGGTTTAGTTGATCAACAGTGAAATAGCTAATACAGATATAGATAATATTAGAATTCAGAGTTAATTTGGGGTTAATAATCAGGATAATTTGGCGAGTTCACAGCTCTCATCACTATTGCTTCAAGCTATCTGCAGATTCAGCAAAACAGCTCAATTCATGTTTTGCAGATTTTCTTCATACTTTTAAAGGAAGCACAGTTCTAGAACACAGTCCTCTAATAATGAATTTTGCAGTTGCAGAATCATGGAATAGTTATTACTGTGACTATCCCTGAAGACAATAAACCATTTTCTAATAAAAGCATTATGGGCAGGCATTTTTATTCACGCTTCCCTCTCCTAAAGGAATTGCAGCTGCTTCACTTACCCCTTTGAGTCCTAAGGCTGCAGCAGTTTGACTCCCTACCCCAAACTGCAAAGGCCTTCTATAGTAGGCATGGCCTTCTGGATAACATCTGGGTAGGTTGTCCTTGGGATTCTTTTAAGGCAGGGGCAGGCAATTATTTTGGGGAGGGGGCCGTTTATCGAGTTTTGGCAAGCTGTCGAGGGCCTCATGGGTAGCTCCACCCCTTGACAGGTGCCCTGCCCCCTGGTCACCATTTTAGGTCTGGAAGTCCCACTCCCTAACCCCCAACGAGAAGTCCTTCCCCTTCCCCCCAAAAGTATTCCTTTCAGCAAGGAGTTTTGCCATCTCCGAAACAGAAAAATACCAAATTATTTTCTAAAAAGTGAACATCTAAAACGTTAATTAATATGATTAAAAAAATATGTTTGTCCTGGCTTACATGTGTTTCTGTAGTGTACACAGAGGTGATTGTATAGAATAGCTTAAAATGAAGTAATACTCTTGTATATTGTGGGGGGTGGTATAAATTTGTAGGGGTCTGTGGGTATGTGGGAGATGGGGGAGGGTGTGAATGTGTCTGTGGAGGGTGGATAGGTATGGGGATGTGGGTGTGGGGTGAGGGAGCATGTGGGTGTATGTGTGGATATGTGGGGTGTGGGTGGGTATAGGGTTTGTGGGGGAAAGTGTGTGGGGGGAGGGTGCCTGGGATGTGTGAGGGGGTATGGGTGTAGGGGTCTATGTGCATGGCAGTGTGAGTTGGGAGCCACATGGTGCTGGAGCAGAGCTGGGGTAGCAAGGCAAGGTAGTGGCTGGGAGTGGGGAAGGGCTAGGCTCCTGTCTCCTGCTACTGGCTCCCCCTGGGTCCTACTGCCCCTGTCTCCTGTCATCTTTGACAGGCAGCCAGGAGCAGATAAACATTTTCTAAAGTTTTTAGGGGTCCCATGGGCTGGACAGAATGGCTTGGTGGGCCGGATGCAGCTTGTGGGCCATAATTTGCCCACCCCTGTTTTAAGGACATTCCTTAATCAGTCAGAAGTTTAATGTTGAGCAGTCTAAGTGGGCAGCTATATATACAGCTATATTCCATAGCTATATATGGAATATACAGGCTTACTTTCTCCACTGCTTCTTGGTGTAAAGTGGTCCATAAGGTAACTGAAGAAGTTGTGAAGCTGTAGAAGACAAGAAGGGAGAACCTCATCATTCACTCTGAAACTCATTCCAGTGTATTAAGAATCCACTGCTGCAAAGCTCTTAATGAATATAGATCCTTTCTGTATATGAACCTTTTCTACATACTTCACATACTGCCCTATTTATATTGCATATAAGACTATACCAGTTCTTATGGTGGAACCAAAAAAATGCCACAGTGGAACTGAACAGGGGTCTAAATATCCTTGTCCAGAAAGGGGCCAATAGAAAATAATGCAATGGAAGACAGAATGTCTGTACAATGCACAATATTATACTAGAGGGGGAAATTCTTCACAGGTGTTGGTTTGCTATTTAATGCACTGATGTCTAAGGATTGACAGTCCATAACATTTTCAGAAAGGACAGGGTATGTACACTGCTCTTATTCAGACTAACATCCAATCCTAATTTGAATCTTGCTGAGTCACTTCTCCACTCTGGAGACTTCCTCTGGTTAACTGCATGCTGCACTGACACACTTTGATTTTCTTCACCTTAAGTGAGTGACTGTAATATTTTTAAGTGCTATCTTGAATGATGGAAAGGACATTAGCAGCCTTTGGGTCTTTTCTCAGCCCATGTGTTTAACCCCAGTGTGACTGCTTCAAAAGTATTGCAACACATACTGATCTCCTCGATTGGGTACTGGGAGTACAAAAGTACTAAGCCCTTTACTAACCCTTTTGAAAATCTGAAAAACCAAGAAGAAAAGGCCACACCCAAAGCATGGTGAAGTCAATGGAAGTCTTTCCATCAACTCCCATGGAATTTGAAATGGGCTGGAGATGAAGCATGACTTAATAACTGATTATGGAGAGGACACAAAACAGAGAACTTTTCTCACTTCCTTTGCTTCTAACCCATTCTGTTTTAAGGGCTTTTTTCCACTGAGTGGTATGTAAAACAGAAGAAATTATGGTGCCCTACTTTAATGTCTGCCTAGGCTTCCATTTTCTTATCAGGTACTCCTTATCTGATCCAAAATATTACACACACTAGGGAAAAAGCTACATGTCTTCAACCATATAAAAATACAAATATCTGTTTAAGGCATCTATGGTAAAGAATAACGAGCCAAGTTAGGGCCTTGTTACATGTTACACTTAGACTGCACTTAAAATGCAAGGGTCCAAGTGTTCAAGCAATAAAACACCTGCTAAATACAACTGTATTGCAGTAAAGGTAGGACTTTTCCAGGGAGGAGTATTAGCTAATTATTGGTCCCAGAACCACACTGGAGTCTTGAACTGACATTACAGTGAAGTCTTGAAATGGCTCTGGTGTGGTCCCAGAGCCTGTTACACCTTACATTTATAGTAAACATTAGCACATGACTGCTCAAACACATTCTAACTTTGACTGTGGCATGGTAATGCTTACTGTGCTAAGTGTTCTGTGTAACAAAGCCCTTAGACAAAGTACACTAACTTGGCTTTCCTCCCAGTATTCATAGCCCCTCAGAAAAGCATCTCTGAACTGGGGCTAGGAATTCTGGCTGCAGTCATCACCTTATACCTATACTGACATATACATACATTCATGTCAATATGTATCTACATAGGGGGGGGCAATTATTTTGCTTGGAGGGCTGATTAGTGAGTTTTGGTGAGCTGTTGAGGGCCACAAGAGTAGCCCCTCCCCTTGACAGTTGCCCCACCCCCTGTCACCCTCTTGGGACTTGAAGTCCCACCCCTAAGCCTTGACTTTTGACACTGGAAGTCCCTTCCCTTGCCCCCCGGAAATACTCCTTTTGGGAGGGGGGGGGTTGTCATCTTAGAACCAGAAAATAAACCAACTCATATACTAAAAGTCAAACACCTACTATAACATATTCTAATTTTATTACAAAAAATATTTTTGTTATGATTTGTGTTTGTGTACTGTATATAGAGGTGATTACATAACTCAAAAATAAAGTCTTAGTCTTTTATATTGTGGATGGGGGGGTGTGGATGGGGGAGTGTGTGTGTGTGTGTGTATGGTGGGGTGTGGAGGTGTGTGGGAGAGTTCTGAGGGGGGAATAGAGTATGTGGGGGTGTGGGAGGGTTGTGTGTGTTGGGGTAATAGGGTATGTTGAGGGTGTGTACATGTGAGTGGGTTGTTGGGGCAGGGTGTGGGTGTGAGGGAGTGTGTGTGCGGGCGTGGAGATCCCTCCACACTCTCCCCACGGCACACAGCCCCAGAAGGTGGCAGCAGCAGGAGCAGGCAGGCATGCTCAGAGTACTTGTGTCCAGCACAGATGCTGCTGCCTGGTGGTGCATGGCTCTGGCCAGTACTACACATCGCGGTGAGAAGTGCAGCCCAGCCAGCCTGCTTCTATCACTGGGGATTCCTGCCATGCACATGCAGGTCCTGCACTGGGAAGCCCCATGTGCTGGAGCTGGCTGCCTTTCCTGCCCCCTGCTGCGCAGGTCCTGGGACTCTGCTGGAAGGAGCCCTGCCCCCTGCTTCGCCGCAGAGTCTGCTGCCTGGGCTGGGCCCTTCTGCCCACAAGGGTGGGAGTGAGGTGCGATAGGGTATGTTGGCAGGGGGTGTATACATGGGGACTTTGCTCCCACCCTCATGGGCAGAAGGGCTGGGTGGGGTATAATTAGTCGGTGGGTGCTGTGGGTTGGATGGAAGTGCCTGATGGGCTAGATCAGCCTTCTTTCCAGAAAAGGGGGTTTTCAGAAAAATGCCATGTGCCTCCATGGCACAATCAGTTATGCTGACAATCAGGGACAGAAGTTTCCAGCATTTCTGTCTCCTTGTCTTCCTACCTTGATCTGATCCTGCTCGCAGGAGTACTCAATGGACTGGAAGATTCTCCAGGTGCATCTTCGGCGCATTTCTAGCCGGGCCACATAACGCCGGTACCACCTTTGGATGAGGACAGCGGCCTTGAAGGCTGTGACATGGAGAGCAGAACAAACAACTTAGCTGTCTCCTCTTATCATCAGTTTAAATATTTTTCATGCAATCCTAGAAAAGCAGGACTGGAAGGGAGCTCAGGAAGCCATCTAGTCCACCCCTCTGCTCAATCCAGGGATGCTTTCATTTAAACCATCCCAGACAAGTGTCTGTCTGGCTTGCTCTTGATAACTACCAATGGTGGAGACTCCATAGCCTCTCTAGGTAATCTGAGTCAGTGTTTAACCACCTTTCTAGTGAAAAAATTCTTCCTAATATACAAACTAAATTTCCCCTGTTGCCATTTAAGTCCATTACTGTGTGTCCTGTCCCCTGCAGCCAGGGAAAATAATCTATAACTATTGGACTATCTATAGGACTCTTTACCCTGTCAAAAGAGAAAAGTCAGACTTCACTGAATCAGCGATTCTCAAAGACACTTCTATGCTTCCCTCTGGTGGCGGCTTAAGACCTCAACATTAGTGATCTTTGTATTACAATGGTGTCAGAAGGTTTAATCAAGCCCTTCCTGAAAGTTAGATTGACAAATTTCCACCATATTTTATCTCTCTCAATATTACACTTCTTTTATAGACCAAGGGGTAAAATTCTTGGGGAAATATGTGACTTGCCCGAAGTAACAAATTGATAATGTGGCAGAGCAGGGAACTGGACCAAGGCCAGAACCTTGTTTCAGAAACTTTATCAACCCTGCATCAAGTCAAATGCATGTTGAGCTGGATTCATCACTGTGTGATTCCAATTTTACACAAGTGGAACGGTGCCATTTTTGTTGGGATACAGTAGGACAAACATGAAACGATGCTGCTGCTTTAAACCTTCCTTTGTGGACAAATCCTGCCCATCCATTCTAAGATGAGCTTCTTGGCATTTCTGAAGCAAGACAGCTTTCTCATGAGAACCACTAGGATCAACACAATAGCCGGGCATTGGTTTGAAACATACTTTATGCAAATGAAATAGTCCAGTAACATATTTGTATTGGTAGACCATAGCATCTTATTCTCTTGTCCAGCAGTATCCCAATCTGCAGCTGTTCTTTGCTATACCAAAAATCCAGTTGCAAGGGAAACACCCCCAAGTCGCTACTAAGACAACCTTAAAAAAAGAACTCCCATCATAAGCAATCATTGTCAAAGCCGTGGTGAACAAGTGAGCTTTAACCTGTGCCTTAAAAAGGGTTACAAAAGTAAATGACATTAGACAGCGAGCTAAAATGAATTCTAGGAGTTAGAAATGTGTTTTGAGAATCCCCTTTTGCCCATGCCAAATCCCAAATCTAAGGTCTGTTAGCAACAGCTCTTTAGCTGATCTCAAGGGCTGTAGTGAGGTACCAAGAGGGACAGGGATTTCAGGTTGCTGGGACCTACACCATGCAAGGATTAAAGATCAAACATCCACAGGTGGATTTGGACCCATAAGTGCAAAGGAAGCCAGTGGATCCTTTGGACTGTTGGTGTAATACACCTCCTACATCCAGTCTGCAAGCAACAATGTCCTGCAGCTTCCTGGGCTTCTCCAGATTAGGCCCACATGGAACACACTTCAGCAACCCCAGCTGGCAGGAACAAGGGCTGGGACACTTGTGACACATTACACACTTGAAAGAAAATATCTTGATCATCAAACCAAACAGAGGGAGAAGGCATTTCCACCCACTGCACTACATCTGAGGGAGTACAAGTTCTCTTCAACCATGGCCCCTCATGGACAAGAGACGGGTTCATGCACTCACTGATGGGAGTGGTGCCTTCCCTGCCAACCTCTCCAGAGTCTTTCCCTAGGCGACCAGCATCCGTTCTGTCTTGTTGGGTAGCCTTGAGCCAGCTTGTGCTCCTTCTCCTGGTCTGACATGGGGGAAGCGAGGATGCCACCCTGTGCCAGTCTGATGCAAAGGAGACACAGATTTACGCCATCAGTATCCTGATGGTGCTGCAGCTCTAACCCCCTTGCTGTCTCCTGTTGTGTCTTTATGAATGCACCGACCAGGAGCCCAGGCCGAACAGAACCATGGGGAACCCCGGAAAATATTCTTCAGGAGATGAGGAGTCATTACTTGCCCCATCCCCATCCTCACCCCCACCCCAACCCTAACCCTCATCCTGCCCCCAGGGGCCTTTGAGGAAAGCACCCAACAGCTGCCCTGGCAACTTCATAGTCCAACCAACTAAGCCCCGCCTTACAAATATAAACTTGCTAAAGCTTACAACATCCTGAGCATGAAATGGCCACCATGAAAGTGGAAACAGCATTTTTAGGTGACAGCCACAAGATCATGCTGCAACTTCCTGGCAAAACAGGGCTATCAAATCCCAAGAATTGAGATTATGTATATGATAATGCACACACACACACATACACACACACAGACCCTTTTAAAGCTCTGCCATTAACCCACTTGAACCTCCATAATCCATTATGCCCATTTAACTTGGCTCTGATCTGGTACAGCTTGTGTATTTACTTCATACCATCTGTGCCACCTCAGCAACCCCTCCAGTCATAGACACCTCCTTTTTTTTGGCTCAGCTTAGTGACTTTCTCCAGTTTCTTTTAGGCCTTACTCCAGAGTCCTAAGTTTCAGTCATCTTCTAACAGTGCCACACAGTATCAGTTTGGGTTGATGCTGGGGCAGCTGCTTCATAATCTATCAGCCAGACCAAAAATAAAGCAGCCAGAAGGAAAGTGAATGCAAGCATTCATTTAGGTCGACAACAATGGCTGGCATCTGGAAGGAAAGAACAGCAGTAGTAGCTACTGCAGTGCCTGCCAGAACAGGGAGAGCAATGGGGCAAGTGTGGTGGAAAAGCTGGATTAAAAAGAAGGAAAAACTACTGTGGGCTGTGAAGGGTTGGCAGGAGATAGATTGCTTTAATTTAGTTAACTTGCACTATACCAGAAAGAACACATACATCAGCAAAAATACTGCTTGACCTTTACCTGAAAGGGACAGGCCCAGGAATTTATGAAATGTTATTTAGAAAACTTAGGACAGATTCTCTTTATGGTACTCCGGTGCCTACAGCCATCCACTGAGCTATATCCTTTATATGCAGCCTCTACAATGACAGCTCATGCCCAGAAGTGCTTCCATTTTAACCAGGCAGAAAGAAAAAGAAAGTATTTTCATCCCTATGTCACAGCCAGGAACTAAGAGAGAGGACTGGTGACTTGCCCCAAGTCACAAAGAGAGTCATTGGCAGACACAAATCGGATCTCTTGGGTCTCAGCCCAGGACATTCTGCTTCTTTGAGGAGAGATTTGTGGTTCCTGTGGCTGTGCAGTATTCTCCCTAGGAAAGACTTATTTGCGGCACTCGCATACCCCTGCCCTTTTCTCCCTCAAGTCTTCAGTACAACGGGCCAGATAGTCCATTGCCTCCCTCTTTGTGTAGTCATTGGGACTGGTGCACAGAGCAAACTGTTATGTGGAAGAGGTTTATATTCACTTTGCTCCTATGTAAATGGTATGGAGAAGTGGAAAATTAGGCCGAGTATCCCAGCGTGCACGCATATGCACACACACACAGAGTTTTATTTAAAAATGAAAACAGGAACTATGAAGATGTCTACAAAGCAGAAGTGAATCTCATGACTTTCTCTTTATTCTTCCCGTGCCTCAGAGTCTTAAATCTGTTCTGTCCTAATAACTGATCTGTGGGTATTTCTCTATTTAGGGGAGTTTCCAACAGCAGAAGACTGACAGTAAGCACTTCTAGGCCCCACCAAACAAGCAAGCTAGCAAAACATATAACTGTATTCACCCAAATGCAAGACGACTTTGAATTTAAGATGATCCCCCAATAGTTAGATTCCATACATGGAAAATGTATAGACCTGTTATAATATTCCATGTACAGAATTTTATTAGTGGAGGATTGCATTAAACTCATTCTCCCCCTGCTATAGTGGTGAAGGCAGTGGCAGGGGGGGCAGGTGGTGAAGGGGGCAAACAGCTTGGGGAAAGTGGCCTGACTCCTGCCCCTTGCCCCCTCCCCACCTGTTTCCCCCCTGCAATCTGCCACCTGTCCCCCCTCTGCTAATGCCCTAGCTGCCTCTGTCCATCCCCCTTGCCCCATGCCGCTTACTGTTCAGCATAGCTCAGCCCCATTCCAGTCCAGGGCACAGAGCACAGGTAGCTCTGGCCCCAGCCTGGCCACACAGCAGTGGATGCAGTCATGGCAGCTCCAGTATCTCTGGACACCGGAGTTGCTGCCACCACCACTGCAGTTGCATGGCTAGGCCAAGGCTGGAGCTGCTCTGTGCTCTGTGTCCTGGGCTGGAATGGACCAGGAGGCATGACAGACTGGTAAGCAGGAGGCAGGGAGGAGGGGAAAGCAGAGGTGGGGGCAGGAGAGGGAAGCAGCTGCTGCGGCTGCAAGTCCAACCCTGAGCCCAGGTCAGGGCTGGAGTCTTACCTGCAGCAGCCACTAGCCCCACCGCCTTTTTCCCTACACTGAACGTTCAATGGGGGAAAAAAACTTTGCCTTGGTTTTGAGTGCCAAATATAGTAGATTAGATCCTCAGCTGGCATAAATCATTACTTCTACAATATTTTACACCAGCTGAAGATTTGGCCCCATGATTCATTTGCTTCATAAAATCTAGCCGTGACACAAATAACATGACATTGTGGCATAAAAACATGTCATAAATAACCAGGCCATTGTGCCAGATAAAAAAAAATATTAGAAAGGAACCAGACTAAATTAGTCAACTGGAAACCCTTGCCTATGATTAAATTGTCCACTATGCAAATGAGCAAGTATTATTAATTGCACTATATAGCTAGAACCATTGAGGAGAGACCCAAGTTCAGAGTGAATCAATGGTACAAATGGGCCTAGAATCAAGCAGAAATCTCCTGACTCCATTGAAGCTAATGGAAATTTCAATATGTATATTAGTGGGATCAGGATTTCACCCAATGAACCTTAATTATCCAGGTTCAACTAGAGGCCCTTAACCATGATTCTTCCCTAAAAGGACAGATTCTACCTATGGTCTACACTGATACAAAGAAAACTGCTGACACAATCCAGACTAAAATATTTCATGTGTTTATCTTAAATTGAATGTCTGGGCTGAAATTTAAGTAGTCTTTCTATTTGAAACACATTCCTTCCTTTCTCTTTCTCTAAAAAGTCAGCAAACACCTGCCCCACCCACCAGCCCTCAGAAAGTCATGAATTACCAGCCACCAGCATCTAAAAGCAAATCTTAAGTACTTCAAAATATTGAAAAAATGTTCATGGAACATTTGTTAATAAGTACATAGTGGGCACATCTACACATGCACATTTACTGCACAGTAACAGAAATTACTGCACAGTAACCGAACATTACTGCACAGTACGGGCACACGTCTACATGTGCATGCCCATACAGTACAGTAAATATGGTGACTTAGGCCAACTTGGGTATAAATTTGATACCTGCATCATGCAGGTATCAAATTTATACCTGATTATTTATTGTGCAGTAATGCATATGTAGACGCCTTACTGCGCAATAACACTGTGTGGACTGACTTGGGACTAAAGTTAATCCCAAGTCAGTCCACACACAGCATTACTGTGCTTTAACAGCTGCACATGTAGATGCTGACCTAAAAAATGCTTACTGTGCAGTAAATTTAATGCAATGTAAATGCACGTATAGATGTGCCCAGTGAGTATCATTACTTGTTCCTAGTGGAATGCTGTTTTTACATGTGGCTTTTTCAGTCATATAATTGTGTTGTACTCTAACTGCTGTACCTGGGTGAGTTGCATCTGGTAGTGTCCGCCCTGTTTAAAAAAGAGAAAAAAAAGTTAAAAGATTTACCTTAGCAGTAAACTGAATAGCAGATACCACATACAAACAGCCTTTCATTACTGGCCCAAACAGAACCATTCACAAACTCAAATAAGCTAATTTATGTAGGAGATAACATAATAAACCCCAAATCAGCAGTGAATACTATAGCCCTTTAAAAAAAAAAGATTAATAACCAAATCAGTCACCTGACACACATCTTTAAGATTTTCCCTTAATTAAGGTTCCTGGAAGAATACCAACATGCGTAACTGTCCTGTGATAGGTGATGGGTATAGAAAAAATACAAGTGGGTAGCTAGAGAGATGATTTTAATGCTGGTTTAAAGAAAGAAGGAAAGGCTGCTTTCAGATCTGTGTACAACATTCAACGAGGTCAATCAACAAGTCGTGTCACCAGAAGATCAATTGTTCTGAGCAGTGAAGTAAAGGTATGTGAATGTAAAGGTATTTTAGAAGGCATCCTTCTAAATTTCTAAACTGATACATAAGCATTGTAGAGTTTTTCCCATCCTGAGATAACATTAAGGTTACATAAATAAGCATTCAGAAGACAAGTAGTGACAACATTTATACTCTTTATACATACCTGCCTCTATCTTTTGTGCACACATATTGCAAGGCAGACTTCAGTGATATGATTACTAATCTGTAAAGAACTCTAGCTGACCAGATCCATAGCTGGTATAAATCAGCATAGCTCCCTTGCCTCAACTTCAATTCACTTGACGATTCCTTGAAGATCTGGCCCTCTTGTTCATTTATAATAGCATCAGAGTTGGAGATTTCATGCTATTGCTAGAAAGAATTGGTGGATTTGGGTTTTCTAGCAGGACTTTCCTCATCTCAGAAACTTAGAGGCTAGAAGAGGAACATAAACATATTTCAAGGCTCCCCTCAAAGTTTCCTCTGTGTTGTTCCATCAGAGAAGTAGAATTTGCCTCACTGGGAAACAAGCAGGGATTTCAGCCCTCATGGATTCCCTGACATGCATGCAATCTTGCACCTCTCTTGGGCTCTCTCTCTTCCTTAGTTTCCTGGCTCAGAGTCATACTACAGGGTCTCTGCAGCTTGCATCCTCCACCAGAAGCAGCCCCAGACTCTTCCACAGAGAGCAGGGATGCTGACTGTCATGCTAAATTTTGTTTTGGATTCCTCATTGGGTTGGTGAAAGTGATGCATATCAACCGGACCCTGTTCTACCTGTTCCCTTCACCTGCAGATACCCAGCTTTGAAAAAGGGCACCTGAAATGTCTGGAAAATATAAATAATGAAGCTGCTGAAGGAATCCAGGTGGATTCTGTGCACATAGGACAATTTGGACCAAATACCACTTCCAGTGTTCAGTTTTACATGCATAGCTTTAGACCAGGGGCGGGCGATTATTTTGGCTGGAGGGCTGCTTACCGAGTGTTGCCAAGCTGTTGAGGGCTGCATGGGTAGCCCTGCCCCTTGATAGATGCCCTACCCCCTGCTCACCATCTTGTGACTAGAAGTCCCGCGCCCTAACCCCCAACCTTTGCCACCAGAAGTCCCTCCCCTTGCCCCCAGAAGTACTCCTTTCAGCAAGGGGTTTTACCATCTCGGAACCAGAAAAATACCAATAATATTCTAAAAAGCAAACTTCTACAACATTCATTTGTTTGATTTAAAAAATGTTTTTGGCCTGATTTACACGTGTTTGTGTAGTGGTGATTGCACAATTGCTAAAAATGAAGTCTTATGCTTGTATATTGTAGGGGGAGGGGGTGGGGGGCATGGCAGGTGGGTATAAGTTTGTGGGTATGTGTGGGGGTGGGTATGTGGAGGAGGGGGTGGGTGTGTCTCAGAGTTTTTCAGGAGTGGATAGGTGTGGAGGTGTGGGTGAGGGAGCATGTGGGTATGTGTTTGGATATGTGGGGTGTGGGTGGTTATGGGGTTTGTGGGGGCTGTATGTAGGGTGTGTGAGGGGGTATGGGTGTGGGGGTCAGTGTGCTTGGCATTGTGAGGTGGGGTGTGGGTGTATGTGTATGGTGGGGTGTATGTGTGGGACTCGTCCCATGAACACACCCACACACACACCCACACACACACACACACACACACACACACACACACACTGTCCCTCCCTCCGTCATTGCATTTGCACACACTCTGTCCTTCCTTCACTGCACCATATACACACACACACACTGTCCCTCACTGCACACACACACACGCACATGCACACACACTCTCTGTCCCTCCTCACTGCACACACACATACTCTGTCCCTCCCTTACTGCACACACATACACATACTCTGTCCCTCCCTCATTGCTCTCTCTCTCTCCCCCTTCCTCCCTTCCTCACTGCATGGATGCATGCACACAAACACCCCCTACCCCCTCCTGTTCCTGGTTCTGGGCTACAGGTACAGGCCTGTGCTCCAGTGGTCCAGCAATGCACCTGGGACCCATGTGGTGCAGGAGTGGCTGGTGGGAGGGCAGGGAAGTGGTGAAAGCAGCAGCAGGTGGGGGTGAATTGCAGTATGCAGGCATGTGGGAGTGCAGTGATAGCTGGGTGGGAGTGCAGGGTTTGTGTTGATATCCCAGGGCTGGTGAGGCCTAGAGCAGGGTAGCAGGAGTATGGGGCCCGGGCCAGCAGGGGCTCTATGGAGCTGGGTTAGCTCCCCACTCTCCCTGCTGGTGCAGCCCGGCCTGACTCCATAGAGCCCCTGCCAGACCAGCCCCATGCTCCTGCTGGCCCTGTGCTCCAACCCAGCTGTTTCTGCCCTCTCACACACCCGTGCACTGCCACTCCCCACCACTTGCCCCTGCTTTCACTGCTTCTCTGCCCAACCACTGGCCAACCACTGGCTGTTTCGGCACCATGTGGTTGCCAGCTGCATGGTCAGACTGCAGGACTCAGCAGGAGCCAGCTCAGCCCAGTCAGGCCCTGAGGACTGGGTTGATCACCTATGGTCCTCACTTACCTCCCCTCTCCCCCTTTACCTGAATTTCTCTCTTGGGCAGAGGGAGGCAGGTAACAGCCAAACGGTCCCAGGCCAGAAGTCTCTGGCTTCTAGTTGGGAGGAGTAGGGGCAGGAGGTGGGGGGCCGATGGGACAGAGTGTGTGTGCATTGTGCAGTGAGGGAGGAGCAGAGTGTGGGCAAGTGCAATGAGGGAGGGAGGAACAGAGTGAGTGAGTGTGTGTGTGTGTGTGTGTTGGGTTGCCACTGGGGAGAAGCGTGTGCCCTCATGCCTGACGGAAGTTCGCTGGCCTTCTCCCACCCGTCATGCCCTTTCCCAGCCGACTCGGGATGGCTCTTCCTTTTTCTCTCTCCCATTTTTTCCCTCCTTCCATTACTTTTTTTGATGGTTATTGAAGATTTAAAGGAAGTGGGGAGAGGGAGGTGTTGATGTCACTGCCCCAATCACTGCCAGTCACTGGTTCGCGCCTGGATTTCCATGCCGGTGAAGAAGAAAAAAGCAGCAGATGAACCGGAAAACTGGAAATAAATTTTATTGGACCCATTGGGTCCTTTTCTGGGTTGTCGGGGTCAAGGCAACTCCCTTTACTTAGTCTGTCTTCCCTCAGATGGTTGAGCCTCTGGGTTAGGGACAGACCAAGTCTCCTTTTCACTCAAATTGCCACCTTGCCTAGCAAGCCTCAGGAGGGAGCATCCGCTTCTTTCTTCCTCCTCCTAGTTGATTACTGCCATGTTTGGGCCAATTGGCTGCCAGTGGAGATCAAGTTAACACCACATGAAAAAAAGGAACGAGGCTGGGAAAAAAGAAACACCCGCGCCTCTCATTCTTCCACTTCGATTGCCACCACATCCAGCTTGATTGGATGGTGGCAGCAGTTAATCAATGCTTAACCGAAAAAAACTGTTGAGCCAAGGGAGAGAGTGCCCATTTTTTTCTCTTCCTCTCTCCCTCCCTTGGATGAGGACTCCTTTGAGCCCCAAAGAGCCTACCAGCCTCTTACACGTTCCCAGGGCTTCAGTCTTGGGCAGGACATGGCCATCGCTGCACACAGTGCAAATCCCAGACTGGCTGGAGCAGCTACCAGATCAGGCGGGCTGGGGCAGGGGCAGGGCAAGGGGAATTTGTCCATGGGCTCAATCTTGCCTGCAGACCTGCCCCACACCACTCATCCAGCCCATCGAGTTAGACTTAGATAACAATTTAGATTGATTTAGATAATAATTGTGATTTTGTATCTTACTTCATGGTTCCTTTACTTCAGGGATATCAAGCTTGTTTGGTCCCTCAATCTGGATCCACGCCACAAGGCTGGGTTGATCTGGACCATGAGTACCCTTGTGGGCTGGATCCAGACCTAGCTCCAGCTCAGGAAGCCCTGGGGATTAGGACAACTGTTGCTCACCCTGTCCTGCTGAAACATGGTATAGAAACAGGCCCTAAGGAGCTAGAGGCCACACACTACACTGGTCTCTTGGGAGCTCCCCCTTTATGCTGGGCTCCAGACACCTCCCCCATCACATGGTTCCCCTGTTGTGTGGGTAGCTGGCTCTCTTGGCCCCCTCCCACCAAGATCCCCTGGCCACCACAGTAGCAGAAATAATGGGAAGGAGTGGCAGCCAGGTGGGAGTTCATGGGTCATGTGTTTACCCCTTACTGGCCACTAGTTGGACAGCCCTAGCCCAGATTACAATGAAACAAGAAGAACCTCACATGAATATAAATTAAAATAGACATCATCAACTGGTTTAATCACAAAATGAAGCCTTTTTAAGAGTGCCAAAGAGATGCTCTCTTTTAAGAAAGATGCTTTTTGCTTTTGGTTATTTCATAGTCCACTTTTGGCAAGCCTGTACTCAACAGCAGCTTACAATTGCTGTTCAGATTTGCAGTCCTGGGGAAGAAGTGCCAATATCTCCAGCCGGCTGCCTATCAGAGCCTAGGGTTATAATATGTGCTTGTTTACTGATAAGTAGTAAGCTAATCTGAATATTTGTCCACCCCAAAATTGCCTTGATTTACAGCTTTGGCTCTAGCCATGTCTCTATTGCCTTTAATCTCAGCCCCAGCTAGTACTTGTTTGCAATTCTTTGAAGTTTGGTGCTACTCTTTGTTTGGGAACTGGCATTTGCTTTTTAAGAGAAACTGAACTGTACAAATGGGCCATGATGCCATCAGGCAATATAGAAATGCAGGAACTGTGGCACTATACTGGAATCTTCTTAAGCATAAGGAAAAGACTGAAATGTTTAAAAGCAACACTTACTTTTTTCCAATCTTTGTGGACAGTTGTTTGGATTTGCAGAACTTCCGCTTCCCATGATCTCCAAATAATGTCCCTGTAGGCTTGCAAAAATGGCATCATCAAAATCATATATTCATTACCGGAAAAAACTTTCATTCAGAAACAGAACAGGTACAGAGTGTCTCCTGCTCCTGGGAGCCTTACATCTAGTAATTCAGCAGGTGTGTCTACATGTGCTATTAATTTGAAGTAGGCTTACTGTGCAGTAAAAATACTGCGCAGTAAGCCTCCCAGGGAGCAGGTCTACATTTGTTCTTGGGAGCAGACTTGCTCCTGCCCTGCTCTGCCTCTCTGCTGGGGCAGGGGGACATTGTCCCACCCTGAGTTCCACAGTCAGAGCCCACCCCAGCAGCAGGCAACTCTTGGGGGCCAGAAGCAGTGTCCCAGCCTCCACTCTGATTGCGGAGCCGGGGCCAGGAGGTGCCTGCTGCCAGGGCAGGGGGACATTGTCCTGGCCCCAGCTCCATGATCAGAGCCCACCCCAGCAGCAGGCAGCTCCCGGGGGAGAGAAAATTGGTCTCCTGTCCAGTTGCCCAGGCCAGGAGCAAATTTGGTTCCAGTCAGCCATCTATACATGGGCTATTGCACAGTAACTACAGCATAGTTAATTTGCTACCTGAATTTGCAGGTGGCAAATTAACTGCGCAACTGACTAATTGACTGCATGCACAGTAAGCATTTGCACGTGCATAGTGATGCTTTACTGCACAGTCAATTAGTCAACTGTGTGGTAAAGTGTCCTGTGTGGATATGCCCAGTGATTCTTAGTCATGATGCTGTAGCATCTTGGGGTACTGTGAGATCCTCTTTAGGGTGCTGTGGGGTGTCACTCAATATCTGGGCAGCCATGCCTGACTTTGGGCATCCATGTTTAAAAACTTTTACCTATGAGAATAACTTGCCCAGGCATTTGGTTTATAATGATATACATATTATTACATAACATCTATACAAGGCATGTGATTATTGAAAAATTCAGCATCTGCTTACTTTTCTATACTTTATATAAGCGGAATAGATCATTCCATGATCTGCCTGAAAATCCAGTCTAAATGTATTTGTCTAAGGCTAGAGCACAAACAAAAATATGCCTAATTATTAGATAATGTTGATCTGGAACAATAGAAATTTCAAGTATCCATGTATATGTTGAACTTGACTAGCAGGTGATAGGGGTGCAGATAGGATGCCATAAATGACCCTGGGGACTGGAGACAAGAAAGATGGAGAATTCCTGCATCTATCCATCCTCTCAACTCAGGTATCTGTGATATGGTAACAGCAGCGATATGGGCTGCTTACAGACATAAACCCCGCTCCCACAAATGGTGCTTTACTTCAAACTCAGTGCACTCCCTGCACTGAGCCCAGTGCATGCCCAGAAGAGGTATTGTGTTAGTTGGACCCAGCTTTCCCAACATCTGTATAGATCAGGTGCTTTAGTGGGACTTTTTTGGCACTTTTATCTAATAGCTGATTGAATCAGTTGTTAGATAAAAGCGCCAGAAAGCTCTGCTGAAGCACTCAATCTGTACAGATGCTGCTGAGCCGGATTGAACTAATGCACTACTTCTTCCAGTAAAGTGCATTTTTTTGTTTTCTGGGTTTTTTTTAACATTTGTCAGCAGCCTCAAAAGAAATGGATCAGTTGCTAGGACACTAAGTACAGACAATCAAAAAGCCTGAGGCTGAATCAATTCAATCTTTGCAGTTTAGTCTAAGATGCATAAATTGAACTGATAAACAAGTGAACAGACATTCACGGTTGATTCTGGAAATGCAGCCACATACCTGCAGTGACCAGGCCAGAGGCAGGGGGCACCAGAGCACGCCTCCATGCTCTGCTGGAGCAGACAGCTTGGGCCAAGGTTAGCCTTCCCATCCTCATTCAGTTTAATCTGATACTACATCCATGCCGGTTTATCTTAAACTGCTTTCAGCCATTTTGAAAACAGTTTATGTGCACTGAATGTCTGTTATAGATTTGAAGCAGTTTCTGACCACTTATACCAGTTTATGTATAATTTCTGTCCCTATCCTAAAAGGTAAATAAAATAAGCCAGAACTGGTCAGTTGTCATTGCTGTTTAGCTAGTTGCTGAAGAGCCCTGTCTGGGTACTCATAAGGATTTCAGTTTGGCTAATAGAAATGCCATTTGTAATTGTAAACTAGAAATGCATCTGAAATTCATGTAAGGGAGGTTTAAACCAACAGAAGAGCATTCAAAAACAAAGTTTCATTGATTCAATTAATCAATTTAAAAATTGCATACAGGATCCTTGACTCACAGCATTTCGAGTTACAGTGTTTCACACTTACAACATTTATAAATTGACACCGTTTCAACTTTCTGATGTCAGCTTTGAATTTACAATGTTTGATCTGATGCGACACCTCACCAGTGAACAAGTTTGCTGCGTCACTCATCTCCCCGGAGAACATCTGTCCAAACTTCCTTGGACACTTTCTTTAAGAAAGTAGACAAGGCTCTAGAATAACCTGCAGCCAAGACTCCTGAGAAGACTCCAGGCAAGAGCCCTTCAAAAAGTCCAACCAAGAGCCTTTCAAAAAGTCCAGCAAAGTCACCTTTCAAATAAATATAATTGCTATTTACAATATAAATACATTAATGTAGCTATATTACTCATATATAATTGAGCAAGTACAAAAATGTGGGGTATTTTTAGTGAAAATAGGGGATTGGGCCTTGGTTCAGGAACCAATCCCCCATTTATAACATCGTTTCTTATGAGAAAATTGGTTCTGAGTTACAATGTTTTGACTTAAGACACAGTTTTCAGGAACCAATTGTCATCAGTCGGAGGACTGCCTGTATTTGATTAAACTTGCGCAGTTCTGGGTAACCAGGCTTATTACTTTTGCTAAACTGAAATAAACCTGATTTGAACCAACAGTTTCCAAACAGCCACCCACCTCACCAGCAGTGATCTCAGGTTAAAATTCATACCACAATTTATACTATTATACAATTTATAGTAGAGACCAGACTTAGCCATGCTCCAAGGCCCCAGCACGTGTCCCACACCTCCCAGCAGTACTTTACCTGCTTGATGTGTAACATCTTGAACTACTCTGACTGGGGGTAGGGGAAACATGTAGAAGATATTTCACACACTGTGCAAAAATAATTCTTTCAACACTGCGCTTGAAGCACTCTTACTAAATCAGGGGATTTAGTTCATCATTTCACTGTGGGTTTGTGTGTGCGCATACACTCCTAAGCACAGTATATCCCTAACAATGATGAATTGAGAGATGGATGATATGCACATCTATTTGCAACAACAAAGCTGAGGTAGAGATGAGTCTAAAATAAACTATGAGCTGTCATAAGAAAATAATCAGCTTTGTTTAATAAACGCTGCTCCTCTTCACCTTCGAGTTCTGGGGGAGGGCAAGAAGAGGTATTATACAATGGGTGAATTGATTGACTCCTGGCCCACATAAATAAATCTGACTTCTAGATTTTTTTTTAGATCTCACTATAGCAAGGAGAGAATATTAGCAGGGTCCAGATGACTCCCATTTTAGGAACAGGTTGAATTCTGAAAACTTACGCGCCAGGGACTCCCAACCACAGCAGCAGCCATGGCTTAGGTGGTGACCTTCTATTCTTCTTCCAGCTCCCAAGGATACCAGAAGGAGCAGATGAATCATGAAGATTAGCACAACTAAGGCATTGCTGCCCTGAGTTTATGGAATGGACAGAGGGCCTTAAGAGACAGACAAACCTCTTGAGCTTGTGGGAGAGAAGCCCACCCTTTAGGAAGCCAGCATGCTGCTTATCAAAAGGAACAAGAGTATTCTGGTTAGAAACATCCATGGTCAACATTCCCAGTGTTTAGGCACTGAGTTCCCTCGGATGAAGGCAAGGATTGTCAGTCACTGACAGCGTTACAGGAGAACTGCAGGTCTTATTTCTGTGTGGCCATTCTCAGGCAAGAGAAAGTAGGGGTGATGGGAAAGATACTGACTGTTGCAGGGTGGAGGAAAGAGGGGGAAGTGATTTTGGGTGTGAAACCAGAACTTAAATGATTTGAGGGTCAGAGAACTGATCATTTGTGAAGGTTACTTTTCCTTCCAGGCTGAGGGGCAGGAGCCCTTTATCTCCCACTCCACTCTCCTCCAAATTTTCTCTTCCCATCTCCTCCCCTTCCCACAGACTCTCCACACCTCCATTCCTAGTTCTTCCTTCCTACCCCATCAACCTCTACAAACTGTTCATGTGCAGATGCTCTCCGAATGCAAGTATCATGGCATAAACCAGGCACAGACAGTCCTGTACAACTATATTGTGGTCACCAAAATCCATTTGTTTGGGGTCTCGGAAAGATGAAGATATATACTGAATGGAGAGCTGCAAATATATAAGCTCCAAATGTAGTACTAGGTCAACATTTGGATATAAAAAGCCATTTAAAATTGTGATTGGATGCCTTTCAAAGAGATGCATCCTAGTTCAACTAGGCATTTAGGACTTGATGCAGGATTTGCAGGGTGAAATTATAATAATACCTTCCCTTACATAACATGTTTCATCAGTAGATCTCCAAGCGCTTTACCAAAGTGGCTAGTGTCCTCAATCCCCATGGGGAAACTAGGACATGGGAAGCTGAAGTGACTTGCCCAAGGTTATCCAGCCAGGAAGTGGCCTAGCCAGCAGATAGAGACATAGTTTACCATGTTAGTCTGAAGTCAAGTAGAAGGCAGTGTAGATTTGTACCATATAACAAACCAAAGTAAATATATATTTACTACATATGTATAGTATAAGCACTAACTTTTGTGAACTGAAGCTCACTTCATAAGATGCTGTAAAAGGACATGCAGAAAGCAGAGTAAGGAGAAAGAAATTAGAATAGAAAAGACAAGGGAGGGAGAGAAAGAGTGGGTGAAAGACAAAAAAACAAGCAGTCAATCTGTAGAAATAAAGGAGTTACAAAAGCTAATTCAGGTAGTGACACCCATCTTGAATCCCAGCAAATGCTCTATCCAGAAGGCAACAATTTCGCCTCTTAAAACTTTACAACCAATGGCAACGGTAACTGAGATGCTATAGATTTGAAAAAATGGGAATTTAATCCCAACTACAATACATCATAAAACGTCATGACGGCAATTCATAATACGAATAGTGGCTACAGCTTCCACCTCTTAACCATTTTTACCCTTGCATTAGCAGAACTTTTACAGTTAGTAAATTAGAATATAACTGGCCAAAAATCATTGCTGAATCTGTCCAGTAATTATTCTACTTAGCATCCTGTGATCTCGACACAGAAAAGCACTTCTGTTCTGCAAGATTTTGGATGCTACTATGTTACTATGTTTCTTCTTTTTGAAAACAAAAAGAAGAAAATTCTCAGCTTTTAAAGCTCCTGGTAAAACTTGGCTTGTACAAAGTGGTCCAGTTTCATATGAACTTTTGAGGAAGTTTTTCCAAATGTAGACATCTGAGTGCACATTGAGACACTTTTTAGCCTCTCTTATGGATAGGGTGGAATATAAATCTAAAATAAATAATAACAATTACCATCTCTCATAAGGAAAAGCATCAGACTTTTAAAAGCACTGAGCCACCCAGAGCTGTTTAGTAGGATTTCCAAAATTCCTGCATTCCATGGCTACCACTGATTTCAGTGGAAACTGAATGCTTAGGTTTTTGTTTTTAGAAAAGCAGCTATCTAAATCCTTAGATGTCTAAATACCTTTAAAACTGTGGCCCTAAGAAATCACAATTCCATTTTAAGCCAAAGGGAACTGCAAGTTACTGAACAAAATTTCAAACCGGCTGTAATTTAATTGCCCAGATATGGTGTCAGGAGCCTTAACTTACCCTACTTACTATACCTAGAAACTTTGGCCTGTGTGAATTATTCAAATACGGTCCTGGTTTTTCAGGGCTGCAAATTTCAATGTTTTAAAAATTTCATTCTAAAAAAAATAATCTGTTTTTACCCTGCAACAGGAGATGCCCCATAGCAGTTGGGTAAAAACCACCACTATTTTAAAAAAGAAAAGCAAAAGCAAAAAGAAAAAGCCACATTTGGGGGCTTCAGAATGGAACTGAGAAATATTTCCCCTTTGTTTTTTTCAAAATTGTTACTTTGTGAAGCCCTTCTTTTAACTGTAGTTATGGGTTTTCAGCTTAGGTAAAGCCACAGCGTTCATCTGTGGTTGTGCTATTGTCTAGTGGGGACACTTATGTAAAACAAACAAGGTATCCTTTCTTTTTCCCCCTCATCCTCAAAGTCCACCAACATGTGACACAAGCAGCTTCAGCTGCATCCTGGCCACCCCCCTTGGGCCTGGGGATTCCCAGCTGGTCCCACCGATGAACGTGCTTCCCTTACCCCCATCCCCTCCTGATGGAAGGGCAGGTGGAAGCCTAGGAAAAAGCTGTGCAGTATCTAAGAGTAGCTAACTCCACACAGGGAAATGGTGGAGCAGAGGGATGCCAAACCAATTTGAACAGGAAGGGGTGAAGATGAAGTACAACATGCCCAGCAGCTTAAGAACAGCTCCATCCCCACCTCACCCACAACTTTTGTGAAAACCTTGCCAGCACAGCAGTTTCCTTGCCCTTCCTCTGCCTGAAGTTCCTAGTCAGCTCCTGGAAAGCTCTCCTCCTGCTGGTCCTATTAAAAGGGAGGGACGGATGGCTTGGCACTGCAAGCTGGCATCTGTCCGTACCTGAGAAGGCATCACACCCACATTCAGACTATACCACACTACATTTTTCTTACAGACTGTGCAGGTGGGAAAACTTCTAACCATTCCACCTTAGACCTTGATCCTGTCTTCCTGCTGGCTAGATTTCCCTTGGCAGATTTTCCTGGCCTTCGTTTTGCCTAGATTTTAAAACAACCCCCAAGGCGCGACTTCCCTACTTCTTTTGGGAGGGTATGGTGTAGTCAAACACACTCCAGCCTTACATCCTGTTTTTCCCCAAGAAGTGATGCTGTATAGAGGCTGTCCTGGCAAACAGATATTCAAAAGGAAAGCAGAGGTGAGAAACACGGTGCAGTCACGAAGCACAATTTTTCCTTACCAGAACAGAAGAAACTCAATTGGAAAACCAATGCTGGGTGATTCCAATTTGCCCATCAGGTTTCATAGAATGACACAAGCTACAATGTGTAAAATAAAGCACACAGAAACATGCACACTGCATGGTCACTGCTTAGTAGTGTTAAAATTCTAGCACTTCAAATACAAAAGAAATTTGCAGGAATTTATGCTCCTTACCAATGCAACATATATATATACCCTTCCCATGTTGAGAAGGCCATGCCTGCTGTTACACTGAAAAGAACACTTTGCTGCTGTAGTTTTGTTGCTTTGTTTTCGGGTAGCAATTCTTTTTAGTTAGGCCATGGGTTTTTAGGCATTAAAAAATACTCTTAATTGTGCAAAGAAACGTTTAGCCATGAATTTCAGGGCTATTTCTCTTATTTGCTTTCTAAGATGTTACAAATGTGCTTGATCAAAACTTCTCTTAGTCATTTCTTTAAACTCCCAAAATAAATATGGATGTGATGGGCTAAATTGTGCAATGAGAAGATTCATGACTTTCCTGGTGTCCCTGGTGCGAATCTACACAGTGTTTGCTACCACGGCTATGGGAATCAAAGCATCATTTGAGATGGACCAGGTTCCTGAGATTCAGGAGAATGTAGTGTTACAAAATGTAAACAGGTGCTGGGAAAGAAAACGTACAAGTAATAGAATCCAAACTACATGAAAACTCCAGATACAGTGGGATACTTAAGAGTTCAGTTTACGGGAATTCGGTGGACAGCGAGACAACAGAATAGGCACACAGTGGCAGTTCATGGCACGGGGATGCTGGGATATGAAGGGCTGGTTGGGAATCCTACTGGATAATTAAGTATTGTTGCCCATTTATCAAGTCTGCTGTTAAAACAAAAATGCCACCAGTTAAGCTATAAGCTATCGATGACTACAAGGTAAAAAAAAAAGTCAAGTAAAAGTTATACAACAAAAAGAAAATAAAGGTAACTGGACTATAGGAATGACTATTTCTTCCAAATCCCATCTTTTCCTTCTGGTAGTTGGTGGTCAACATTTCACAGCTTGCATCTGGAAACAAATGTTGCTTTATTTAATAACTACACTTTCAGCCCACGGACAACAGTCAGAGCATTGACAAAGAGCACTTCCGATAGGAAACGCTTTATACCAGCTCACCAGACAAGAATTTTAAACATGATTATTGTCTAATTATGCTGCCACACAAATATTGCTACACATAATGTGGAAAAAAAACAAACAAACTTACCTTTGCTGACCTCTGGCTTTAGGAAGGATATATTGGGATAAACACCGTAGAAGGTCTCTGATATTTTAAAGATTTATTTTTTTGTGCTTGCACATTTATAGAATCAGCATCCAATGTTCAATGTGATCAAGAGTCTCCAAGATTTCTTAGCTAGTTACAAATGCAGGAAATTCTCATTGCCTAAGAAGTCAAACAAGAAAGTCAAGCAAACCAAGAGGGTATCTTCCACTTGGTTACTCAGTGAAAAACTCCCAATCTCTCACACCTCTGGCAAGAAGCCTGTGTGTTGCTCTCCAAAGAAAGTGCAGACCTTTTGATTTATTTAATGCTCAGTTGTTCTGAGAAGCTTTAAGGTTGTTCCCATGTGACACTTAAGAAAGACAAGAGATTTGAAATGGATTAGGATTACTAGAGGGGATTATGAATAGAAAATCTAGTATGCTGGCCTCACACTCATTTTAACAGACAAACCAGCTCTTGCATGTATGCTGGCTGTCCTTGGTTACATGCAAATTTCCTCAGAAAACTGTTCCCACTGATTTGGATCTTCGGGTAGAAAGGTCTCATACATTTGACTTGGGTGGGAAGGGAGAGAAAGGGAGAGGTGCACCTCTGTCATACAGATATAGAAGGCTGTGGGGTGAGAGGATTTCATTAAATTGGCTGAATTATAAAATGCAAGAGAAAGGTATGCTCCACACCAAGTACAGGTACAGCTGAGAAGATATTATCTACCCTTCCCTTGGTTGAAAATCATACAGTAGCTATTTGCAGAGATCCCTCCGTGCAAAGAATACAGCTTTATTCACTGGAATAGTGGTAATTTTCTCATTTGATTGGGGAAAGATGGTTCCTTATAGAATATAATACTTATAAGCTAAAATGAATCCCGACTGATTTATGTTTGCACCCTACCTAAATCCTGGATTCATAAACAAGCTACTTCCTCCATCCCTACATGTGGCAGGTGTACAGAATTTATTTTCCATGTAGATGCAGACATCCTAACTGATTTTTCCTTGTGGCGATCCCACGCTTAGGAAAAATAATGAAAACTCTTCCTGAACAAGCTCTTAAGTCACATCACACAAGCAGCAGAAAACTTTGGTGATTCTGGGTCTCACCCCTCTATAGAAAAAGGGAAACCAAATCTTAATTAAAGTGTTTCTGCACATACCATTTATAGCAGTTAGTCTGTAGATGGACAACCATGGGGAGGTTTAATTCATTATTATTGGACTTCAGGAAGGCCTTTGATACGGTATCCCACCCCATACTGGTGAACAAGTTAAGGGGCTGTGACTTGGATGACTGCACAGTCCGGTGGGTGGAGAATTGGCTGGAGGGTCGCACCCAGACAGTCGTGGTGGATGGGTCGGTTTCGACCTGGAAGGGTGTGGGCAGTGGGGTCCCGCAGGGCTCGGTGCTTGGACCAATACTCTTTAATGTCTTCATCAGCGACTTGGACGAGGGGGTGAAATGTACTCTGTCCAAGTTTGCAGATGACACTAAGCTATGGGGCGAAGTGGACACGCCGGAGGGCAGGGAACAGCTGCAAGCAGACCTGGACAGGTTAGACAAGTGGGCAGAAAACAACAGAATGCAGTTCAACAAGGAGAAATGCAAAGTGCTGCATCTAGGGAGGAAAAATGTCCAGCACACCTACAGCCTAGGAAATGACCTGCCGGGTGGCACGGAAGTGGAAAGGGATCTTGGAGTCCTAGTGGACTTCAAGATGAACATGAGTCGGCAGTGTGATGAAACCATCAGAAAAGCCAATGGCACTTTATCGTGCATCAGCAGATGCATGACAAATAGGTCCAAGGAGGTGATACTTCCCCTCTATCGGGCGCTGGTCAGACCGCAGCTGGAGTACTGCGTGCAATTCTGGGCGCCGCACTTCATGAAGGATGCGGATAATCTGGAGAGGGTCCAGAGAAGGGCCACTCGTATGGTTAAGGGCCTGCAGGCCAAGCCCTACGAGGAGAGACTAGAGAAACTGGACCTTTTCAGCCTCCGCAAGAGAAGGTTGAGAGGCGACCTGGTGGCTGCCTATAAGTTCATCAGGGGGGCACAGAAGGGAATTGGTGTGTATTTATTCACCAAGGCCCCCCCGGGGGTTACAAGAAATAATGGCCACAAGCTAGAAGAGAGCAGATTTAGATTGGATATTAGGAGGAACTTCTTCACAGTTCGAGTGGCCAAGGTCTGGAACGGGCTCCCAAGGGAGGTGGTGCTCTCCCCTACCCTGGGGGTCTTCAAGCGAAGGCTAGATGTGTATCTAGCTGGGGTAATGTAGGCCCAGCACTCTTTCCTGCTTATGCAGGGGGTCGGACTCGATGATCTATTGAGGTCCCTTCCGACCCTAGCATCTATGAATCTATGAATCTATGAATGTTAAAAGACTGGTATTGGATGTTTATAGAAGCATTTGCAACTCGTACTAGTTAGCTATAAATTATAGCATGAAAGATAAATGATCCAAAAACTCATAGCAGTTGTATTCTCCTTTGTCACCCAGTCACCATTTAAAAAAAAAAGGTTTCAGCCATTCAGGGTGGGCCCACACAATGTAATATAGGTGGTGCTGGGTGGCAGGTAGCCAGGGCCCCCCACCCCCACAGAGGCCCCACCCCCAGACTCCACATCCCCCAAACACCTGCACAAGCCCCATACCCCACCTCAAACCTCACTCCCAAGCCCTATAAACCCACCTATAATGCCTCCCCCACAAACCCCACCCATCACATCCTGTGTGCCCAGCCACCGAACAGGATGGGACAAGACCTTTTGGTGGAGGCTGTGGCTGCAGGGGCAACTGCCACACTGCAGCCCTGCCTCATGCCCACACCACTGTTGGGATATGGGGGTTGGGGGCTCCTGGTCCCAGGAACCACTTGGGAGGTATGATGAGCTGGAGGTAGCAGAAGGGTGTGTATGTGAGTATGAGAGTGAGAGAGAGATGGGGGTTGGGAGTAGTGGAGCGCTCTGGGGAGGAGAGGCCTCCAGGGCCAGGCTTAGAGCAGGCTTGTGCAGGGGGAACTGGCCTGGAAAGAAAGGACCCAGCTCAGTCCTTGAGCTCCAGCTGAAGGCTTCTCAGGCACAGCATGGGGCAGGGAGCAGAACAGCAAGGGCCAGCACTTCTCAGAGGCACAAAGCAGCAGGTGGGACAGCTGCAGCTGGACTCACATACTGGTTCTAGGACAGATCTGTGTCCAGGAGGGAGCTGGTGGTGGCAGGCAGGGGCTGCAGGTCAGGAGTGAGGGGGATTCAGTGGGGGGCTGTGGGTTGAGAGTCCAAAGCAAGGGCAGGGGCAGCTCTGATTTTTCTATGACAAAAAGCCAAAAGTAAATGCCAACGTATAAAGATATTTAGAATTTATTTTATTATGGTGAGGCACTGGTAGGCTTCCAAAATGCTTTAAAATTGTAAACAATATCAATAAAGCATTGCTCAACAAATTTCTCTCTATATAGTGGCATTTCATTTTAATAGTGGAAGAACACAGATTTTAGGTATTTTAATGAGAGAATTTGGGTTTCTTATCAGAGAATTTGCAGTTTTTAAAAAGGGAATACCAGGATCTCTGCTGGTGGGGCAAGTGGAAAGACCCAGGCAGAAGAACCTGCCTAGGGCCAGCGCTGGGGACTCAGCTGGAAGGCAGTTGAGGTGGCTGACCTCTTGGCCATTTGTAGCCAAGAGGACATGCTTTGATAGTTCAAAGCAGGCCACTGCAATAAGCATATCTTCTAAGCAATAGCTGCCCAGATGGCAGAGCAGGGGCACCAGAAGACATGACAACAGCTCCTCTTGAAGGCAAACTGTGTAGCCACAGCCCACTGGCAGTGGGCCCAGAGGTGCAGGAGGCTCTGCTGCAGTGGCACATACCACAGCCCAGGCACCTGTGCAGTGCTCGTCCAGGTCTGGCAGGAGCACAGACATGGAGCCACGGGTCCAACAGTGGGGATGCTGTTGCAGGTGGCAACAGGTCACAGCCAGGCAGCAGCTCCCACTTCCAGACTGCTACATTGGGTAGAGGGTGCAGGGGCCACTCTAGGTTAGGGCTACTTCAGCAGTCCAGCTGGCACAAGGGGTAGTGTCCCCAGATACCAAGTGGCTGGACTTTAGAAGCTCCTATTTGTACCTTCCAGAGATTGTGGGCCTTAAGGCCCACCTAGTTAACTAATAGCCCCACTGCATGGGGCCAAAGTTTGAAAGATACAACTGATATATATATATATATATATATATATATATATATATATATATATATTTTTTTTTTAGGGACGGATAACTAAGGAAGAAAGGGGTAGGAGTGATGTGGGGGTCACCTCAGAAGCTCCTGGGAGCAAGTAGCCCTGAGCTGCTCACCAGGGCAGGTTTTTATATTGCTGGGGCCAGCACAGGTGCTAGACCCAGCCTCTCACTGTCCCTGGCTGAAGATCCAGGAGGAACTGGGCAGGGTCAGTTTGCCCCAAGCGGCACAAACTGTTCCACACCAAAGTGCATATTCAGGTACCTGTGCTGAGGCAGAAATCTCTGGCACAAATTTGTGCTGCTGCTATTTGAGCTGCTGGAAACACGTGTGCATGCATGTGTAGACGTGCCCAGGAGAACCAGAATCTGAGGGAAGACACAGGCAGGCACCTGCACTGAGGATTCAAGCATCCCTGTGGGTTGCAGAATCCTTCTCTACAGGGTCTTTAAATGAAGGAGGCTGTGGGAGTGTTTGAGGAAGAATCATGGAGGTCTATTCACTAACCTAACATAGTTCCATAGACAAACAGCAGCTTCCAGGACAGATGAAACACCGATGCTGCAGAAATAAATGCAAGGTTCTTGCCGCTCTTCCAAACCCTCTATGGACATTGCAGCACTCAGCATATTTCACTTAGGGTGGATGCTAAAAAGAGGATCCAATCTTAATGCTTGTACTACGGTTTTGGATCAGACAATGTGAACATGAGAAAACAACAACAATATACATGATTCACAGAACCTGCTACATATTTTTATTTCAAATTTTCAGGGCTATTAAGCTAAGCAAAAATGGAGGCTTTTATTACTGAATTTGTTGACATATTTCTTTAAATTGCATGCTTCTTTGCAGAAATGGTAAAAAAAATAGCTCTCAGTTTTAAACAAGTACTAAAAAAACCTGACACAATCAAAAATATATTAAAACCTTAATTCCAGATGATTAACAAAATAAGAATCTTAGAGCACTACAAAGAATGAACAAGTCAGTTTTACCTCCACTGTTTATGTAATTATTTTATACAGTGCATTACGTTTCTTTATTTTAAAACTAAAAACTGGTCTTGAATAACATCAGGTTTTCCTCTTTTTTGTCTGTTAAAAAGAAGAGCAAGAAATAAATTAGCTGGATATATATGGAAGAATAAATAGAGCAAACATTTTAAAATTACCAACAGGATAGTGTAAGACCTTGACTCCATGCGATGTTTAACGACTGGATAGCAACAGGCCAGCACATGCATTGACTTCACAAAGCGGCTTTATTGTGAGACAGCACTCAGGATATCTGTAACTTGGGTGACCCAGAGTATCTTTTCTAAAAGTCTTTTATTAAACTTAAGTTACATAGACCCCCAATCAAGAAAAACTAATCTTCAGAAAGAAAGAAAATAAAGTAGTTTACAGGCCAGGTTTTGCTGCCAGGGAAAGGCAAAGGTCAAACTGACTTATTTGAAAGAAGGAACACCCATATATCAATAAAATCAATGACATCTGCAGAGTTTGCAGAACTCAATTGCTCCTTGGAGAATGAGGTTGGGTTTTTATTTAGAACCAGCAGATGCAGCGTTGGTCACAGCTGTAAAAATTTTGAGAGTTCATGTACTTCAATTTTTTTCTAGAAGCCCTAAATGCATAAACCAAGGGAAGGATGATGTTCAATTGGTCCTAAGGGGCGAGAGGCTTCTACAATGGGAAGGTCTGCATCAAGGTTAAAAATGTAAGCAAGGTCAATGGATTTATGTAGGCTGAGTCCAGCTCCTGTTATAATGAACATGGGCTGAGGGAAAGTTTAATGTCTCTGTGGCCTGCAATTCACTTCACCGCTGTGCAGTTACATTACTTACGATTTCACAAAATCTGATGTCACCTCCCATCAGTCTGACAGGAAGCACAACCAGCACCACTTTAACTCTTATGCGACACTTGTTCTCAGTACTTCTCTTAACACTAAACACTGTGAGGCGAGGGAAGGGCTGGCACTGTTCCTCAGGCACCTCAGAGCTCTGCTGTGACAGGACCTCACGTGCACAGGAGACCCCAGAACATGAACCCAGCTCCCCCCAGAAACTGAAGACCAAGCCATGCCTCCCAGACTCTGTGTGCACAGCTCCAGCTGCTCTTTGCCATAGTTTCATAGTTTCTAGGGTAGGAAGGGACCTGAGTAGATCATCTAGTCCGACCCCCCGCCATGGCAGGAAATAATACTGGGGTCAAATGACCCTAGCAAGATGCTCATTCAACCTCCTCTTAAAAACCCCAGGGTAGGAGCCTGCACCACTTCTCTTGGAAGTTGGTTCCAGATCCTAGCTGCCCTGACTGTGAAGTAGCGCCTCCTGATATCTAGCCTGAACCTGCCCTCTGCCAGCTTGTGACCGTTATTCCTGGTCACTCCTGGCAGTGCACTTCTCAAGGGGCTTTACAAAGGAAGCTGGTATTTACCCCGTTTTACAGGTGGGGAAAATTAAGAAGCAGAAAGTAACTAGCTCAGAATCACACAGGAAGCCAAAGACAGAGCCAGGAACAGAATCCAGATCTCCTGAGTCCCCTCCCAGTGCTCTTGCCCACTAGATCAGTGGTTCTCAACTTTTTTTGTACCAGGATCTGCTTATAAACATTCATGCACACTCCCAACCAGGTAAATAGTTTATGTAGAAAACAGCCCCGGCTCTGCCATCCCTGGATTTGCGCACCCATAGCGGGCACGGGGTTGTAGCCTAGCCAGATTGGCACAGGCAGGAGCTGCCTCTGCAACCCAGCAGGAGGGACCTAACATGGGAAGGTGGAACAGGGTGGCAAGACTTGTTGCTGCTGCTGCTGCCACCCACATCAGCAGCAGCACGAGGAATAACAGATGGGGGTAGAGGGGACTGTGCTGCTCTCACCTACTCCTGCCTCCAGCCAGTCATGTACTGAGCCACAGCTCTACTCTGCTGCCATAGCTTTCACGCTGACACCATTCACTGCCACCCCACCTCCCCTCCAGGGTTGAGTCATGGCCTGACGGGAGTGGCAGTGGAAGCTGGGCCATGGCAGCGGGGCAGAGGTACAGCCCAATGCATGAGTGACTGGAGGCAGGAAGTGGTGAGGGCAGCATAGCCCCCTCACTCCCCAGTCCATTACTCCTTGCACTGCTGGCAGCACAGCTGGCATGGGGGTCCTAATGGTGGCAGCTAAAGTAACAAGTCTTGCCTTCCCACTCTGCCCTGCCCCCTGGTCTGTGGAGGTGGCTTCTGCCCATGCCAGGCTGCCCAGATTGATATGCTGTTTATTAGTATGCACAGTGTTAACAAACGGGGAAGCACAAGCACCAAACATTTTTTTAAAAAATGTATGCAAACTATGATGTATTTTTAAAAGTTAGTTTGCAACCCTTTTATATATTCTTATGACCCACTTTTGGATTCCAACCCATGGACTGAGAAATGCTGCCTCTTCTACTTAAATACAAATAGTTGTTAGACACCTTTGTTTAACATACCGGCGTTCTGATCCAAGTTGTGTACTTGTCTGGGAATGCAGCACTCATGACTGTGGTATATATTGTGTAACTAGGGTGAAAGAGAAAACAGACAGTGTGGGCAAAATAGCATCTCAAGCCAAAAAAGAGGTTTTTGTGTGAACAGAAGAGTAAAGACTCAATCTTATGGGACTGCACCCAATGATCTTACGAGGTCCCTTTCAGCCCTAATGTCTATGAACTTACTACAAACATACCTCTTACATATATGAGCCAGAACAACAGAAAGTACAGCATATTGAAACATCAGGAAGAGAGCCTGATAAAACTTACACCTATGGGTGTAAACTGGTCTAGCCCCACTGAATCTTGTCTATTCCAGCAAAGAATTTGCCCCTAAATGACACTATTTATCTTAATCAAGGTAATGGAATATTAATATGGATCTCACTGGTGAAAAGGACAGCACTCAAGCATGGTAGGAATGGTGTAATCACATTTACAATTCATGGGTAAATAAACACAATTGTTATCTCTGAGAAACTAATTCCAAAGCTCTAAGTGTGACTGGATGATACTGTGGAGACACTAAGCTGAAAATAAAAATATAACATGATAAGGAGATCTGCAAACATGCAGATTTTTTAAAACGCTGCAGAATGGCAATTAGTAAGAGAAGGCATTTTGTACTGGAGAGATAATAGCTCTGGCCCCCATTTACTATTTGTCTCTGGGAGTGAGACAAGTCATTTAGAAAAACTGGCTCATCTAATTATTAATGGCTTCACTGCTCTGGAAGTCTGGACTCCAAGCAGAGAAGATCTGAGACCAGCAACACAGGGTTTTATCATTCCTCAATGAGCAGCAGACAGGGGACACAGGCACTTAGGCGACTCCTGATGTAGAAAAGCAACATGCACATGAACAGTGATTGACTGGGGAAGATTCTAATACAATAAAAGGCTTAGTCTGTCTGACTGTGTGTCTGTGCGTCTGTCTGTCTGTCTGTAATGATTTTGCCCAACTGTGCATGCAGCGATTGGCTGCGTGGGCTGGGTGGCCGTGTGCGGGGTCCTCTGAATTTAAATGGGAGCCCCTCCACCAGTGCCACCTCCTCTTGCAGCTTCTGGTGCAGTGGCTCCCTGCGCCCCACCTTTACAGAGGCAAAAAAAAAAAATCAGGTAGAGCACTTTAAAAGCGGTGGGGCCCAATGAGGAAAAGCGGGAGCCCCTCTGTCGTAGTGGGGTTGGACCTGAAGCGGGGAGGGGAGGAGGGGGAGCAGGTTAAGACCCAAAGCGGGGGGGAGGGGGCAGGATGGATCCGAAGCCAGGAGGGAGGAGCGAGGGGAAGGGAGGGGAGTGGGGTCAGACCTGAACCAGGAGGTGGGGTGGGGTTGGATCCAAAGCAGGGGGGAGGGGGCAACAAGGTTGGACCCAAAGCAGGGGAGTGAGGGGGGTAGAGCAGGGTTGGATCAGAAGCAGGAGTAGGGGGGAGCGTGTCTGGACTCAAAGCAGCGGGGGTGGGGGTGCAGGGCTGGACACAGGGCTCTGTCCCTGCTGGCCCCCCTCCCCCCATCACTTTTGATGGGCAATTTGCTAATCATGGAATATTGAGCATATTCAGTCAGATTTAAATGAAAATCTTCTGAAGCACTTGATTGGTTGAGGCATGGCCATGAGTAGTGGGCTATGTTTCTAAGCACAATACTTACTTATTTAAGACTGGCTTCACTGATAATACCTGTACAAGAACATGGAAAAACCTGTCATTCTGATGGTTAAAAGTTTGTAAAAGGCGCTTTAGATAGAGCAGATAGAGCACAAGGATTAAGTTATTTAAAACAAAACCCACAAAACCAAAAATTGCCCTATTCTTCTAATGCACAATTTTGCATAATTCCTGAATTTAACACAGACCTCAGCTACCATCCCCACTCTCCAAATATGTTTAATTTTTAAATAACTAGGCTCATACCTAAGAAATTATGCAGAGGCCAGCCATCTCTGTTCCTTGTAAGCCCTTCATTCAGACATCAGAATGCAATTGTATTATTCCAAAGTCCCTCATTTAAGGACATCTGGCCACTTCTCTACACAAGAGGTTGACTATGCAGTAGCCCAAGACTTCTGCACAGTAGTGGAAAGTACCACAAAAATGCTATTCATTGGTGCTACTGTGCAGTAACTTGGGTTACTGCCAGTCAGCATCTCATGCAGACATGGCCTCTGTTCACAGAATCCTAGAAGGAAGGGGGCTCCTCTCTAGATACAGGTCCTGTATCAAGGCCTGTAATTCTGGTCTGTATAATCATTGGGAATCCACTCTGAATGAGAGGACTTTAGTTTGGAAATGTGTCCCTTGGATAGTATGGCATCACACATTTCCAAAATCCTTTACCGCTAATGCACAAAAACTAAAGATTAAACTAAAATCTTGGATCTAAATGCCATGTAAGTGCTAAATGTCATAACTCAAAGCACAGTTTTAATACCTCTAACATATAAATTGCTATAAAGTATCTTTTTAGCAAATAAAGTTTTTTGCCAATGGTCCCCCCTGAAACCAAAAGATTTAAAACACACTGATATGGTATTTTTTCCTATTCATTTGTACCCATTTTACATGATATATGAACTTGTCCAAATGTGAAGGGCATGCCAATTTTCAGTTCATCATTAAAGTTAGTTTTGGTTTTTATAATAAGAAACTATATGCTAACACATCTGCCAAAAAATAAAACCATTATTTGTCCACTTCATTGCCAAAGCCCATAATGATTCAACATTTACAATTCTCATCTCCCACTGCTCCTGGATTATTGCAAAAAAAGAGCTAAATGTACAAATATTAAAGGTAAAGTTTTCAGACATTCGCTAGTCTAAAATGTTCACTCTGAACCCACTTTTCTGAAAAGCTGAACATTCACTTTGTCAACAGGTTAATGGGAACTGAAAAGGGGTCTCTGATGTCTCAGCTTAAGAACCCAAAACCTGAGTCACCCAGAATTAATGGATATTTGGAAAATGGGGCTCATGTTACTTGCCCAAAGTCACACAATGAACTAGCAGCACACTTTGGCTCCTGGTTCATGCAAACTTTATAATGATCATAGAAAGCCTCCAGTGAGAGCCATTTACTCACTAATCTCCATCATAATGCTCTGCTTTTGTCTTCTCTCAACTTCCAGCTAAAAAGGCAATTACATTTCTGAAACAACGTTCTAACAGTTTTGCAAAGCAACAAACTTTGAGTTCAAGCCCAGACAGTAGGATGCAGGATTTAAAGGAAATACCTGAAAGAGGGTATCAAAATTAATATTATGCTGCCCAGTGGCATTAAGTGCTCTGATGGCTGGAGTTCTGCAGGAAAAGAACAAAATGTCATTTGACAAGCAAATGCTGTCGTATGAGAGAGGCATTAACATAGGCTGGGGATAAAATTGCGCTAAATCTACCAGTTCTTTTTTCCCATCTTGCATAAAATAGCCAGATGAACTGGTAGGCTGGCCAAAGCAACATTTTGTTGTTTTTGTTGCTTTTCTGTTAGAAAGTCCTCCCCAGTCACTCTGAAGTTCAAGCTTGCTTCCTTGCCACCAGTTTCCTTCTGATATCACATGATGCATTGGGCTTCCAGCCAAAAGGCTCTGGACAGGGATCCCTTTAGAATCTCTTAGTTTTGCTCCTTCACTGGTCTTATTTCTTCTGAGCAACACCACCGAAACTGGAGTAGCTGCACACTCAGCATACGAAGCCACTCATAGCTCAGGGGGCCAAGGCCAGGTACAGCTCCTAATTAAACCTACCTTCGATCATCAAAAGGAGGAGGGCTAGTCCAGTGGTCATAGTTTGTCTCCACGTGGAACCACCTATGTAAGAAGCACACAAAAGATAAGCAAGAGCAGTTTCAGCTGATTCTATCCACGGCTAACAAAAGTGGACACAACACAGGATTTATGTATCTATGAACTTAAAAAAGTTTCTTTCAAAAGTCTCCCAGCTCACGTGCCTATAGCAAAGCCAAAGATAACACATATGAAAGCCTTTGCTGGAAACTACGGTCTGTGGATTATTAAGAAGGTTGGGGAAAAAAGGGTTCAGCCCAACTCTCATTATAGTCAATGACAAAAAAACGACTGACTGTGAGGGGAGCACGACCAGGCCCTTAAAAATGGAGTTAGTGTACAGTGGGTATGTCTACACATGCATTAATGTGCGTCAGTTAATGTGCATTAAATCTAGTACCTCCACTGTGAGGACATTTTTATATGTGCTTGGGGAGTGGAGGACACTTTAATTGAAGTCAAGAGCCACTCTAATTAAAGTGCCCAGAGCATCTTGTGTATCAGTGTCCCCATGCTCTAAAATGGTGCTGGGGGTACTTTATCTATAGCTTGTCAAACAAACTTTAGTTAAAGTGCCCTTGCCATCATTTTGAAGTGCTGGGATGCTGTTACACAAGATGCGGAGGCTGGATGGAGCATGGTAATTGCCACACTCCAGTCTGCTACAATATGTTGTAATTGCAGCACGTCGGATCAGCCTCCCTGGGTCATGTGCAGACATCCTGAGGTACTAAGAAAATGTGCATTAGCCTGCCTTAATGTGCATTAACTAAATAGCACAGTTTTTTTGGTGACATCTTAATGCACATTAAAATAGGCTTATGCGCATTGAAGTGAATGTGCAGTATGTACCAGGTATGTGTATAGTGAATACTACACTGCAGTGGGGAGATATCTGAAGCAGCCAAATCACATCAGCATGGAGGCAGACTGAAACTAGTATCCATACTAGCTCATTTAAAGCTAGCTCATACATCTCTACACCATGTGGTCTGCATTTTAGGCATACCTTATGTAGCAACAGCCCAATCTTGTTCATCAGTTCTGCTTCATATGAATCAGAGTTTGGAGTTCTCTCTCTTAGTGACGAAAAGGGAGTTAAATGCTTTTCACTTCTGTTAAACCTGAAGAACTAGCATTTAGAGAACAGGAGAGATGGATTCTTATTATGCACCAAAAGACTTGTTTGCTAAGTTGTTGTTCAGAGATGCAAAATACTCCTCCACCTGGGTCTTTGGTGTTTTGAATACTCTTCTGCAAGTCCCGACTGCAGCTCAGAAGAGAGGAAGAGAGCAGTATTTGTTTCTACTTACCCTCCATCTAGGGGATCAAGAGGCCAGATGTCTGCTGGACCCTCCCTATTTCTTGTTATGACCACACCTTCTTTGGGCACAGTCCCTCCCACAATGTAATAAACATCCGCAATGATTGGAGTACCAGCCAGCTTGAAAACAGCAGACTGAAAGTCTTCAGACTTGCTCAGGGTCTAATGAAAAACAAGACCACAAGGGATAAATACTGCACAACAGGCTGAGGTTCTGTAAAAACACATCAAGATATCTCAAAGGGAAGATGGAGCTGGGTCATATAAAGGTTGCTATTTACATAAAGGGTAAATTTGGCCATAGTGATCAGGCTGGGTGGGCTGGCATAATATGGGAAAACTTTCTGATTTAGGCCATGATCCTACAAATAATTTACGCCCACTGCAAACTAAGCTCATGGGTACTCGTGTGGAAATCAAACAGGTACTTGAACTGATGCTTGCATTCAAGTGTCTGAAGCACTGAGACCATGTATAGAATCAGAACAAAAACCCCTCCTCTCATGAGTAGGGATCTGGGTTTTCCATTCATCATGGAAAAAATGTTGATTTTCTCCTTTAAAGAAAAACGTGGGAAACAGGAGGTTTCCCCTTGCAGGTTGGCAGAGTTACAGCCTGCAAGGGGCTGCTTGGGGCTGGGGGGAGGCAGGAGTAGGGCAATCTGGCAGGGGGTGTCATGTACATCTATATACACACACATGCATGTGGCAGCATGGAGAGCAAAAAACAGTTCTTGCAGCTTCCTGCAGGTAAGTCTATGGTTGGGGGAGAGGCGGAGGGCACACTGAGGCCCCCACTTTGAGGGAGGGAGTGGGGCTGGGCTGGAGCTGGGGGCACTGCCCAGCCACAGTGCTGTGTGGGGACTGGGGCCAGGGCAAGAATGCACGGCTGTGGGACCCAGTTGGGGGAGCAGGACAGTCACAGGCAGCTTGTCTAGAGGGCAACAGGAGGGGCTGCAGGATAGGGAGACTACAGCAGGCAGCCTGCAATCTTACTGCCTCCATGGGCTCCACTTTGGCTGTGCCACCCATAGGGATGGGGGGAGCTGGACTCAGCACTCTGCTGCAGCTGCAGCAGCCGCTGCCTCCCTCCTGTGGGCAGCAGCCAGGGCTTGGGCATTGCTGGGGGGAAGAGGGAGGCTGCCTGCCCTGGTCCTGGTCCCATAGCTCTGGCAGCTGGGGGCCCCTCCGGCAGGGCTGGGGGGGGGCGGGGGGCAGGAGACTGCGGGTCATGAGTGAGGGGCATCAAAAGGGCTGGGGGGATGCAGAGCTGTAGGTTGAGAGTGAGGGGCAGTGGCAGGGCCAGGGGCTGTGGGTCAAAGTGAGGGTTAATGGCATGGGCAGGGCACCAGCATATCATGGCTTTTCAGTGCGACAAGGCGGGGGGGGGGGAAAGGGGCTGTAGCAACAAAGTCTGGCACCTGAGGCAGAGTCTGCAGCAGCAGTCCACCTTCGCCCCATGCACAGATTCAGGGGGCACACCCCCCAGGCTTGCCTGGGAGTGCACACAGCAGCGGAAGCCACACTTCCCCAGTCCCCACATCCCCCAGTGAGCTGTTCACGGTTCCATCCTGCACCCTGCTCTGGCTGGGCGGTACCTGTTGGCACCCCTTTGCTTCAGTGCCTTCCTTGCTATGGCACTGTTTAAACAGAGAAAACCAGGATCCTTGCTCATTAGCAAGCAGATCATCCCAAATGTGGTCCTTTTGAAGTAATTTGGCCCACCAGTAAGAACAAAGAAACAAGATCAAGGCTGGGCTGTTTAAAGGCTTCTTAAGAATTCACAGCAGTGTAAGAGTAATGTTGTTTCTATCTGCGATAGTCAAGAAATTATGTGAACGGCAGTGATTTCTTGGGGTGATATCTTTTATTGGACTATGTACTTGGGATAAAGTTAGACAAGGAAGAATGTCTTGCATTCAAAAGCTTGTCTAACATTATCCCACCCTGTTACTAGACAAGGGAGAAAGAGAAACAGAGGTACTGAGGCCATAGGGGTTAAACAGAAGGGAACCCCAAGGCGGGAATATAGAGAGCTATATTCTTACAGAGGAAACAGTGACTCACCAATTAAGGAATTAACAGCTCCTTCACAGGGGTCAGGCAGTGGGCTGGGGAGAGTTACCTGGCTACTTAACCCTCTGCTGGAGGACCTGGAGGGGAGGTCAGTTTTCAAGTGGGACCAGAGTTAGTGTCCAGGGACAGTGGTATGCAGACTAGCAAGAAGGAGTTCCTGACATGGGAACTGAACAGCTCAGCTGCCAGCAATTTGAAAGAGACAAAAAGAAAGGGGGTGGAGGGAAAGCAGCTTGTTAGGGAAATTTTGAATTAAGAGATAGAGACTAATTAGACAGGATATGATTTTGTGGATCCTTTTTCTTTTCTTTTTCCCCCCACCATATTGAAGGCAGAAGATTGTTTTTTGTTAAGTGGGCACTTACATCATTTTTTTGGTTCAGATATTTTTGGAGACTACTCTGGTGGTCTGTGGCAGGACTGTGAGGGGAGGAAGGAGGTCCTAGAAGAGGTTGAGGCAGAGGTGTGGATAGAGAACCCAACTGCCCCTGAAGGGTAGCAAAAGGGGCTGAGGTCCTGGTTATGGGAATGGAACTTGTGGACTACAAAGTAGTGGCTCCATCCTGAGAATGAAGAGCTACATGTACAGGGAATGCCCAGCCAAGCTTGGCTCCTGTGGAAAAGGCCAGTTGCTGAGGAGAGAAGAGGAAGAGTAGCAGCGTGGGATGCCCATCCCAGGACTAAGGTGAAGGAGGCTGAGAGAGAAAACCTGATGAGCAACATCCAACAAGGGCAATCCCCAACCCTGCCACCTGCTTCCCAAACCTAAAGAAAAGACCAAGGTGTGGCAGGAGAAAAAGGAGGCAAACCCACGGAAAGGGGGATTATGACAGCAGGCTATGTCCCCCAGGTAACTAGGGAAGAACAGGCAGATTGCCTTTGATGATCAGTGAAGCTATCACACACCCTAAGAGATCCTTGCCTCTCTCTCAGGAATTTATACACCAAGTTCCCAGTAACTTTTGATGAAATCTAAGTCTTAACACCTTTGAGATCCCATGAATATCTCAATCAAAGCACCATTCAAAATATGCTTGCATGCTACACTCTGGCACCTATGCTGGGGGTATCCTATCCCTGATCTAGTTCAACCCCTGGCTCAAGGCCAAGTGATTTCTGTTTCAACCAGTCCAGATAAGTGTTTATCTAACATTTGTTTAAGTATTTAAAAACTTCCAATGACAGTGACTCTACTACCTCTCCAGTTAATCTGTTCCACAACTTAATGACTCTCAGATGCTAACAGAGCTATTCAAAACTAAAAAAAGTAAGTGTGAAACTCTGTGCAAGCCTAAGTGTTGGCGAAATTATGGAGAAAGAAAATTCACCGTTAAAGGCGTAATGATCCTCTATACTCAAACTAGAAATACTACAGTGCAGCAACTAAGAACAAATAGAGTTTGTGAAATTAAAGGCAGACAACAAATGCCTTAAACAGTATATAAAGAACAAAATGCAACAAAACATTAACAATATCTGCATCGCTACTTGGACCAGAATTTCTTTTTTTTTGGTATAAATCTCTCTCACTGTTTGCTTCCCTCCCACCCCCGAAGTTATGCAAGAACCATTCTTCACATATGGTACAGAGATTACTATCATTATCTAGCTAACATCTGGATTTTCATTTTAGATGTCCCAAACTAGTATCAGCATATGAATCACAGCCAGCCAGGAAAAAAAATCAGGTTGGATTTGCATCCCATTGTATAAATATTTTCCTTTTATCGCATTGCTTAAAATTGTGTTTTTTCCTCTACAGCTAGCACAGGAGCTGGGCACTGAAATCCTAATCTTCTTGTAGATCCTCATGTTCCACCTTCTACTTTCATTTTAACTTGATATACCAACGTGGAGTTTGTTAACCAAAAGTACAATTCCTTTAGCTGATAGATGAGTTACACTTCACACTGCCAGAAATGGTTTCATAAAAATATTACTACTGTCTTTTGGAGGTTCAAGGATTAGCTGCTAAGAGGAACTTTGTAGCAGAACAGGAAAACTACGAGTGGCAATGTTTCAGCAAACAATCTTATTAAACTAGTTGTGTCCATAAATCAATCTTAGGCATTTGTGAAGAGTAAACAAGAATTATTTTTCTTTTTCAAATCAAGTTGACTAAGTAGTTACTACAGCCCTGTTTCAACACGTTTTTGAGTTTGACATGTGAGAGAGGTATTTGTGACAGAAGTAGAGGCTGCGAACTACACTACTGCTTTCAGACACTAGTGGAACATACTGCTTATTTTACCTGGATAACAAAGCATTTTTGTTTAATATGAATCATGACTCCAAGAAACAGCAGGACAGATTTATCTCAGTAGAGGTCCAGCAACATTTGAATGCATTCTCTCCCTAGTTTTAGGGTTGTCTGGGTGATTCTCATTCTGAAACAGAAGTACTGGATGAAGTTATATCTTGACTAGGCAGGTACACTCACTGAACACAATGTAAAATCCTTCAGCACTCCACTTTCCATCTCAGTGGATGCATCTACACATGCACTAATGAGCTTTTACAAATGTGCAGATTTTATAAATGATTGGAAGATCAACTCTCCCCCACATTTACACCCTGTTGATACTGCACAGCTAAGATGGGCTGGCCACCTCTCAAGAATGCCTGACACTCACCTGCCAAAGAAAGTTTTCTATGGAGAACTGTCAAATGGAGTACACTTTTGCGGTACACCAAAGAAGCAGTACAAGGATGCCCTAAAGGTGGCCTTAAAGAGTTTCACCATTGACCCAGAGTCATGGGAGCAAATTGCTCACGACTATCCATTCTGGAGGTCCCAAATCCAGAATGGAGCGTTGGCCTTTGAACAGCAATGCACACCAAAAGCAATAAAGAAACACGTGGCTAGGAAAACAAAAACCTCCTGTATCCAGTTGTGGAGGAGCGAGCATGGCTGCGATCGGAGAAAACGGAGAGCGCTGCTTCTGGAGCCACTGTCTTATAAGGACAGAAACTCTGAGAGCGGAGCAGAGTGGCGGGACATGAGGTCCGACAGCGGGGAAGGAAGAAAAAAGAGAAAAAAGGGGAACAAAGGAGGATTCCCCAGAGGATCTGTAGCAGAACTGATTACGCCCCAATTGTGCCTGGAGGAGAGAAACTGATTGTGCTCCCAGTTGTGCCTAGAGAGAATGGAGCGAGGGGCAGATCCCCAAAGAAAATCCGAGAGGTGTGGGACATACATCTGTAATTGTAAGGAAATGAAAAAAGGGGATTTTTGTTAAAACTCTCCTTCTATGTTAGAGACTGTTTTGGTTGACTCTCCAAGAGGATTCAGAACTATCAGCTAAAGATAAGGCTGACTGTGGACCCCAGTACTACTAAAGGTAAAAGAATTTCATGTAGAGGGATCTGAAGATATAAGATCTCTCTTAACATGGAAAGAAATTGATGAAATAAAAGAAAGGAGAGAAGATTTGTAGGTAGAGTCTGTTCATGAATACTAAGTTCAATTAATTCATGTTGGCTATTGAAGGTTAAAGACATTGTGTATGACAAAAGAGTTAAAAAGTTAATACTGTAAGTGACATTAGAAAAAGATGCAATTAACATCTTCTGTCTGACAGTGTGTGAGACCTGTATGAATTTGTAAAAGGAAAAATAAAGAAAAATGAACGACCTTAACCAGACTGTGGCTGGATATCTAACTTCAAGGTCGGGTGTATATATGGATGAGCAGATTGGATGATATATGCATATTGGGTGCGAGTCACATAAAAAGGGTATAAGAATGAACTAACAGAGAATAACCTTCCCGACTAATAATATCTAAAATTAATATTAATAATAATAACAATATCAAAGACGGGGCAAGTGGGCAAGTCAGGCATATTGATGGTTCATAGAACAGCGGCAAGTGTGGACAAGGATACCGTAAGACAAACCACAACACCAATCCTCATCACTCTCCAGCCTCTGCTGCAGCAGACTGTTCAAAGCAAAGATTGGTCTTGTAAGTCACCTAGCCTCCACCCCCCTTCATTCTCTTCCCTTTTTTCTCCTTTTCCTTCTTTCTCCTTTTCTCTTTTCTCCTTCCCTTTTTCTTTCGCACTTTTCTCTCTTCTTTCTTCCCCTCCCCACACTGGATGCAGTTGTCTTCGCCCGCGAAGGACTAAAGTATGTACACAAATGTGCATTAAATTTAGTACCTGCAATGAGGTACTAAATTAATGTGCATTAGGCTGCACTGTGCAGTAGCATTTTTGTATGCTTTTTTAGTGATGCTTAATGTGCAGTAGACTATTTTATTTTGCATTACCATAATGTCATAGTTTTTACGCAATGCTTTAATGTGCAGTAAAACAGTCTACTGTGCATTAAAGAGCATCTGGAGACGTGCCCGATGTCTAACTAACAGTATAACTGCTTGGCAGACTCATTTATACACCGCAGCACCTTACAATGTATCTTGCCATGTGCGAAGGGAGTCTTTCCAAACCAAACATGGGGGCAATATTGGCTATTTTACAACAAGTGCCTGTAGGACAGGAATTGTCTGCACGTATACCACCTTTATGAGAGTTTATGGCTCTGTCTAGAGCAGGAGCAGGCAAAATATGGCCTGTGGACTGATCTGGCCTGTCAGGCAATTTCATCCAGCCTGTGGTCACCCACCAATTAATTGTACTCAACCCAGCCTGTGCACTTTGCTCCCACTCTCATGCATGGATGGACCCCAGCCCTGGCCAGCATGCTGAGCTTCTGTGTGGGGCCACTGCTGCTGCTGCCGCCAGGGGATCTGCTTGGTTTCCCTAGCCTCCAATGGTTTTTCCTTGTGTCCCTGCTGCAATGCTCACTCTGGGCACCAGGTAGAGAAGCTGCAGCTGGGTGGGAGCACTGAGCATGGGGATGGGGATAGCAGGAGCTTGGAACCTGGACTCCATGCCTAACAGGGTAGTGGGAGTGCAGAGCTCAGGTGGTCAGTGGGTGGGTGTGTAGGTATGGGGGGACACCCCCACATACCTCCCTCTATGGTGCACAGCCCTGGCTGCTGGCAGCAGCAAGTGGTAGGCCCTTGGGTGCTTGTGGCCCGTGCAGGCACAGCTGCCCGGCAGCGTGTGGCTCCAGCCCATTTTGGGAGCTGCATGTCGTGGCAAGAAGTAGAGCCAGACCTTTTATTGCGTGGGGCTCATGTGCAGCTCCTGGGACTTCCGCACCACCGGGGGAAGCCCCATGCAATGGCGCCAGCTTGCCTTCCCTGCTCCCTGCTGCCGTGTGCACCTCCCAGGACTCTACCAGGAAGCAGGGAGTGGGGCTCCCTGCCACTTCTGGTGGAGTCCTGGGAGGTGCATGTGGCAGCAGGGAGGGGGGAAGGCAGCCATCTCCATCAAGCAGGTCTTCTCCCGGTGATGCACGAGTCCCAGGAGCTGCACATGAGCCCGACACAATAGAGGTGGGCCAGCCTGGGTACACCCCTTGTTGCCACATGCAGGTCCTGGAACCAGCTGGAGCCAAATGCTGTCAAACAGTGACACCTGTACAGACCATGAGCACCTTGAGGGCCCGTCGCCTGCTGGTGCTGGCACTGCTTGTGGGGGCTGGGCTTCATGGGGCAGTATGTAGGGGGGGTCCCCACATCCCCCCACCCTCCCTTATACCCCAACCCCTCCACATATGCACCCACCCCCTGCCCACCCCCCCATACACAACCATATGCCCTCACAAGCTTGACACCCCATCATACACATATACACCCAAACCATCACACACCCACACTAATCACACCCCACACACTCTCCCCAACACACATACCACACACAATATACCAGTGTAAGACTTTATTTTTGAACTATTATGCAATCGCTTCTATATACACTAGGCAAATACACATGAATCAGGACAAAATATTTTTTGAAATAAAATTAAAATATGTTATAGGAGATGTTTGACTTTTAGTACATAATTGTTTTTTTTTTTTCTGGTTCCAAGATGGCAACCCCTTCCCAAAGAGAGTACTTCTGGGGTCAAGGCAGAGGAACTTCCAATGGCAATGGATGGGGGTTAGAGGGCAGGACTCCCAGTCTGAAGACGGTGACCAGGGGTGAGGCAACTGCCAAAGGGTGGGGCTACCATTGCATCCCTCAACAGCTCACCAAAACTAATTAAGCAGCCCTCCAGCTGAAATAATTCCCCACCCTGTCTAGAGAATACTCTTCTCTACAAGTTATATACTTGCCTGCGTAGCCAAGTCATTTTCTATGCAAATGGCAAGACAAACGCTGTTATTATAGTCTGCAAATAGCTTCTAGCATGTGGAAAAGGGAGGAAAAAAACTAATGCTTACATCTCTGATAAGCCAGCTGACTGGGTAATTTCGATTCAAGAAAGCAGCTACTGCATTTTCCCACCATGCACCACCACCTGCAAAAAATAAAAGGGAAACACACAACCATATAACTCCTGTTGCTAAATATGTCCTCCATGTGCCGTCATTATTCTTTTCCATTCTGCCATATGCATCTTTTTTTTATGGGTCTGACCAACTATTTAGTTGGTCTAATAAAAGATACCACATCTACACAAAGAACCTTGTCAACCATTGTTCCCATGTTCGCAGTATGGGCGGTGCACACAAAGATTTCCCTGCTACATCACCATAGCGACGCACTAAAAGTGGGGAGTGTGCCACTATGGCGACATAACTAGTGATCATGTGTAGATTCACATGATCACTATGTCACCATAGCACACGCCACAGTAACAAAGTTGTCACACGGTAACATGTAGACACACCCAGAGTGGACAAAAAAAGGTATAATGTACATTCATGTCCAGAGGATTAGAGATGTTGCCTATCTCACCATAGTGGCTGCCATCTTTGTATGGCAGTATGGTAGAACAAGGACAAAACCAGCTGAAATAGAGTACATTTGTCCCACTGTAGAAAAGGTGAGGAGCATGGGGTGATGGCTGCATTTTCCACTCTACTGAACTGCTTACGAATGATGGTCTACCATTTAATTTACAACTGGGAAGTTAAACTATTGCAATGCAGTGGTACAATGGTTGACAAGGTTCTTTGTGTAGATGTGGTATCTTTTATTAGACCAACTAAATAGTTGGAAAATTGTTCTTTGCAAGCTTTCGGAAACAAACGCCCTTCTTCAGGGATAGGGAAAGTTGACTTAGTTGACTTTCCCTATGCCTGAAGAAGGGTGTTTGTGCCCGAAAGCTCACAAAGAAATGTTTTTCCAACTATTTAGTTGGTCTAATAAAAGATATCACATCTACCCAAAGAACCTTGTTTGCCTATGTCCTTCAACCAACATGGCTACAACCAATAACCCTAAAGCATGGTACAATGGTTGGCATTAACTATAGGCAGTATGCTTGGCTTACCTCGTTCATTACCAGAGACTGTAAACTTGTGCGGACTTTGTCCAGTCCATAAGCCAACATAGCCACAGAAGGTAGTGCCCCTATATGCTACCTGAAAATCAAAGATGTACAGGATACCAGAGTTATGGGACAGAATTTTTTTAATGCAAATCATATTGTGAAACAGTGTCCTACATTCTACCTATTTCCTAGAAGGAAATAATGATTCCACTGTGGGCCCTTTGAAAAATTAACGCAATAAAAGTACACAAATATACTATCTGTCCTCCTCTGGGGAGGAGATATCAAAAAACGTAAGTCTACTCCATATCATTTAGTAATTAGAATCCAAGTACTATGAAATGTTGAGTTAGTGAGTTAAATCTGAGAAGTTAGTTTCAGTAAAATATTTAAAATTTTTAATGCAAACCTTGGCCATTGAACATAATGTCTGCAGAAGGCTTCCCCATCCCTTACTCCACCTGATCCTTCCTGTACATGTTCTAGTATTTTCTCCTTGTTTTAAATGTCACCAGTGACTGTTTTTCCAACTTCCCTTTGGGAGGCTGTTCTTCAGCCAAATACACTATGCTGTGAGAAAGAGTATTCTGAAATCCAGCCCTAACCTTCCCTTCTCTCAATTTCCATCAATTATATCCTAGTTATACCCTTCCCAAATGCAGTATCACTAAAAGCTCTTTTCCATTCTGGTGGCTTCCATCCTTCTAATATTTGTAAACATGTATCATCCCTTAACTTCACAATTCATATTTTTTTTCTATCAGGATTTCCTAATAGATTAGCCTTCTCCCAGCCCCAAATGAATTTTGCTGCTTTACTCTGAACTTGAACCAATTATTCAATCTCTTGCTAGCAACCTGGTATTCAGGAAATGCATCTACAAATACAACCTTAGAGAAAGATACTAAGGTACCCAGATACTATAATAAGAGCTATCATCCTGCATGGTGAAGAACTCCAAATAGCAAATGTTTGTGTAATTTATTATCAGGCCCTGCATAGATGATTCACCGAATCTACCTGCTTAAATACATGTACAGCCATATGCCATTCCCAGAAAGTAGGGATGCTAATATGATCCATGGAGCAGTGTCATCTGGCCCACAGGGCTGGAAATTTGGTAAAGGGGTGAGTGGCAGCAAAATTAATGACTGCGACTTTCTACTAAACTGATCCAGAGCAATGATTCATGTCACCTGGCCCATGGGGGTGCCTGAGGGCCTTGGAAATTTGATGGCAGGATGCGTGGCAGCTGCCACAGCTCCCAGAGCCAGGACAATGCTGCTGCCACTCATCCCACTGCCAAATTTCCAGGCCTGTGGGTGAGGTGACACAGCTCTGCACTCCAGATTTCATAGTTTCATAGTTTCTAGGGTCGGAAGGGACCTGAGCAGATCACCTAGTCCGACCCCAAGCCATGGCAGGAAAGAATACTGGGGTCAAATGACCCCAGCAAGATGTTCATCCAACCTCCTCTTAAACACCCCCAGGGTAGGAGCCTGCACCACTTCTCTTGGAATTTGGTTCCAGACCCTAGCCGCCCTGACCGTGAAGTAGCACCTCCTGATATCTGACCTAAACCTACCCTCTGCCAGCTTGTGACCGTTGTTCCTGGTCACTCCTGGCGGTGCTCGGGGGAACAGTGACTCCCCCAGTGCCTGCTGATCCCCCTGACTTGTTTATAACAGGCCACAAGATCCCCCCTCAGCCTTCTCTTTTGGAGGCTGAACCGCCTCATAGGGCCTGCCCTGTTGTCCCCTGATCATACGAGTGGCCCTCCTCTGGACTCTCTCCATGCTGTTCACATCCTTCTTGAAGTGTGGCGCCCAGAACTGGATGCAGTACTCCAGCTGCGGCCTGACCAGCGCCGCATAGAGGGGGAGGATCACCTCCTTGGACCTGCTCGAGATGCATCTGTGGATGTATGCCAAGGTGCGGTTGGCCTTCCTGACTGCCTCCCCACACTGCCAGCCCATGTTCATCTTGGAGTCAATGATGACCCCAAGATCCTTTTCCGCCCCTGTGCTGACAAGAGGGGAGTTCCCTAACCTGTAGGTATGGTGCCAGTTGTTCCTCCCGAGGTGCATCACCTTGCACTTGTCTGTGTTGAAACCTATCCTATTCTCGTCCGCTCACCCTTGTAGCCTGTCTAGGTCTGATTGTAGCCTGTTGCATCCTTCCAGTGTGCCCACGTCCCCCCACATCTTAGTGTCATCAGCAAATTTGAAATTTTACCCCCTCGTCCAAAACACTGATGAAGATGTTGAACAGTGCAGGCCCAAGGACCGAGCCCTGAGGAACCCCACTGCCCACGTCCTTCCAGGCTGAGAAGGACCCATCCGCTACCACCCTCTGGGTGCGGCCCTCCAGCCAGTTGGCGACCCATTTGATTGTGTGGGTGTCTACACCACAGTCCCCCAGTTTCTTAATGAGAACGGGGTGAGAGACAGTGTCGAAAGCCTTCCGGAAGTCCAGGAAGACGATGTCCACTGCTACCCCTGCATCTAATGATCTGGTTATCTGATCGTAAAAGGCCACCAGGTTGGTCTGACAGGACCTGCCACTGATGAACCCATGTTGGTTGCCCCTAAGCATGCAGTCCCCTGCTGGCCCCTCCTGGATGTGTGCCAGCATAATTTTCTCAAACAGCTTGCCTAGGATTGAGGTAAGACCAGTGGACCAGTTCCACACAACTCACAGGGCCTATAGGGAGCCCTATGTTATTCATTTGGCTTGTGCAGCCAGACGTTTGACACTCCTGCCATAAAAAATGCCATCAGTCGATGTCACACACAAACCATACCTGCCCATTCTTTATAAACTGCACATCAATTGTAATCTTGCGTAATATATCACCAAAATCATAGTCCAGGTTCCGGCCATGGTAAATGTTTCCTTTGTAATCTTGGGCAACAATGCTGGTACAGAAACTGGAAGCAAACAAAAAATCCAGAAGAAATTACTTTAAAAAAATGAGGAGACGTTTCTCAATTAACCTAGATGAATGAGGCTGAAAAATTCTGAAGAGCCTTAATGGTGTACTATAAACACACACAATAAAACAGCTATAATTGGAAGAAAATAAACTGCCTTACAAAGGTAGACAGTTACATTAGAAGCATTCAATTGTCAGAATATGACAATAAATTTATATTGACTTTGAATCACATGACCACATACTACTGTTGAAATAGTAAAAACCATAGCAATTGTTTTTAACAAATTGACATACGCATTTTGCATATTGTTGTACTGTGCGCAGTTCTTTGTACAAATAGTTCACCCAGCCAGAACTGTAGTCCAGTACCAGAATTCCTGCCCATAGGAACTTGGAGGTCATTTTTAACAAGCAGGCATCTCCCTTTCCCACAACAACTATAAATAATCCAAGTTTACATTGTCTGCAAACTTTCCCTCAGACCTCCTTCTCGCCTGCGGTCCTTGTTTTTTCCCTAACATTGCCCTGTGGCAATGGTAATAAAGCTACCACAGTGTAGCACTGATGCTGTATTTGAAAGGAAAGAGAAAGACAGAACAATGAAAGGTATATAGGAACATGGAACTGGAAGGAGCCTCCTTGGCCTCAATCCAGGCCCCTGCATTCACAGGTAATCCTTAACCCAGGGGTGGGCAATTATTTGGGCCAGAGGGCCACATAGTAAGTTTTAATAAGCTGTTGTGGGCTGGGTCAGAACCTCCCGCCCTGCAAGCAACTCACCAAAACTCCCTATGGGGCTTTGAGTGGGCAGGGTTTGGGAGTGGGATGGGTGTGCAAGTCCGATTCACTCCCTGCACAGCCTGCCCTATGGGGGACTGAGGGATGTGTGTATGGGGGGTGGGGTGCAGCCCACCAGCCTGGCCCTGGCCAGCATGCAGCTTCTGGCAGAGCTGTTACTTGTGCGGCTGTAGCCAGCTGGGTGCTGCTCTGCTCCCCTCACCTCCAGCAGGAGCTGCCTGCTGTGGTGTGCTGGCTGGGCAGGGGAGAAGCTTTGGCTGGGCGGCTCCAGCTCCTGGCTGTCTTCCACCCAATCTGCCAGTCTACAGATGGCTGCTCATCGTGCTGGGTGGGTGGAAGGCAGGCAGGACCTGAGCTGGAGCCATGTGCGCCGAGGCAGGAGCCATCTGGCTGAAGCTCCCGCAGTTCAGAGTGGCACAGCAGGGGCAGAAGGATGTGGAGGAGCTGCAGCTGGAGGTGAGGGGAGCAGAACAGCCTTGCCAGCCTGGGCCCTCACTAACACATGCAGCTTCCAGCAGGGCAGTTTCTAGCCTGGCTTCAGCAAGCTGGGTGCTGCTTTGCTCCCCTCGCCTCCAGCTCCTCCTCCTGCCCCACTCCAGGTGGGCAAGTGGGAAGAAGCTTTAATCAGGGGGCTCCTGCTGGAGGCGAGGAAAGCACAGCAGCACCGGGAACAGACCTGCTGGAAGCTGGGTGCGTTGGTTGGGGCCTGGGCCAGCAGGTGAGAGCCTAGCATAGCCTGCTCTGGCAGGAGCAGGTGTAACTCTGTCCCAGGTGGAGCGCTGCAGAGGCAGCTGCTGGCCGCATCCAGCCAGTTGGTGGGCTGGATCCACCCCTGCCTTAACCAAAGGAATTCCCAAAAACATTTCAAATGCTCACACACAACTACAAGGAACAATATCCAAAACAAGCCAAACACCCTATGATACAGGAGAGTTGTATGTTTTTATTAGGGGTTGCAGAAATATAGTACATTTGAGGGAACAGTAAATGGTCCTGTATTACAGTAAAAGCTGTGTTAGCCGGCATTCTGCTAGCTGGAATACTCTATTAACCAGAATTTCCAGCTGGCCGGATGCAGGGGGAGGCTTGCACGTGGCGACTGCTGTCACTGCCATCCACCACCCTGTGCTGCCGCTGCTCCACATGCAGCTGCCACCCTCCTCCGCCCCCTGCATTATCTGCCTCAGATAACCAGAATTTTTACATAACTGGCACCCCCCATTCCCCAGTCGTGCCAGATAACAGAGCTTTTACTGTATAATATATATAGTACTATAATGTATATAGAAGAAAGGGAATTCAGATGACACTTGCAACTTTAACACTGACTTGAGTGCTTAACTGTATAATTTATAAGGTTCACTGATCACACTGTGTTTACACTGTGGCAGCCTTCCAGGAGTTCTGGCTGTCCTGGAGCAAGCAGTGGCTGGCCTTCCCCTAGGCTCAGAAATGGCGGGATGTGGGGAAAGTGCATGTTCAGCCCTTTTGTTGCAACTGCACCCAGGGCCACTCACAACAGAGGGAGGAAGCCAGGACCCAGCTTGAGAGGGAGGTGCTGGAGCAGGAGAGGTGCCTGGCCCCGACCCAACCAACCCAACCCCTCTGTGGAGAGTATCGGGAGAAGCAGGAGGAGTTTTGTGCTCTGGACGACTGCTGGGTCCACAGCACATTCATCTGCCCGCGTGTCAAGCTCCTTTGGGAGATAGCCTGTGGTTCCTGCTTTTTCTATGCCTTGGAGAAGAGGAGGGGTGTCAAGAAGTACATCGCCAACCTCTTGGCAAGCAATGGCACCCCCTAATGGCTGCAGGAGAGATGCAAGCAAGGGTGAGAGATTTCTATGGAGAGCACTTCTCTCTCGATCTGACTAATGCTGACATCTGCCAAGTCCTGTGGGAAGGATTACCACAGGTCAGCATGGGCAACCAGGACTGGCTCCTCTCACCTCTCACCCTGGTCAAGCTCTCAGATGCCCTCCACCTGATGCCTGTTAAGAAAGCCCTGGGCATCACCAAGCTGACTGTGGAGTTCTACTGGGCCTTCTGGGATGTCATTGGCTTAGATCTTGCTGAAGTTTGGGCCAAGTCCGAAGGGGACAGGGAGCTCCCCGTCATGCAGGAGGGCTGCTTGGACCCTCTTGCTCAAGAAGGAAGACCCCTGCGATGTGAGGAACTGGCATCCCATCTCCTTCCTTCGCATGGACTACAAGGTTGTGGTGAAGGCCATCTCACTGGGCCTGAAGTCCATGCTAACGGATGTGATCCACCCTGACCAGACATACACAGTGCTGGGGAGAACCACCTTTGATAACCTGTATCTGGTCCATGACCTCATGGAGCTTGTGTGTCAGAGGGCCTGTCATTTGTCTTTCTGTCCCTCAATCAGGAGAAGACATTTGACAGGGTGGATCAAGGGCACCTTATAGGCATGCTGAGGGTGTTTGGCTTTGGTCCTTGCCTTGTGCAGTTTCTCCAGGTGCTGTCCACCTCCATAGAGTATATGGTCTAGCTCATCTGGACTCTGACGGAGCCTATCCTGTTCAGGCAGGGAGTACATCAAGGCTGTCCACTGTCTGGCCAACTTTACACCGTTACTCTCCAGTTCTTTCTTTGCCTTGTGCTCAAGAAGATGGCGGAACTGGTGCTCTGAGAGCCAGCCATGGGGCTGGTCCTGTCACAGTACATTGACAATGTGCTCCCCACTGTCCAGGACCCGGGTGACCTGGCACAGGTGGGGAAGCCTGCCAGTCCATCTACTTGGTAGCCCCTTCTGCCCTGGTCAATTGTGCTAAGAGCTCTGACCTGGTGGTGAGTGATGGATGGTAGGTGGGCTCACTTCCACCCATGCTCCAAGGCATCTGCTGGGGCACAGGTTAGCTGGTCTTCCTGGGGTCCACCTACCCCTCAGGGAACCCGCCCTGCTGGAGAACTGGCAACAGCTAGTAGTCAGGGTGTTGAAGTGGCTGCAGGCCTGCTGCAGTGTCTCTCCCTTCACGGGAGTGTGCTGGTTATTAACCAGCTGGTCTTGTCCATGCTCTGGAACCAGTTCAACACCTTTCCCATGCCCCTGGAGCTCCTGGCCAGGCTCCAGAGATGGGCACTGAGGTTTCATAGTTGGTAGGGTCAGAAGGGACCTGAGCAGATCATCAAGTCTGACCCCCTGCCCTGGCAGGAAAGAGTACTGGGGTGGAACGACCCCAGCAAGGTGATTGTCTAGCCTTGTCTTAAAGACCCCCAGGGTAGGAGCTGGCACCACTTCGCTTGGAAGTTGGTTCCAGATCCTAGTTGCCCAGACAGTGAGTTAGCGCCTCCTGATGTCTAATCGGAATCTACCCTCTGCCAGCTTGTGACCGTTATTCTTGGTCACCCCGGGAGTGCTCGGGGGAACAGGGACTCCCCCAGTGCCTGCTGGTTCCCTCTGACTAGTTTGTAACAGGCCACTAGATCCCCCCTCAGCCTTCTCTTGTGGAGGCTGAACAGGTTCAGATACTGTAGCCTCTCCTCGTAGGGCCTGCCCTGCTGCCCCATGATCATGCGCGTGGGTGGCCCTCCTCTGGACCCTCTCCATGTTGTCCACATCCCTCTTGAAGTGTGGCGCCCAGAACTGGATGCAGTACTCCAGCTGCAGCCTGACCAGAGGGGGAGGATCACCTCCTTGGACCTGCCTGAGATGCATCTGTGGATGCATGACAAGGTGCGGTTGGCCTTCCTGACTGCAGGTTCTTCTGGCCAAGGCAACACTGGGTCTTTGCAGGGGTCCTGAGATTCCCTTTGTGGGAGGGTGGGCAGCGCCTGGTCTGCCTCTGCAGCCAAATCCACCCCTTCTGCTTTCAGGCCCTGCAGAGGCTCCTCTATGGTGCCAGTAGCAATGCAGCACAGAGCCTTCCTCCACCGTCTCCAAGGGATCCAATATGACTGGCAGCTCTTCTATCTGTGAGGGCTCCCCAAGCAGGACCTAGAAGAGCTTCCAGGTTTCTACCAGGACCTCCTCAGGGGCTGGAGGCTGGTTTCTACCTCCAGGTCCCCAGGGATGGTCACCCAGGATGCTGACCTACTTGCTGAGCCTCTGCTGAAGAACCCGCAGCTGGTGATGCCAGCGACAGGGTGCCCTGGAGGATAGTCCTGGCCCACACCACCCACATCAGGGACCTCCTGGATTATGCCAGACAGGCTGGGCAGATCCTGATGCGCTGGCCCCACCCACAGAGTTGCCAATGTTACGTGTACTCTGCCACCTACTCCAAGAAGTCAAGGCTGCCCTAATGGACACTGCTTTGCCTACATAGACCAGATAATGTGTGAAGGCAGTCCTCAGCAGGCCCAACATTGCTCTCTGCCCCACTATCTTAGTAGGCTGGGGAATACCAAACCCATCTGCTTTCAATTCACCCACCACCGCCAGCTCTACATGCTCATACTCCACATGGTCTAGTGGATCTGGTGGCCTGTCCTCACGTCCCACCCTGACAACAAGTGGCGGGACACCCTAGGTAAGGGTGGAGGCAAAGGTCCCCGGTGGACAAGTTTGTATTCCACCTTGATCCTGCAAACCACCAGGACCTCCCTGGCTGCTGCTGAAGCCGAGACAGGATGCAGCAGGAGCCTGAAGAACTGCTGCAGGCTCCTGCTCTCCCCACCACCACTTTCTTCTGGACCTAAAGCCCCCCTCCTTTACTGGGGGGAGAAGGGGCCTCCTGCCTCCATACCACCAGCACAAGCCACCATCTGCTGCTGTGGCTGCCTGCTACCAGAGGGGATCCCAACACACCAGTAAGGCTCTTCCATCAGCAACACCTGCCTGCTTGCTAGCTACTTCAGCAGCAACCCGTGTCTGCCCTCCTGTGGCTTGTCCTGTGCTCCATTCCCCCTCTTCTGGTGTCTTGTGATCAACTGAATAAGCCAGCAATGTGCTTTCCCTTTCCCTCTTGTGTGTGTCCCTGTTCATCTTTGTGATTCGCCTCCAGCCCCAGCCCCTCACACATATACCACCCCCACACAGGTCATCCATACTGACCTGCAGCAGTCTCTCTCACAGGACCTGGCCAGTGTCAGCATTAGTTGGATACAACTAGCATAGATCAGTATGGAGGACTGGGACCAGCTCATGGGTCATAGCTGTCCTCCAACTGATGCATAATGCTACAGGTACAAGTATAGATGACCTCCAACTGATGCCCACCAAAAAAGCACTGGGTATCAAGGGGCTGACTATGGAGTTCTATTGCCCTTTCTAGGATGTTGTTGGCCTGGACCTTGAAGGGGATGGGGACCTCCCCCTGTCATGCAGAAGGGCCGTTCTGACCCTGCTGCCCAAAAAGGGGGCATTCCACGATCTGAGGAACTGGCGCTCAGTCTCGGTCCTCTGTATGGACTATAGGGTCATTGTAACAGGTTGGGGCCCCGGGGTGGCAATGATACCCCCTGGTGGCTCCATGACCATGCCTTACTCTACACCTAGGATGCACCCCCATCTCACCTGCCACGCCTTGATGGATTATAAATTAATATAAAGGGAGGCTGCCCATGGACCATTGCTTGACCCCAGTCGTACTGGCCCCAGACCCCTGGCTGGGCCTCTGCAATCAACTGTGCCATAGGGCACTCTAATTGCGTGGCTCCAAACCGCCCCTTTAACACCTGCAAGGCATGGAGCATGGTATCGGTATATTGTCCCTCTGTTGGGGCCTCGGCCTCTGGCCCTTTAATTTAGTCTACTAGCCTAGGCCTACTGACTAGGACTTGGCTCTGAGGCACTAGCTTCCTTTGTCCCTTTTAGGCATCGAGCCCAAAGCCCCCGCTGTGGCTGTGTTCCTTTTGGGCACTGGGCCCCTCTGTCGCTCACTAAGCCTTTAAGCCCTGATCCTCTCTCTGGCAGGGATCACGGCAGTCAAGTGCTCCCCTGGACACTAATGGGGCCTCCACCTTCCCTATAGCTTCATCTGCAAACCACTGGTAAAAACAATATAAACACAAGCCCCTGGGCTATAACATAAATACCAACATATAGCAGCCTTCTACCCCTGCAAGAGTATAAACACTCACTAACCCAGCATCCCGGGCCTCCCCTGGGCAGGAGTTCCTTCCCTGGTGACAGCCAAGGAGAGACTGCCCTGCTAGCCCCAACCCTCAGCATATATGTAGACTGGGTCTTGCCTGCATCCAGTCATCTGTACTTGTACCTGTAGCATACCAGGTTGCAGCCCCTCTTCTATGTCCTCAAGAATTTCCTGCAGAGGTTCTCACTGCACTTCTCCCCACACCCTTTTTGTTATGCAGTTCTAGTCTGTGACCCCTCCAAGCCCTGGGACATCCTGGTCAACCTCCTCCTGGCTCTGGCCAAGCTGGCCATCTATAAGACCAAGAAGGAGGCTCTGGCCAAGAGGAACCTGGGCACCTGTGGCACTGTCTTCCTGGTACACCCTGCTCACATCTCCAGGCAGTTTCATAGGTCGGCATCTACAGGCTCCCTTGACTTGTTCAGGGGGCAGTAGGTGCTGGCTGGTGCGCTCTGCTTGGCTTCCCCTTCTGAATCCCTAGTTATTTGCCTGTGACCTTACTCCTGTTCCTTTTTGTTGTCCCAAGCATTCAGTTCATGTGTCCTCAGTGGCTTCCCTTCTTAAGGGAGGCTTATTGTTTTCTGTGATGGGCCAATGATGGGCCCATAGTCTACCCAGCCAGACCAGAGCTTGTATAGAGACTCACCTCAGGGCCAAAGGGTTGCTGTACAGACTTCAGAGATGTATGACCAGCCACCTGAAGGCTGGCTCCACCTGAAATGGTCAGCTCGGGCAGCATGCTGCCACATGCAGCTGAAATGGGCTCTTGACTGCCGGGAGTTCTGCTGGAAGCTAAGAGGGGCTACTGCCACACATGCAGATCCCCCGGAGAGGGGAAAGCATGAGATCAGCAGAGCTTGTACAAACTGTGTGGAGACACAAGGACAGTGCCACGAGCTAGAGCCAGAGGCTGGAGCCAGGGACCAAGCCAGAGTCAGGACTGGGAGCTGGAGCTGGGGACAACGCCAGACAGCAAGAGGATAAACCCCTCTATCAGAGAAGCTGCAGCGAGAGCTGTTGTGGGAAGGGGACAACAGAGTTGAGTCAAAAAATGAGGGGTTTGGCTATGGTGGTAGGGTAAACCAGTTTAATTGATCAGGGAGGCAGTGAGGGAGTGACTTGTAAACTGGCATGTCCTAAATAAATTTAGTGAAGATAAGCTGGTGCCTTGAGAGCTCCTTAATTGATGAAATATCAATAAGGAATGAACAATGACAAAACTTTTTTTATCTGATGAAATATAAATAAGGATCAAGTGATGATGAACTCATTTACCAATGAAGTATAAGTAAGGATTAATCAAGTTAGGGCAAACTTGTTAGCAAATGAAGTATAAATAAGGACTAATTGAGTGAGGACAATTTGTTGATTGGGGAAGTACCAATAAGGACCAACTGATGTGGTGAACAGGTGGTCAGACTCACTAACGTGAATTATAAAACAGCTCATTAGTTGGATAAGCCAGCAAAAAGGAAATTGTTAGTTGGCTACTCCCAAGGACAAGTTACCAGAATGACTGATTAATAGCCTGGCACCACCCGGTGTATTTTATGAAGAAGAGGGCCTGAGTCTGTATAGGTGTGGTAAGGGCAGAGAACAGGGGAGGTGGAACCTGGTGAGAAAAGAGCTTGCCCTCAAGTTCTACCACTGACTGTGATAAACATCACACTTCCTTTTTTTCCTCTTTTTTACTTTGAACATCAAGGCACAGTAGGTAAATAACAAGGGAGACTCCAAAATGGGGGAGTGGGTAAGGACTTGCACTTTCATACCCCTCCATATCATTAATCATCCTTGTTGTGCTTCTTTGTACCTTTACATACAGATGGGGTTATACTGCATAGTGTGTAATGAGCAGTATATGTGGGATAACACTAGAGAGAAAGTGGTTTTCCCCATCTAGGAGAATGTTCATGATTCCAAAAATTTCTTATCTTGGATGAGGTCTAATTAGTAAAAATCTGAAAAATTTTCAAACTGACAATCAGAAAAATGTTGCTTTAGATCAATGTTTGAGGCACCCCTCAGAAAATTCTTGCTCTTTGACTTTTCCACAGCCAAAAGGATTGAAAATAACAGAGCAGTTCTTCTATTGCAAAGCACTAAGAAAGACCATAACAGGTCAGATGTTTTCAACACTGTGGATTCCTATTTGAAATGTCTGGGTTTATTTTGTGAATCATGTTTGCATACCTAACAGTGCTAACATTCTGAGACACCCCAGGGTGCCCGTAAAGGGATCTCAAGGCACCCAGGGTACTGCAGCACCCTGGTTGAGAATTGCTGGACTAAATTTTTTAAAAATTACTTAACATGTTAAAATAAAACTCACGGCAGACACGGCCTTGTTCCTTCTGAGTGAAATTCTACAACCTAAACCGGAGGTGTCAAACTCTCTTGGCCCCTTCAGACCAGATCCAGACAGCAGAGAGCCTTGTGGGCTAGATCCAGATCCACCTACAATGGTAGGGTAAGCAGATTCAGGGAGTCACAGGGGTTAGCACAGCTCTAGGGCTCTGTATGCAAGGATTTGGCTCACTCTACCCCTCCCCCACAACACCTTCAGGAGCTCCACAGGGCCAGATCTTTGATACACCTAGCCTAAATGATAAAAAGTCATTTAGAATTCTAATTGTATAAACCAAACTAACAAGATTTTAAATGGACAGGCTTGTTTTCTAGTGTACAGAGCTGGTCTTCCTGTTCTGAGGTTTGAAGCTAAGACCAGAGTGCATTATTCTTGCATAACATTAAAAGTTGGATGACATCATTTCATGCCATACCAGCTCTCTCAACACCCGATCAGTGGAAACTTTCTAACTGAACATACGAGCTGGAACAGACCAAACATTCAAGGCAGAAACTAAGCAATTTTAATACTAAGTGTTTAATATGAGGCTGCCCTGCACCGAGATGCTTCAATATTCCTTTCTATAACAGACCAGATACTTACGCAGTGGCTTCATAGGCCAGACTAAGGAGAATCCCATCTCCCACACTCATCCCCAGGGCATTGCATATTCCCTGGATCTCTCCTGCAAAGGGCTGAGGGATGAAGAACTCCAATTCCGCTGCTAACGGCCGAATGACAGTGTGGACCCACTTTGGTATGGTTTGTCTGGAAGACACGCAAACGGTAGCTAATCACACTTTTGACGTAATCACAGACAAGCCCTGGATATCATTAGCTAGTTGCTGAATCCACGTAGAAGGGTGGACATGTACCTGGCTGGGGCCATCTGACCTCTGTGCCCTTTCCTGCCCAGGGCAGGGGGTCGGACTCAATGATCTACTGAGGTCCCTTCCGACCCAAACGTCTATGATCTATGAACACAGTCTCTCTGCTTAGCCCAAAACAGGACATGGCTTTAAAAAACGAAACAAAAACCAAACACCTTAGCAGCCATCTTTATCTGACCTCACAGGTTTTTTGTCCCCTGCATTTACTGTGGTGGAATAATCCCTCTCAGCTGAGCAGGAGAAGTCAAGTTAAACACATTCCCACTGGCTTGCAGCTAGGGGAAAACTGTAAAGCGTCCTCGTCTCCCTCAAACCCCCACCTGAGGGCAGCTCTGGGGGTGAGGGGGGTTACAACAGCATCTGCTTCCTTTCAACGCACAAAGTCTCAAGTACTCGGACTTGAGAGGAGCAAGCCCCGCTCCCCCACCCCCGCGAGGCCAAGCACAGCGCTGCTCCTGGTGCCGAGGGACGCGCCCTCCCCGAGGCCCGGCGCTCACTCACTCAATGATGCGGGTGAAGAAGTGTAGCAGCAGCCCTGGCTCGAAGCGCTGCAGCACCGGCAGCCAGCGCAGGTCGGGGTCGCCGTCCAGGCTCACGTTGCAGAGCGGCGCGGCCCCCGCCGACACCGCGCCCAGCAGCGACAACAGCAGCAGCGCCCAGCCCGCCACCCGCCGCCCCATGGCGTCCGGAGCCGCCCGGAAGAGCCCCCGCCCCGCCCCCATGCTGCAAAACCGCCGGGGCGACCGCCAGCAGTCACCCGCTCGGGGTGCCCCCGCCTTCCGGAAAGGGCCAATCGCGAGCTTAGGTCTGGGGGCGGGACAGGGGTTCAGCGCAGGGGCCCTCTGCTCCGCTCCCATCCTGGGAGGCGGCAGGACCGCCCGCCCCGAGGTGCTTCCGAAGAAGTTAGGATGTATTTTCTTCCCAGAGAAACCAAGACAGGAGAGGGGAAGTCACTCACTTGGGCAGAGCTAGGAAGGCGACCTAGGTAGGTAGGTCGTAGTCCCCCCAGCCAGGTCCCTTGTGGCTAAGGAAGCTTTTCCTCTCTGCTGTTGCTGAAGTGAAAGATGGTACAATAAATACAGCGAGGGGCTGGCCTGGCTTGGCAGCCATCTCCACAATGAGCTGATGTCCGACAAGAAATCCTACGGAAAGTGGGACTCTCATGACAGAGTAAAAGTATGACTTGGGTGTGCAGAGAGACAAGGGCAAGGCCTCATGCAAGATATAACACACCCAAGCAGCAACAAAAACACAATTTTGCAAGCGTGTCAAAACTAAGGAAAACCACAAAAGCCACAAGGGTGTTTCTCAAGCAATGGGACGCTTCAGATAGATTATTCAACAGATATCTCAAACAGTGCAAAAGTGGTGGATTGTTTTTGTCACGGTGGGACCAGGGTTTTTTGGCAAAATGGTTGGTGGGACATAAGGTGCAAAAGGTTGAGAACTGCTGCCTTAGGGAATGCACAAGGCAGTCTAGTCACAAGATTGCAGAAAAGGCTGAAGTATTTAATGCTTTTTTTTTTAACTTTAGTCTATGGGGCAGCTAGCAGATGACAGGCACAGTTGGCAGCAAAGATAGGGGAGGAGTCCAAAACCTCTGATAATGGAAAAAGAGATTAGGGCGTACTCAGGGTAAAAATAAATGTTGCCATATGAAGTGGATCACTTGTGTTAGGATGTGTCCCAGTCCAATGGATCTGTTGTTTTGGGCCAGACACACATTGTCTGTTATCCCACCACATCAATGGGCAGGACAACAGGCAGTGCACTCTCCTGGGGCTTGGTCCTGCATACCCTGGGAATTCCCATGCAGGAGCAGGCCCCTCCAGCCCTGGCAAGATCTGCCCAGCTTTCTTGGCTTACTAAGACGTGTCCCCAGGATTTCCAGGGGCACATTGTAGGAAGAGGGGAATGACATGCAAACACACCCAGGGCTGGAGGGGCCTGATCTGCGTTCTTCCAGGATGGGCCAGGCTGGCACCGTTCTGTGCTGTGCTGTGCACCGCTGAAGCTGTGGGTAATGTGGGCTGGGCTGGACCCTGGTAAGTACATGAGCAATAGCCATGCTGTGTCCCCATAGGAGGGCCAGTGCTCCTGCTACACTTAATGGCCCACCTACCCCTAGTGGTGACCTTCCAATGACTTCCAGGCCTGTCGCTACAAGCTGGATCGCAGATCCCACTTGGTTACCTGGCCAAGTTCCCTGAAAATGTGGGCAGCTGTTACAGCAAGGGCATCTACAGGACTAGTAAGGGCAGAGGCCAGGACAAGGGCAATGCCCTGAGACATGCCGAGAGCTCTGTGAGCTTTGACCTTGGCTGCGCTGGTGGCCCCACGGCAGGAAAGCAAGCAGCACCTGAGTTATCATCAGGTTGGGAGGGAAGTATTTCCTTGGCCCCTGGCCAGGCAGCAAACTGGTTTTTGCAGCAAATATGCATCCCTCTGCTTACCCCACTCTCCCCCCATTTTCCCTCCTGCCAAGGCTTCTGTGCCTCCAGTGGCAGGGAGTGGAGGCTAACAAGGCAAGAGAACAGGAATGACTGGTAGGTTTGTGTTGCATCTGTTATGGTTAAGTGACATGATTAGAAAAGTTTAAACGGATAATTTTTTTAATGATATTTATACCTCTAACATCACCACTGCACAGGAGCTATTTCATAGACATTAGGGCTGGAAGGGACCTTGTAAGATCATCGGGTCCAGCCCCCTGCCCAAAGGGCAGGAAATCTTGCTGGGATCCTTTGATCCTAGCTGACAAGCATCCAAATGTTTCTTAAGTGTCCAGATTAGGTGCTTGCACCACCTCTGGGGGGAGTCTGTTCCAGGCCTTGGGGGCTTGGACAGTAAAGAAATTTTTCCTTATGTACAGCCTAAAATGGTCTTGCAGTAGTTTGTGACTATTGGACTGTGTCATCCCTTGGGGTGCTCTGATGAACAGGTGTTCCCCCAGATCCTGATGCACGCCCTGATGTACTTATAGGCTGCCACCGTTATTCAGTCATCTCTACATACACTACTGAAGTTATTTTTTAAAATAAAATTAAAATCTTTTATAGAAGATGTTCGATTTTTAGTAATTTTTTTTATCTATACTTTGTTGAAGGGATTTCTTCTGAAAAATTGCGCAGTCTTTGACTCGATTGGTTTGACTCAAGTCTCTGGGAGAGCTAATGCCCTTGAAACTACCACTGATTGGTTGAGGGTGATGGGGCAGGATGTTAGAGGGGTCACAAACTTGCTACCTGATAGGTTATGCCTGTGCCTCATAGAGGGCAGAAATCCTGGGCCCCCCTGTGACTACTGGCATGGCCAGGGGAGTGGCCTGCTGCAGAGTGGCTAATGGTGGCAGGAAGGTAAGCAAGGGCTGACACAGCCCCCATCACCCTCCAGTTGCCACTGCTATGGCCCCATCTCCCCAGTCATTAGGCCCCTCCCCATGCCCTGTGCTGGAGCTGCTGCTGTGGCAGTGGGCAGGTGGCAGTGGCAGCTCCAGCTCAGGCAGGAGGGCACACCATCACCACTGCATGTCCCTTGCTGGAGTTGGGGCTGCTGCCGCCGTGGCGGCTCCTTCGTGCCCCACTGTCTGGATTTGACAACAGGCTTCATATACCTGAAGGGCAATTACAGAGAGGATGGAGATAAACTATTCTCTGTGGCTGTAGATCAGGGTTGGGCAAAATATGGCCTGCAGGCTGGATTCGGCCTGCCAAGCCATTTTATCCAGCCTGCCAGGCCCCTAAAAAATTTAAGAAATTAGTATTTATTTGCCCTGGCAGCCTGTCAAAGCTGACAAGAGCCAGAGGCAGTATGTATGTGTGCAGGCAGGGAGAGTGCATGGCGGGGGGACAGACAGGCAGGCACAGTGTGTGTCTGTTGTATGCACGCACGTGCATGTGTGTTCACAGGCTGATTCCCCCTGCCTTGCACAGCCATACAAACAGACACCCCTATATCCCCTTACACACCCCAGGCTCCCCACAAACCCCATACCCACACCCCCCCACATGCTCCCTCACCTCAGATACCCACAGTCCCCCACAAACCTATACCCACCCCCCACAATATACAAGAGTAAGACTTCATTTTAAGCTATTGTGCAGTCATCTCTGTGTAACCTACGCAAACACATGTAAATCAGGGCAAAATATTTTTTTAAACCAAATTAATGAATGTTTAGATGTTTGCTTTCTGAGATGGCAAAACTCCTTGCTGAAAGGAATACTTCTAGGGGCAAGGGGAGGGACTTCTAGTGGCCAAGGTCAGGGGTTAGGGAGTGGGACTTCCAGTCACAAGATGGTGCCTAGGGGGCAGGGTACCTGTCAAAGGGCAAGGCTACCCATGTGGCCCTCAACAGCTTGCCAAAACTTGGCAAGTGGCTCTCCAGCTGAAATAATTGCCTGTCCCTGCTGTAGGGGATAGGACTAGGAGCAATGGCCTCAAGCTGCAGCAGAAGAAATTTAAGTTGGAGAATAGGAAGAACTCTTAGGAGAGTGGCCAAGCAGCGGAACAGGCTAACTAGAGCAGTTGCGGAGTCCCTGGAAATTTTCAAGAGCAGGTTAGACAGACACTTGGCCAGGATGGTTTAGTTTGGGGTGATCCTGCCTTGGGCAGGGGGCTGAGTTAGATGACATCATGAGGTCCCTTTTAGTTCTATTCTCCTGTCATCCTATATAGGGAAAAGTGGAATAAAAATGAATGTCTATATTTAAAAAAAAAAAAAAAAAAGCCTTGATAAAACCCCCCTGAAATAGAACAGTCAAGGAAAAAAGTTGGAGAAAAAAGCCATGGCAGAAAAAGAATGTAAATTATTCCTGGGGGAAAACAACTGTATAGCAAAACTTTCCCACAGAATAAAAGGGCAGGCTGCAGATGTGGATAAGGATATGTACTTCATTTAAGCTTCTGTACAGATTTAGACCCCATTCAACAAATTGGTACAGGCAGATGTTGGTGTCCACTAGTGTTACATGTGGGGCATTTTTAAAAAAACAAAAACACACATCTTTTTTACCTATTCTCTCTACTCCTGCCTTATAATACAGCATTCTAGAATTTTGTGCAACCACAATCATTTCACCGACTTGGACAAACTATGAAACTAGTTGTTTTAAACCCAGAGAGGAAAGTAAACATGACCACTTAGAAAGGTTTATTTTAAAGTCCAAAAAAATTCCATCCTTAAGACCAATCACAAGACACACACACTTTACATTGTTTGATTTAGGACTTCTGTTGTCCTTCCCATTGCCGGACTTGTTAATTAAAGCAAACACCAAATTGTCAAAAGTTTTACCTGAATATTTACATTACTACTTAACTGGAAATAAGTTATAGTCAATAAAAAGTTAAATTGTTTCCCCTCTAGGGATGTTCCAGAAATCAAGATCTTGAATATTAAGGCCTCTTTGCTCCTCTCAAAAGTACTGTCACAAAGAGTCACATTCCAGCATCAGTTATATTCAGTTACAGGCAATCAACATTCAGCTTTTCAGTGATGGTTATCCTGTACTTATATATAACACCACGAACATTTCTAGGGTAATACCCCACAATAATATAAAACCATCTCTTCTTTTGTTGTTTCAACTGTTATTTCAGAAGCCTTTTT